>NC_133471.1:21572864-21884170 GCF_048565385.1 Saimiri boliviensis | reverse complement strand
CACTTCTTATGGAAATCTTTTTTACTCCTGGAGGCTCACATTACAAAATAACCTACTTCAATTAATTAGAAGGGTGTTATTTATTGATGACTTATGTGTTTGTTTCTTTGTGTGTGCATGTAGCAGAACAGGTGGATGCATTTGTCTGTAAAGACAGATGCATGAATAGATACCCACTGGATTTTACAATAAAGATGGAGATTTAAAAACACTCTTCAGTAAAGACTAACAGGTTGCTGGGTCAAAATGGGGAAAAAAAAAAGACTAACAGGTTTTCTTTTTCCAGACTTTGTCCTCACTCTAGGTAGGCGTGGCATGCCAATTTTATGCCATATCCCGCGTATTTGTTCGCTATGCTCATGGCACCTTGGACATGGAGTGTTCATTTCTCTCTCTGGCCTTTGGCTCTGTGTCTCACAGCCACGAGCTGGTCTGCAAAGGTGCCAAGTTGAATTAAATTCTGCAGTAATGTCAATGAGCCAGATCGAGGTGATGGGTGTGGGGGAGAGCTGTATACGGCAAGGTGAAAGGGAGAGGGGAAATAAATAGAGCAAACAACAGAGAAATAAATGAGGTAGAAAAAGGTCAGCGCAATAGCATCAGAGAGAAAAAAAAGAAGCATGGATAACCACATTAGGTCTCTCGTACCCATCCACGCAATTTATCAGCAGGTCCTCAATGTGCCTGCCTCTCACCACTGCACGTCCATGCTCCATCTGGCCCAAGTTGCTAAAATTTCTCCCTAAACCACCAAAACAGTTTTTACGTATTTCTCCCACCACCTCCTCCTGACTATAATCTAGGTCAGGTGTCTCAGCTGGGCTTCTCCCAGAAACAGACTCCAGGTTACGGATTGAGTAATGGAAAGGGCAGGGGCTCTGGCCAGAGCAGGGGGTCATGCGGTCGTGATACAGGGAAGGGAATTCTCCAGACGGGGTGATTTATCGAGCCAGCTCTGCAGAGGATACCTACAGCTTAATCGCATTGTGATGTTCTGGGAAACGGCATGAATCACCCACGTGGGAATTATTCTAGCAGAGGGGTGAGGGGGCTGGGGTGCTGATACCCTCCATCCAGCAGTAACATTTGGTCTCTGTTGGCAAGGTGCCTTTTGAAGTGCAAGACAAAGCCTTTATTCTAAGAAGGAGTCACTTACGTCAAGGCTCTTTCAGGCACCTCTGCGAAATGAGGGGTTACCCCCACCCAGCCCCACTGATGGGGACGGTGACTTTCCTGCAGTTTCAGTTTGCCGTGTGAGAGGCTTTGGATTTGTGTCCCTGCCCAAATGTCACATCAAACTGTGATTCTCTAGTGATGGAGGCGGTGCCTGGCAGGAGGTGATGAGATCACGGGGAAAGATTTCTTCCTTGCTTTTCTTGTGATAGTGAGATCTGACAAGATCTAGTTGTTTAAAAGTGTTTAGCACTGGCCAGGCGCGGTGGCTCACACCTGTAATCCCAGCACTTTGTAATCCCAGCACTTTGGGAGGCCAAGGCGGGAGGGTCACAAGGTCAAGAGATCAAGACCATCCTGGCCAACAAGGTGAAACCCCATCTCTACTAAAAACACAAAAATTAGCTGAGTGTGCTGGCACGCACCTGTAGTCCCAACTACTCAGGAGGCTGAGGCAGGAGGATCGCTTGAACCCGGGAGGCGGAGGTTGCGGTGAGCCAAGATCAGCTACTGCACTCCAGCATGGGTGACAGAGTGAGATTCTGTCTAAAAAAATAAAAAGCAAAAAAAAATAAAATAAAATGTGCCTCCGTCTTCTTTCCCCGCCACCATGCTTGTGTGTTTCCTGAGGCCTCCCCTGCCATGCTTCCTGTGTGTGAAGGGATGTGAAGGTTTCCTTTAGGGTCATGTGTCCAGACTTGAGGGTGGAGTCCTTGCCAGGGACTCCACCCTTTTCTACCCAGTATTTCCCTGGCTCCTGTCCATATCAGCACGAGCTACAAGGAGTTTGCAGGGAGACAATTCTACTTAGCACTTTCTGTTGACTTGACAGTCAGGCACAGGGTCACACGGGCCCAAGTACCCCCCAGGTTAGTTCATATTGGAAACCATACATCATGGTGTACTTAATCAATATGTCAATGGTACAGGTTGCACATTCCACAGCAAAGCATACATCATGGTATACTTAATATATAAATGGTATAGACATGCACAGATACACAGACACACACACAGACATACACACATGCACACAGACATACAGATACATACAGACACACACACACATAGACACACACACAGACCCACACACACACACACAGACACACATAGACACACACAGACACACACATGCACAGACACAGACACACAGACACATGCACAGAGACACAGACACACAGACCCACACACAAAGACACCGACACACACACAGACATACACACATGCACACAGACATACAGATACATACAGACACACACACACATAGACACACACACAGACCCACACACACACACACAGACACACATAGACACACACAGACACACACATGCACAGACACAGACACACAGACACATGCACAGAGACACACACACACAGACCCACACAGAAACACACAGACACAGACACACACACAGACATACACACATGCACACAGACATAGAGACACATACACACACACACATAGACACACACACACACCCACACACACACAGACACACAGACACACATAGACACACACAGACACACATAGACACACACAGATACACACATGCACAGACACAGACACACAGACACATGCACAGAAACACAGACACACACACACACACAGACCCACACACAAAGACACCGACACACACACGCATGCACAGACACATACACAGACCCACACACAAACACACAGACACGCAGACACACACAGACACACACAGACACACAGACACAGACATACAGACATGCACAGACACACAGACACACACATACAGACACACACACATGCACACACACAGAGACACAGACACACACAGACACAGACACACAGACATACACACACCAACACACACACACACACACAGACACACACACACACACACACACACCCCCCAGGACGGGATTCACCCAGCGTGCTTTCTGCGGAAAAGCCCTGGAGTTGCTGTCTGTGGGTTTCACTCACCTCAGTTTCATTCTCAGGCTCTTAAATGGCTTGTCCATAAGCTAAAGGAACGATCCTGATTTTCTGAAATTATGAACATTTCAGCAGATTCATAAATTAATTCTCCAAGCACCTCTTCTTAGAGAGAAGTCTTTTTCCCAACTGGACAGGATTCTTGGTGGCAGAGATCCATTGAGGACATGTTAGGAACGATTTTAATGATGTGTAAAGTCTTCCAGTGTAAATTGCAATGTGGCAAGACATTTCCCCGCAAGGACAGGGCGGTCATCTACAGAGAAACAAGCATCCAACACATTAAAATAAACTCCCTGTGATGTCACCCCTCAGAGATGAATCTGTACATTATTTAGGCATATTTAGAAAATCCTATTAAAGATATTTTGTTCCCGTTCTGTGGCTTCATGGAGTGGACGAGGGGGTTGCGTGAGCTGTGCTCTGAGTTTTGTGAGAGGTTAGAAAAATCATAATCTGACTTTTGGGTTTTGAGACGTTTTGAAGTGGATATTGAGAATCTGCCCTCTTTTACACTTTCCTGACAACTCTGAATACTTAGAAGTCCACCGTGACAAAAACTGATTGAGAGGATTAGACAGTTCCACTCTGAATTCGCTCACTTACTGAGAAAGTAGTTTTCTGTCCACTGGGTGGGTTTGTAGCAGGGCACGATTAGCAAGTGAAACGTACTTAACGGAATAAACTATATTTAAAATTCCTTTCACAATACTTTGAAAAATACATGGAATTCTACCATGATCTCAGTGACAAGGCTTATTATTATTTTTGGCTTGAGTACTATATTATATTTGTAATTATATACTATATTATAATAAAATATTATTATATTTTTGCCAGGAGTACTTGGCTCTTAATATTGCTGTCGTTTCTTGTGGCTGAAATAAAATCAAAACAGCATACCTTCTCTTGTTTTTTTTTTTTTCTTTAATCTTAGCCTCTTAGCATGAACAGTTTTTTGTTTCTTTGTTTGTTTGACATTCTGTCAGAATATGTCTAGCATTGATTTTCTTTTAAATTTTCATGGAGAAGCCAGTGGGCAGCCATGTTTTGGGAAATGTACTTAACTCACCGCTGTGATCTCTCTTGACATTTCTGTAATTTCCATCCCATTCTTCTCGGTAGGAATTACTGCTTCTGCAACTTAACTTTAATCTATAAATGAAATAACTATCAACATATAAAATCATATAAACTGAATGACTAAATAAAAGTTGTGAATGTATAAAAATATATGAACAAAATAAAAGCTTATAAATATGTAAATATACATAAACAAAATAAAAAACAAATACAATAAACAATAAAAATATATAATAATAAATATATTAAAATGTATAATAGACAATTATAAATACATAAAAATACATAAACAAAATAAATAAAAATAATTATAAATATATTAAAATATAAATGAATAACTAAAATATCGGTATATAAAAACACACATAAACAAAATAAACAAAAATAATTGCAAATATAGTAAAATATAGAAACAAAATAAATACATAAATTTAAAAAGACATAAAATATACATAAAATATAAAATATAAAAAATATATGTAAATGTAAAAATACAAAAAAGTATATAAACTAAATAAATAAAAACAAGTCTAGTATATGATAGACTATATTGTGTGCTGGGGAAAAAAGCCCCAACTATGAGTATATTAAACTATATACTTTTAATATATAAATGTATATAAACTAAAATTAAAATATTTATAAATCTACAAAAACATATGTAAACGAACCAAATAAAACCAATTACAAGTATACAATAATGTATATCAGCAAAATAAATAAAAGTATTTCTAAATTTATAAAAACATATAAACTAAAGAAAAATTATTATAAATATATAAAAATACATATAAGCTGACTAATATAAATCTATAAAAATATATAAACACAATAAATAATAATTATAAATATTAAGTATATGTAAGCTAAATATATTTACAAAGGTATAAAATATATAAATAAAATTAATAAGAAATAAATAGCGAATGAAAATTGTTCTACTATAAAGCTCTCAGAAGGAACAAAACCTGTCAACATCTTGATCTGGGACTCTTGGCATTATCAGAGAAGAAGGATTATAAAAATTTTGGAGTCCATGTGCAGTGCCTCACGCCTGTCATCCCAGCAGTTTGGGAGGCCGAGGTGGGCGGATCACCTGAGGTCAGGAGTTCAAGACCAGCCTAGTCAACATGGTGAAACTCCATCTCCACTAAAAATACAAATATTAGCCGGGTATGGTGGTGGACGCCTGTAATCGAAGCTACTTGGGAGACTGAGGCAGGAGAATCATTTGAACCCAGGAGGCAGAGGTTGCAGTGAGCTGAGACTGTGCCATTGCACTCCAGCCTGGGTGACAGAGTAAAACTCTGTCTCAAAGAAGAAATGTGGTCCGTACACAGCAGGCAACATTATTCGGCCACAAAAATGAACAAAATAATGTTTTTGCAGCAATGTGGATGGAGCTGAGGGTCATTAGTCTAAGTGAAAAGACTCAGAAATGGAAAAATATCACAAATATCACATCCTCTTTCTTAGAAGTAAGAGCAAAACTATTTGTATAGAAAGGCAAGCAGAGGACGTATAATGTACAGCAAAAACTCGAATGAGAAGAGGCTTGGCGGGGGGTAAAGGGTTAAAAAAATCCCTACACGTTACACATTATTCGGATGACAGGTGCACTAAAATCTCAGACATTCTAGAATTGAGACATCCTAGGATCCGAGAATTTAGAGATTCTACGATGATAGAATTCAGACGTTATTGGATTCTAGAATTCAGACTATCTATAATTCTAGAACTCATACATTCTAGGATTCTAGAATTCAGATATTTTATGATGCTACAATTCTGGAATTTGGACATCATCAGATTCTAAAATTCAGACATTTTGTGATTCTAGAATACAGACATTCTAGGATTCTAGAATTCAGACATTTTTATGATTCTAAAATTCGTACATTCTAGGATTCTACAATTCAGACATTTTATGGTTCTCGAATTCATACATTATACGATTCTAGAATTCAAACATACTAGGATCCTAGAATTCAGACAGTCTATGATTCTGGAATTCAGACATTCTATCATTCTAGAATTCAGACATTTTATGATTCTAGAATTCAGCCATTCTACAATTCTAGAATTCAGACCTCCTAGGATTCTAGAATTCAGATAGCCTACGATTCTAGAATTCATACATCTTAGGATTCTAGAATTTAGACAACCTCAGATTCTAGAATTCAGACTTTCTATGATTCTACAATTCACACATTCTAGGATTCTAGAATTTAGACAATTTATGATTGTACAATTCTAGAATTTGGACATACTCAGATTCTGGAATTCAGACATTTTATGATTCTAGAATTCATACATTCTAGAATTCCAGAATTCAAACATTTTTAGGTTTCTAGAATTCATACATTCCAGGGTTCTAGAAATCAGGCATATTTACAACTCTAGAATTCATACTTTATATGATTCTGGAATTCAGACATTTTATGATTCTCGAATTCATACATTCTAAAATTCTAGAATCCAGACATTGTTGGATTCTAGAATGCACACTTTCCACAATTCTAGAACCCACACATTTTAGGATATGAGAATTCAGACATTTTATGATTCTACAATTCTAGAATTTGGACATCCTCAGGTTCTAGAATTTAAATATTTTATGATTCTAGAATTCATACATTCTAGAATTCTAGAATTCATACATTCTAGGATTCTAGAATTCAGACATTCTAGGATTCTAGAATTCAGACATTTTATGATTCTAGAATTCATACATTCTAAAATTCTAGAATTCAGACCTGTTTAACATTCTAGAATTCATACATTTTAAGATTCTAGAATTCAGACATTCTACAATTCTAGAATTCAGATGTCCTAGATTTCTGGAAATCAGACTTTCTACCATTCTGGAACTCACACATTCTAGGATTCTAGATTTCAGACATTTTATAATTCTACAATTCTGGAATTTGGGCATCCTCAGATTCTAGAATTCATACATTTTATAATTCTAGTATTCATACATTTTAGGATTCTAGAATTCAGACCTTTTTATGATTCTAGAATTCATACATTTTAGAATTCCAGAATTCAGACATCCTCAGATTCTAGAATTCAGACATTTTTATGATTTTTGAATGCACACATTCTATGATTTTATAATTCAGACATCCCAGGATTCTAGAATTTAGACACTCTACGATTCTGGAATTCAGACATTCTATCATTCTAGAATGCAGACATTTTATGATTCTAGAATTCAGACATACTCGATTTCTAGAATTCAGACATCCTAGGATTCTAGAATTCAGACAGTCTACAATTCTAGAATTCAGACATTCTATGATTCTGGAATTCAGAAATTTTATGATTCTAGAATTCAGGCATTCGATGATTCTAGAATTCAGACATCCAACAATTCATTGAGAAATCAGAGTTCATTCTAGAAATCAGACATTCTATAATTCATTCATGTCACAAGAAACCACTTCTACCTGCAAAGCTACTGAAATAAAAATAATTTTTAAAAAGGTGTACAGGTGGAATAAAACGCCATGAGAAGGATGAAGATGGAAGCTGAATTTTAACGAACATTTTTTAGCAACCACAACCTATTGAGGTGGGTTTTCTGGCCTCATCTGCTGCCCTGAAAAAAATTGAACTATTCAGTAAAATTGCTTCAAAGACGACAGATGCTTCAAGCACTGAGAAGCTGAAAAATTGAATCAAATTACGTCTGAATCATTCAGGAGTCCATCAAAGGCTCCAAGTCCAGTACCTTTTGGAACTAGTGTGGTCAGACAGCCAGACGCCCTAGGGCTACCCCTTTCTATCATAAAACCCCACAGAATAATGTAGCAACTCTTTTTCACCTCCAGCCTGGGTGACAGAGTAAGACTCCTGTGTCTCAAAAAAAAAAAAAAAAAAAAAAAAAAAAAAAAAAAGAAAAGAAAGAAAGAAACGAAAAGGAATAAATGAAATAAAAACAGAAAGCCATATGAATCCTCAGAGAAACAGGTTCTTTGCTTCATCTCTGCCCGTTCTCAAAAAAAGGGTCCTGGGAATTTTCAAAGGGTTTTTCTCAAGGGCTGTAATAAAAGTGTCGTTCCTGGCCGGCATTTCTCAGCTACAAACACTGTATGTTTCTGTTTCTTTCATTTTCTCTTTTTTTATGGCTACAAAATAGATACATGTATTTTCAGGGTGCATGTGATAATGAGATACCTTCAAATCATCAAATCCGGGTAATGGAACTCTCCCTCACCTTCAGTATTTATCTTGTCTTTCTGCTCTAAAATTTTGCAATAGCTTCTTCTGGCTGGGCATAGTGGCCCACGCTTATAATCCCAGCACTTTAGGAGGCAGAGGCAGGTGGATCACAGTGTCAGGAGTTCGCGACCAGCCTGGCCAACATGGTGAAACCTTGTCTCAAGTAAAAAATACAATAATTATCTGGGTGTGGTGGCGGGCACCTGTACTCCCAGCTTCTCAGGAGGCTGAGGCAGAAGAATCGCTTGAACCTGGAAAGCGGAGTTCACCCTACTAATCTACAGAACTCTGTCTTATTTCTTCTATCGAACTATATATTTATACCTATTGATCAACCTCTCTATAGAATCCTGAGTTGCATAAGGAGATGCAAGCCTTTCTCTGAGGCATGCGATGACTTTGCCAGCCTAAAATGATGAAACATGCTGCATCTATGTTGCTGCAAAATACATCATTTTATTCTTTTTTTTTGTGGCGCAGGGAGGTGGAGGTTAAAGTGAGCCCAATAGCACCACTGCACTCCAGCCTGGGTGACTCTGTCTCAAAAAAAAAAAAAAAAAAAAAAAAAAAAAAGAAGGAAGAAGAATTAGCCGGGCACAGTGGTTCATGCCTCCAGTCCCGGCACTTTGGAGGCTGAGGTGGGTGGATCACGACATCAAGTGATCAAGACATCCTTACCAACGTGGTGAGACCCTGTCTCTACTAATAATATTAAGAAAAATTAGCCAGGCATGGTGGCGGGCGCCTGTAATCCCAGCTACTCGAGAGGCTGAGGCAGGAGAATCGCTTGAGTCCCGGAGGAGGAGGTTGCAGTGACCTGAGATCTCCTGCGTGACAGAGGGAGACTCCGTATCAATAAAACAAAAAACAACAATCTAATGGCATCAATCTAATACAAAGGTCACATCAATATCAGGACAAAGCTCTGATGTTTTCTTTTTATTATCTTGCCCAAATTCCCATCTAAGGGGCTTGGGGTGTCATACCCTACAAACCATAAATTCTCATCAGATTTTTTTTTCTTTGAGACAGGGTCTCGCTCTGTCACCCAGGCTGGAGTGCAGTGGCGTGATCTAGGCTTACTGTGCAACGTCCGCCTCCGGGGTTCAAGTGATTCTCCTGCCTCAGCATCCCCAGTAACTGGGATTACAGGCGAGTGTCACCACGCCCAGCTAAGTTTTGTATTTTTGATGGGGTTTCACCATCTTGGCCAGGCTGGTCTTGAACTCCTGACCTCAGGTGATGATCCACCTGCTTCAGCCTCCTAAAATGCTGGGATTACACCACTCCCGGCCATGTATTTGCTTTTTCTACAGCTGTAGGATTGTCTTTGATTCTCAGTATTCCCCGGTAGGTGTCAGATCATGCTGTTCAAATCATCTCCTTGCGTTATCATCTTGCTCTGTGCTGCTGTTTGTCGAATTAATGTTGCTGTTAAACTGCTCAATGACCTCGCCTCGGGGGGAGCATTTTCTGCTGCCATCTGTGTTGTGTGTTTTTCCAGGCTGAATTATCATCCGTCTTTTACAGTTTCCATTCCCAAGAGGTTTCTTTCTTGTTCTAGGTTTTTTTTTGTTTGTTTGTTTGTTAGTTTGTCAGAATATCCCTGAAATCTGGAGAAAAGTTTTAAGTCGTTAGCCAACCGGGTTTTAGTTTAGATGCTGAGGTCTGGCTCCAGCCCACGGAGATCAGACACAGCAGGAAGGAGAGCCGCAAATGTGTCCGGGATAAATGTGTGTGTTTTCTTTTGTTCATTGTACTCTGTGGTACAATGGCTCGTAAGGGTCCCCTTCCTGCAGTCCAGGAAGTAAAAATTGCATGGCCGAAAGATACTTTGTCTCAGTGCTGATTTTTCTTTGGGCCACTGGGCATCTATTTGAAACACAGTAGAATTGCTTGAAACCAGGAGGTGGAGTTTATAGTGAGCCTAGATCATGCCACTGCATTCTAGCCTGGGTGACAGAGCCAGACTTCGTCTCAAAAAGATAGGAGAATATTTGGAGATGAGCTTTAATGCCACGTATGATTATACCTATCCTGATAGAATACTGACAAGTATGATTATACCTATCGTGATAGAATACTGCCAAGTATGATTACACCTATCGTGATATAATATTGCAAAATATGATTACGGCTATGCTGATATGATACAGCAAAGTATGATGATGCCTATCCTTATATAATACTGCAAAGTATCATTATATTTATCGTGATATGATACTGCCAACTATGATTATACCTATCCTGATTTAATACTGCCAAGTATGATTATACCTATCGTGATAGAATACTGTCAAGTATGATTACACCTATCGTGATATAATATTGCAAAATATGATTACACCTATGATGATATGATACAGCAAAGTATGATTATATTTATCCTGGTATAATACTGCAAAGTATCATTATATTTATCCTGATATAATACTGCCAAGTATGATGACACCTATACTGATTTAATACTGCCAAATATGATGATACCTATCCTGATATGATACTGCAAACTATGACTATACCTATCCTGATGTAATACTGTGTGTACACGGTACGTTTATACCTATCCCGATATAATACTGCCAAGTATGATTATACCTATCCTGATAGAATACTGACAAGTATGATTACACCTATCGTGATAGAATACTGTCAAGTATGATTACACCTATCGTGATATAATATTGCAAAATATGATTACAGCTATGCTGATATGATACAGCAGAGTATGATTATGCCTATCCTGGTATAATACTGCAAAGTATCATTATATTTATCCTGAAATGATGCTGCCAAGTATGATTATACCTATCCTGATTTAATACTGCCAAGTATGATGATACCTGTCGTGATAGAATACTGCAAACTATGACTATACCTATCCCGATGTAATACTGTGTGTACACGGTACATTTATACCTATCCCGATATAATACTGCCAAGTATGATGATAGCTATCCTGATTTAATACTGCCAAGTATGATGATATCTATCCTGATATGATACTGCCAAGTATGGTTATATTTATTTGGATATAATACTGTGAAGTATGATTCAAGTACTATTATACCTGTCGTGATAGAATACTGCCAACTATGATTATACCTATCCTGATTTAATACTGCCAAGTATGATTATATTTATTCGGATATAATACTGTGAAGTATGATTATACCTGCCTTGATATAATACTGCCAAGTACGATTATACCTATCCTGATAGAATACTGCCAAGTATGATTATATTTATCCTGATATAATACTGCCAAGTATGATTATACCTATCCTGATTTAATACTGCCAAGTATGATGATACCTATCCTGATATAATGTTGCCAAGTATGATTATATTTATTTGGATATAATACTGTGAAGTATGATTATACCTGTCCTGATATAATACTGCCAAGTACTATTATACCTGTCCTGATAGAATACTGCCAACTATGATTATACCTATCCTGATTTAATACTGCCAAGTATGATTACATTTATTCAGATATAATACTGCCAAGTATGATGATACCTGTCCTGATAGAATACTGCCAAGTATGATGATACCTGTCCTGATAGAATACTGCCAAGTATGATTATACCTATCCTGATACAATACTTCAAAGTATTATTATACTTATCCTGATATAATAGTACAAAATATGATGATACCTATCCAGATAGAATACTGCAAAATATGATTATACCTTTGTAGGACTGATGCCCTGAAGGTTCTTTGAGGTGTGTATTGCATGCCTGCTCCCTGGCTGATTCTGGTAGTTTCATGGCAATCACTGGCATGGATGGGACTGGTGTTGTAAGAGGGTCTTACGTAGACGCAAAGGCAGACGTAGGTAAAGACAGATGGAGAGGCTGGAGGTACGTGTCTGTAAGACAAGGTACAGCAAGGATTGCCACGAAACCAGTGGAATGCATCACACAGGCAGGCAGTCCCTCAGCTGGGAAGGCCTGGAATACATCAGCCGGGAGACTTGCAGTATAAAAATATCGTGACACCTGTGCCGTCTTTTATCTGCAAAGGCCCTCTTTTCGGACATCCCATCATTCCGACGTTCTTCGTGCTTGTGACTTTAGCAGAGGGAAAGGCACTGTTCCATCCAGTGCCATCCCCAAAGCTAACCTTTCTGCCTTTTTCTCTCTTCCTATTTCATTCTCCCAACTCCTGCTGAGGAGAAAATAGGCTTCTGAGAGTGGTCTGCAAAAAGAAATCGCAGCGAATACATGTCCTGTTTTTTTTCCCAGCACAGCAAGAGAAAACCATCTTCCGCCTTCCCTCAGGATGACTGAAGGGTCCGTCTCATTCTCTTCTGTGCCCGCAATTCCTGGGGAGACAGTTTTGTCTGAGTCTCAAGGCACCACCACCTGAAGACATGGCAAATTGCACTCTGACTCTGCCGCCAGACTCAGGCCTGGAAGAGGGTGGCGACCTTCTGAGTGATTCAGAGCAAAAATGAAAAATCAGATTTGTCTATGTGTCGCTGTCTCATGGTTCCTTGCACAGAGACAGGATCCGTTTCTTCAAACTTTAATTTCAGGGGTGCATGTACAGATGGGTTCTAGAGGTAAACTTTGGTCATGGGGGGTTGTTCTGTGAATACAGAAAATCTGAGACAAGGTCTCAGTTAATTAAGAAAATTTATTTTGCCGGTGTCAAGTTGCGTTTGAACCGGAGTGACTCCACCTTGAGTGAGGGCTGGGAAATGCGGCTGGCCACGGCTAGCTTAGTCCCAGAAGGTAGCTAGTGCCAGCCTGCAGGTGCTTACGGTTTAGGGAACAGATTGGCAATGTTTCCTAAACAGACCCAGCCTTGGGAATGTCCTCATATGCCCATTTCCTGAGGACAGAAGCATCCTTAATGTTGCTTTAAATGGAGTCTCGATTCTTGCAAAATGTAGTAAATAAGAAAACGGATCCTTTAATTAAATTGTTTCATTGGACTCTAGGTTCTGGGGTCCATGTGCAGACCATGCAGGAGGGTTGCAGAGGTGCACACATGGCAAGGTGCTTTGCTGCCTGCAGCCCCCTGTCACCCACATCTGGCCTTTCTCCCCATGTTATCCATCCCCAGCTTCCCCAGCCCCCCCAACAGAGCCCAGTGTGTGACGCTCCCCTCCCTGTGTCCATGTGTTCTCATTGTTCAACACCCACCTATGAGTGAGAACATGTGATGTTTGGGTTTTCTGTTCTTGTGTCGGTTTGCTGAGAATGATGGTTTCCAGATTCATCCATGTCCCTGCAAAGGGCATGAACTCATCCTTTTGGATGGCTGCATAGTATTCCATCATGTCTATGTGCCACATTTTCCCCGTCCAGTCTATCACTGATGGGCATTTGAGGTGGTTCCAGGTCTTTGCTATGTAAACAGTGCTGCAATGAACATACGTGTGCATGTCTTTATAATAGAACGATTGATAATCCGTTAGATATATACCCAGCCATGGGATTGCTGGGTCCAATGGAATTTCTATTTCTAGGTCCTGGAGGAATCGCCACACTGTGTTCCACAGTAACACCTGCAGTACGAGATATCTTCCCGTGACCTGCATCATCCTGTATATAAGCAAGTGTTGGACCTGAGGGAAGCACATCTCTCCTCTTTTGAAATATCCTACTCTGTCTATGGAGCAGCTCTTCTTTTACCACGTTACTTTCTTTTTATTTATTTATTTTTTTTGAGACATGGTCTCACTCTGCTGCCCAGACTGGAGTGCAGTGTCACGGTCTCGGCTCACTGCAGCCTCCGCCTCCAGGGTCCAAGCGATTCTCCTGCCTCAGCCTCCTGAGTAGCTGGGACTACAGGCGCCCACCACCACACCCGGCTAATTTTTGGATTTTTAGTAGAGACGGGTTTTCACCATATTGGCCAGGTTGGTCTTGAACTCGTGAGCTCGGGTGATCCCCCTGCCTCGGCTTCCCAAACTGCCACTTTACTTTTTTAATCAACTTCTTTGTGGCTTTGCACTGTGGACTTGTCCTGATTTTCTTATGTGAGCTCCAAGAACCCTCTCTTGGGGTCTGGAGAAGGACATGTTTCTTCTAACAAAGGCTGAGGCCAAATGGCATGAAACAATCTTATTTTCATGGAATTGGGTGTCTCTGCTTAAAAAAAAAAAATCATACAAACACCCTTTTTTTCTCCCGAAAGAGTAGGAATGCTCAAACAATCTCTTAAAACACAACGTAAATTGCTGTGTGGTTTCAGAAAGCATAATTCCTGGCCGGGCGCGGTGGCTCACTCCTGTAATCCCAGCATTTTGGGAGGCCGAGGTGGGCGGATCACAAGTTCAGAAGATTGAGACCATCCTGCCCAGCACGGTGAAACCCCATCACTGCTAAAAATACAAAAATTAGCTGGGCGTGGTGAGGCGCACCTGTAATCCCAGCTACTCGAGAGGCTGAGGCAGGAGAATCACTTGAACCCTGGAGGCGGAGGTCGCAGTGAGCCAAGATCATGCCAGTGTACTCCAGCCTGGGCAACAGAGCGAGACTCTCTCAAAATAAAGAAAAGAATGACCTTTCCGTCTTGCAAATACTGTACCACTCGCAGCACGTTTTGGGAGTGTGTGTAAATATACAAATTGAGTATTACAGAAAGCACCAGGTGAGGCACATTAAGAGCAAAACCCAAAAAGCGGTTTGCAGCCTCACTTACGCCCAGGGTGTCTTCTGCTGGCCTCTGAGCTAATTCACTCCCCTCTACCCCCGCCACCCGCCATGTCCGTGTTGTGGTTACACCAGAAAGGTGACCCTCGATGGAGTATCAGAATAAATTCTTTATTTCCTGCATGGGACCAGCCAGATGGGGGTGTTTGCTGATGCCCCTCCTGCTCCATAGTGGGCATGGGTGCCAAGGCCACAGCTCTGGGCTGATAGATAGCTGCAGGGAAACTTCCTCTCTTCCTGCCAACATCGTTTTATAGCCATTTATTTTCTGTTTTTTTTTGTTTTGTTTTGTTTTGTTTTGTTTTGTTTTGTTTTCTAGAGAGAGAGTCTTGCTCTGTTGCCCACGCTGGAGTGCAGTGGCACGATCTTGGCTCACTGCAAACTAAAAACCCTAAGGGCTTTACCTCGACAGTGCTGAGAATGATTTAGCCAACAAAGAACCTGGCAGTATTCTCATTAGAAGCACATTTTGTTTGTTTGTTTGTTTTTTGAGAGGAATTCTCGCTCTTGTTGCCCAGGCTGGAGTGCAGTGGGGCATTCTTGGCTCACTGCAACCTCTGCCTCCCAGCTTCGAGCAATTCTCTTGCCTCAGCCTCCCGAGTAGCTGGGATTACAGACGCCCGCTGCCATGCCTGGCTACTTTTTGTATTTTTAGTAGAGATGGGGTTTCACCTTGTTGGCCAGGCTGGTCTCGAACTCCTAACCTCAAGTAACCCGCCTGCCTTAGCCTCGCAAAGTGCTGGGGTTATAGGTCTGAGCCACCTCGACTGGCCCCATTCGTGTGTTGATGGATTGAGTCTTGGGTTGATTGTTCGTATTTGCTGTTGTAAACAGTCCTGCAATAAACCTACGACTTTTTTAAATGCTTGTATCACACACACACACACACACACACACACACACACACACACAGAGTAGGTGAGTTGATGGATACGTGCATTGGCTTGATGCAGTGATCCCATGATGTAAACATATATCAAAACCTCACGCTGTACCCTGCAAATACATTCTGTCATTATTTTTCACTTAAAAATTAAATTTTAAAGAAGAAAGAGAGAAAGAGCAGCCTCTGAAGTGAGGGCAGAGCACGGCTTTGCCCCCATGATAAAACATTAATAATGGGAAATGGAATTTTAAATATCACTGCAGGGGGAATTCATTCATTCAGGCCCAGGGGCTTCGACATGATAAAATGATCTTCAGGCGACAGGAACATAGTAACAGCCAGCATCGTCAGCAGAGAACAGCAGCTTCAGGGTCTTTTTCTTTTCTTTGTCTCTCTCTCTTTTTTTTTTTTTTTTTGGAGACGAAGCCTTGGTCTGTTGCCCTATAGTGCAGTGGAGACATCTTGGCTCACTGCAGCCTCCACGTCCCGGGTTCAGGCAATTCTCCTTTCTCAGCCTCCTGAGTAGCTGGGATGACAGGTGCCAGACATGACTGTGCTAATTTTTTATATTTTCGTAGAGACGGGATGTCCCTGTGTTGCCCAGGCTCATCTCCAACTCCACTCGCCTCGGCCTCCCAAAGGGCTGGGTTTACAGGCGCGAGCCACCACGCCCAGCTGAATTTGGGTGACTTTATAAATTAGCTGTTGTCAGCATCTGGTTTTGGTTCGTGGCCCAAAGTCCCAGCTCAAGGAGAGTTCAGAGTTGGGGACGTCATCCCCATCAGTCAGTGTCGCTGCAAAGCATCCTTCCTTCCACTCCACAGTTCCCACCGTGGCGCATACCTGTCATCCCAGCACTTTGGGAGGCTGAGGCAGGTGGGTCAACTGAGGTCAGGGGTTTGAGACCAGCCTGGCCAACATGGCGAAACCCCCATCTCTACTAAAAATACAAAAATTAGCCAGGTGCGGTGCCTGGCCTTGTTTTTTGAGACGGAGTCTCACTCTCTCAACCGGGCTGGAGTGCAGTGGCGCGATCTTGGCTCACTGCAACCTCTGCCTCCTGGGTTCAAGCAATTCTCCTGCCTCAGCGTCCCTAGTAGCTGGAGTTACAGGCGTGAGCTGCCATGCCCAGCTAATTTATTTATTTATTCATTTATTTATTTAGTAGAGACGGGGTTTCACCATGTTGGCCAGGCTGGTCTGGAAGTCCTGATCCCATGTGATCTGCCCGCCTCAGCCTTCCAAAGTGCTGGGATTACAAGCGTGAACCATCGTGCCCAACCAGTAGCTTGGTTTTATGGTTTCTTTCTTTTTTTTTTTTTAATTTATTTGTTTTTAATCTTTCGAGATGGGGTCTCGCTCTGTTGCCCAGGCTGGAGTGCAGTGGTGTGATCTCAGGTCACTGCAACCTCCACCTTCTGGGTTAAAGCGATTCTCCTGTCTCAGCGTCCCGAGTAGCTGGGGTTACAGGTGCCCGTCACCACAGCCAGATAATTTTTGTATTTTTAGTAGAGACGGGGTTTTGCCATGTTGTCCAGGCTGGGGTCGAACTCCTGACCTCAAGGAATGCACCCCCCTCAGCCTCCCAAAGTGCCGGGATTACAGGCCTGAGCCACCCCACTCAGCCAACAATAGGCAATTTTACTAAAAAATGTTTGAGCTGCTGAAATAAGGGTCCGTTCCCCTGGCCTCCTGCATGAGAAGAAAGACGGCCCGGGGGAATCACACACAAAACCATCTTCAGCCAGAAGAAAAAAAAGTGCTCCCAGGTCCACAGAGCGGTCTCCACACAAACCCCAGCCGGCGGGGTTCCTGGAATCTGGACTCTGACACGTTGGCACATTCCCGCTGCTACCAGATGACAGTGGCGTCCTGTGGAGCAGAAGAAATGAGAGGGGCCGGCCGGCTGTCTACAAGGAGGCTGCGTGTGTGCCAGGGATGACATTTCCGCAGCAAGGCTTCAAGCGTGATAAGCCAGTCATTATGCTGGGGGAAGGAAGAATTCCAGGGGAGTGGGGAGACGGGAGGGGGGCAGATGGCCGAGGAGGGTATTGTTGGTGGTAAGAACCTCAGCATCTTGACGAAAGGCCCGTCTTGCCAACAGCGTCCTCTTCCTGCGTTCGGCGAGGGTGTAATTAGCAATAATGAGAAGCCTCTGTTTTCAATGCACGACAGGGCCCCCGCGTTTGCTGAAGGAGCAGAGCAATGTGAACGATACCCTGAATGAGACAAAGTAAGATTTCAGGACAAAAGAGACGGTCCCGGAGAGGGGACAATGTTCGCCCTTGTCCCAGATGCTTTCATAAAAGTGCTGCCTGCTCCAATCACTAGTGTATTTGATTTGGGTCAGAAACATAAGGATTAGAATAAAAAAGTTTTGCCCAGATCCAGGAAGAAAATGATAGAAGGAATTTGCAGTCGTCACAGTGTGATTCCTTTGTCTGTGGTACACACAAAAAAAGGCTCACAGTTGGGCCGGGCGTGGTGGCTCATGCCTGTCCTCTCAGCACTTTGGGAGGCTGAGGTGGGCGGATCACCTGAGGTTCGGAGTTCAAGACCAGCCTGGCCAACATGGAGAAACCCTGTCTCTGCAAAAATACAAAAATCAGCCGGGTGTGGTGGTGTGTGCCTGTAATTGCAGCTACTCGGGAGGCTGAGGCAGGAGAATCGCTTGAATCCAGGAGGTGGAGGTTGCAGTGAACCCTGTGTTTGCATTTTAATTCAACATCTATGCCCTACTGGAGATTCTATAATAAAAACGCAATTGCCACAGGTGGACTTCCAATCTCTTTGCTTGGGAAAGAGGCAGCTTGACGGGAATCCTTTCAAGGATCAGAGCAAGAGAAAGACAGAATTCAGATTTCAGAATTCAGACATTTTATGATTCTAGAATTCAGACGTCTTACCATTCTAGAATTCAGACATTCTATGATTCTAGAATTCAGGCACCTTAGGATTCTAGAATTCAGACATTCTGCGATTCTAGAATTCAGAAATCCTATGATTTTAGAATTCAAGCATTCTATGTTTCTAGAATTCAGACATTCTATAAGTGTAGAAATCAGAAATGCTAGAATTCAGACAACCTATAGCCTGGAGTGCAGTGGAGATAGAGCAAGACTGTAGCTCAAAAAAATGAAAATCCATGTTATGGACCAACAGACTTCTCTGAGTCAAGGCAGCTTTGGCTTTTTCTTGGAAGAAAGCAAGTTAATCTTTCTCGACTGTTCTTAAACTTGGGCGTGACTGCTCACTGGGTGCTTCTGGAATTCTCGTTCCCTCTCTCTTCTGTCCACCTCTTCCCTACATTTAAATAGTGGCATTTCCTCCATAGCCTTAGCCATGTCACTCCTTGTTAATAAAACGTTATTCATTGTCATCTTAAATTTCTTTCTTTTTTTTTTCTTAAGGTGGAGTCTCTCTCTGTCTCCCAGACTGGATGCAATGGCAGAATCTCGGCTCACTGCAACCTCCGCCTCCCGGGTTCAAGTGATTCTCCTGCCTCAGCCTTCAGAGTAGCTGGGATGACAGGTGCGTGAGACTGTACCTGCATAATTTTTTATATTTTTGATAGAGACGGGGTTTCGCCGTGTTGGCCAGGCTGCTCTCAAACTCCCAACCTCAAGGAATCCACCCGCCTTGGCCTCCCAAAGTGCTGCGATTACAGGCAAAAGCCCCCACACCTGACCATCGTTTTAAATTTCTTACAGAAAAAAAAAAAAAAATCACAGTGTATTTGCACAGGAAAGTACTTCTCACCTGACCAACTTTCAATGTTGTCATGCAATAAACAAAGGCAGCTTTCAGGGGAGAAGGTGACAACGTATTAATTATATCTTGAAGAAATTTGCAGTCTTTTTTTAAATTGCATTTTAGGTTTGGGGTACATGTGAAGAACATACAGGATGGTTGCATAGGGACACACGTGGCCGTGTGATGTGCTGCCTTCCTGCCCATCACCTGTATCTGGCATTTCTCCCCCTGCTATCTCTCCCCAACTGCCCACCCCCCGCTGTCCCTCCCCTGTTTCCCCCAAACAGACCCCAGTGTGTGACGCTCCCCTCCCTGTGTCCATGAGAAATTCACAGTATTTGTACACAAAACCTGCCTTCTCTATCACTGGGGTGCAGAAAACAATTGCTTCCCATGGCTAAGCTTCTGCTCCACGCTAGGTACTTAAAACACGGTGTGATAAGCTGGCGATGAACATACCTGAGAAACCGTGTCTTAGGGGCGGGTTTCCAGCTCACGGTGAAACTAGACTCCGCGGCATTTATTACCAAATGCAAAACTGTCATATAAACATCTGCAAGGCATTTAGAAACAGCAGCTGACGTCTTCTCTGAGCAGAGGGTAAAGTAAAAGAAAGGTATTCTCCGCCTTCCAGGTGTGTGAGAACTCAGTGGTTCTAGCCTTTTCTCTGATGGCTGTATTTTCATTGCTGCGAAAGAAAATAATAATCATAGCCCCTGGAGATTGTATCCTGCCACCAATTTGCTGAGGACCAAGTTACTTTCTTTCTTTTTTCTTTTTTCTTTTTTTTTTTGAGAGGAAGTCTCACTCTGTCGCCCAGGCTGGAGTGCAGTGGCACGATCTTGGCTCACTGCAACCTCCGCCTCCCAGGTTCAGGCAATTCTCCTGCCTCAGCCTCCTGGATTATAGCACGCGCCACCATGCCCGGCTAATTTTTGTATTTTTAGTAGAGACGGGGTTTCATCATGTTGGTCAGGATGGTCTCAAACTCCTGACCTCATGATCCACCCGCCTGGGCCTCCCAAAGTGCTGGGATTACAGGCGTGAGCCACCGCACCGGGCGTTATTTTCTTAATGAGCCATGAAAAAGGCATGGTTCTAAGAATAAGACCCGGCTCTATTATTTATGTAAATGGGGATTTATGGATTTGATGTTTATTTGGACTCATTTCCGAAGGGAGCTTTCTATTTTAAAAAAGGACTGAAATCCATTGCAGAGGTGAAGGGTCTATGCTGACTGCGGGTGGCTCTAGTTTTGTATCTGACGGGACACGTTGCTACTTAGGTGCTGGTCTTGGTTTTTCGTCTTTATGATTCTCTCCATCGCAGTTAACCTGTCCTCACCCTTTCTACCTGCTCACCTACCCTTATCCTCATCATCCCATCAAAGAATCCTGCTGAACTGTGAGACTCTTTTTTTTTTTTTGAGCTGGAGTCTCTCTCTGTTGCCCAGGCTGGAGTGCAGTGGCGCGATCTCAGCTCACTGTAATGCCTGCCTCCCGTCTTCAACTTATTCCTATGCTTCACGCTCCCAAGTAGCTGCAATTACAGGCTCCCGCCACCACGCCCAGCTAATTTTTGTATTTTTAGTAGAGACTGGATTTCACCATGTTGGTCAGGCTGGTCTTGAACTCCTGACCTCAGCTAATCTGCCCGCCTCTGTCTCCCAGAGTGGTTGGATTACAGGCATAAGCCATTGCACCCAGCCCAATTGTGAGATTTTTTTTTTTTTTTTTTTGAGCTGGAGTCTTGCTCTGTTGCCCAGGCTGGAGTGCAGTGGCACGATCTCAGCTCACTAAAACCTCCACCTCCCAGCTCAAGGGATTCTCCTGCCTCAGCTTCTCAAGTAGCTGGGACTACATGCGTGCACCACCATGCCCGACTAATTTTTGTATTTTTGGTGGAGAATGGGTTTCACCACGTTGGTCAGGCTGGTCTTGAACTCCTGACCTCAGGTGATCCACCTGCCTCTGCTTCCCAAAGTGCTGGAATGACAGGTGTGAATCACTGCACCCGACCCAGCTGTGAAACTTTTTTCTTTTCTTTTCTTTTTTTTGAGACACAGTCTCACTCTCTTGCCCAGGCTGGAGTGCAGTGGCACAATCTCAGCTCACTGCAAAACCAGCCTCCCCAGTGCAAGCGATCCTTCTGCCTCAGCCTCCCGTGTAGCTGGGATTACAGGCACGTGCCACCACACCTAGCTGATTTCTGTATTTTTAGTAGAGACTGGGTTTTCCCATATTGGTCAGGCTGGTCTTGGACTCCTGACCTCAGGGAATCCGCCAGCCTCAGCCTCCCAAAGTGCTAGGATTAGATGTGAGTCACCATGCCCGCCCCAACTGAGAGCCTTCGTGTAAGGACAATATGCTACTTTAACAGTTGGGTTTAGAACTACTCTGTTACATTTCTACCTCTGTCAGCTAACTGTTTCCCATACTCACTCCTTGACAAAGGCTCAAATGCTGCCAGCATCCCCTCTTTTTTTTTTAAATAGAATTCCAATGTCAAAGACATGAATGGGAACAATAGTCGAGATATGTGTGTGTGTGTGTGTGTGTGTGTGTGTGTGTGTGTAATATAAAAACCTATTTAAAAATTTAAAAATACGTATCATTTGTTCATATTTTGTTATATTTGTATATTTAATGAGCTGTGTGGGGACTGGAGTCCGTCTAAACTGAAAATTCATTTGTGATGCATGTGCATCTCATACAGATGACTCAAAGGTAACTTTATATATTTTAACAATTTTGCACATAAAACAAAGTTCTGGCCGCATTTTGACGACGACCTTTCACATAAGGTCAAGCGTTCTTGTCTTTATTCCACGAAAAAAGAGCTCTCCAAAACATAGCACCCTTAGTGTCATTGTAACTTTCTGCATGTGGCATCAGGCTGCTGCTCAGAGAGCTTCAGATTTGGGAGCATTTCAGATTTTGGACTTCCAGATGAGGAATGGTGAACCTGTATTAGCATTCCTGGATTTTACAGAAGAGAGAACTAGAGGCCGGGTGTGGTGGCTCACGCCTGTCATCCCAGACCTTTGGGAGGCCGAGATGAGTGGATCACCTGAGGTCAGGAGTTCGAGACCAGCCTGGTCAACATGGTGAAACCCCGTCTCTACTAAAAATACAAAAATTAGCCGGGCATGGTGGCGGGTGCCTGTCATCCCAGTTACTAGGGAGGCTGAGGCAGGAGAATCACTTGAACCCGGGAGGTGGAGGCTGCAGTGAGCCGAGACTACACCAGTGTACTCCAGCCTGGTGACAGAGCGAGACTCCGTCTCAAAAAAATTAAAAAATAAAAATTAAAAAAATAAATGAAGAGGGAACTAGAAAGAGAGTGTGAATGAAGTCTGCATTGTTTCGTGGCTTTTTCAGAGACATGGAAAATTGAAACACAGGGGGCTCACTGTATACCTCTAGGTCTCCTGCCAGCCACGAACTCAAGCAACAGAGAAAGACCCTTCTCCCAGTTCCCAGGCTATGTCTTCCACGTGAAAAGAAAGTAGCCTTCTCACCTACTTTGTATTCAAGTCCTGTGCCTTAGGTTTTATTTTCTTGTAACAAAAGAAGTAAAGATGGTGAGGAATGTAGAAGGCTGTTATTACACACGTTATCATTATTTTGGATTCTAAAAATATCTTCACCAAATTGTGGGCATTCGCAAGAAAAGAAACACGTTTCTACAACACAAAAGCCACTCAGAAAATGTAAAGGGAATTGGGAGTGGACTTTTGAGTACATTTCTTCTAATTTATTTATATTTTCAACGCACAAAGTGCCCTGGAAGTGAAAACTGCCTAAGACAGAGAGTCAACCTAGCACACCCCGCAGGATCCATCTGGCCCACCATGTGCTGTTTTTAGATAAAGTTTTATTGGGACACGGCCCCATGCCTTTAAAGACTTACATGTTGTCTCTGGCTACATTTCTGCTACAAGGACACAGTGAAGTAGGCACAGCAGAGACACATTGACTACAAAGCTGATGGTAGCTATCTTGTGGCCCTTCACAGAAAATGTTTAGTGATGTCTGATCTAAGAAAGGACATATCATGTTTCTAGTTCCCGGAGCTGCATGACTTCTGCCTTGTGTATGCCTCAGAAGAGAGAGAAACCCGGTGTCATGGAAATACCTATAGGCATCAAAAATGCATCACAAAACACAACCCTGTCCACTAGAATCTTTTTGAGATGGATCTGTCAGCAGGCTACAGTGCAGTATCATGATCTTGGCTCACTGCAACCTTCACCTCCCGGGTTCAAGGGGTTTTCCTGCCTCAGCCTCCCGAGTAGCTGGGATTGCAGGCGGGCGCCACTATGCCCAGCCGATTTTTGTATTTTTAATAGAGACAGCGTTTCACCACGTTGGCCAGGATGGTCTTGATATCCCGACCTCGTGATCCTCCCACCTCGGCCTCCCAAAGTGCTGGGATTACAAGTGTGAGCCACCACACCCAGCCTTTTCTTTGTTTTTGAGATGGAGTCTTGCTTGGTTGCCCAGGCCAGAGTGCACTGGTGTGATCCCGGCTCACTGAAATCTCCACCTCCCTGCTTCAAGCAATTTTCCTACCTCAGCCTCCCGAGTAGCCAGGATTACAAGTGCATGCCACCACACCCAGCTAATTTTTGCATTTTTAGTAGAGACGGGGTTTCGCCATGTGGGCCGGGCTGGTCTCAAACTCCTGACCTTATGTGATCCTCCCACCTCGGCCTCCCAGAGCACTGGGGTTACAGGCTCTTCATGGGTTTTAAGGATAATGACCTGCGTAGGATGGGGAGGTGTTATTCACTGTGTCACAGCATTATTCTGTGGATGCCAGACTGGCTAGAATTCCGAGAAGGCATCATGAAACATTTCATGGCCATGCTCCAGCAGGGAGCAGACAGGCCGAGCCTAGCCCTGGGTATCTTACAGGCAGGGGGGCTATTATGTGCTGATTTCTGCAGATCCACACAAGTGACACAGCTTGCTCTGCTCACACTGAGGGGGTCGCGCTCCACAGCGTCATTAAAACGCCCGGGAGATCACAGCACTAGCTTAGCTAAATGGGCTTTCAGTCACGAGGGCCTGGGATCGACATGATGGTTATTATTTAAGACTTTTTAAAAAGTGGGGGAAACAGAAGTGGGAGGGAGGGATACAGTGCAGAGAAAAATGACCTGCCTTTGAGCAGTTTCATTTAAAGGAGAAGGAAAGCCAGGCTCAGACCAAGGATGCGTGTTGACAATGACTTATTTCTTTGTTTGCTTTTTGAGACAGAGTCTCTCACTCTGCAGCCCAGGCTGGAGTGCAATGATGTCATCTCGGCTCACTGCAACCTGACTTCTGATACAATAACGGGGCACTTTCTTCCTGGGTCATTGACCTTTCACTCTTGCTGCCCAGGCTGGAGCGCAGTGGCATGATCTCGGCTCACTGCAACCTCCGCCTCCTGGGTTCAAGCGATTCTCCTGCCTCCGCCTTCCGAATAGCTGGGATTAGAGGTGTGTGTCTCTACACCCAAACAAACAAAATTAATTAAAATGCAAGCATTTAAAAAATATACTCACAAATGTTTTAAAATGTATATACGTGGAAGAGCTTGTTATAACATTTAACAAGTAATGGAAAAGCTCTATAAGAGTTGAAGCCATTTTGAGAGACAATGAAGTGACAGAGGCCAACCTTTGGGTTTTTATATGGCTCTGATGAAATGAAGACCGCCTGGCACTGAACAGAGGTAGACACATAAATAAATGTAACAATATAAAGAACCCAGAAACAGACACGTAGAATTATGTCACACTAATTTTTGACAACGGAAAAAAGGCAAACTTTTTTTTTTTTTTTTGAGGTGCAATCTTACTCTTGCCCAGGCTGGAGTGCGGTGGTGTGATCTTGGCTCACCGTAACCTCTGCCTCCCGGGTTCAAGTGATTCTCCTGCCTCAGCCTCCCGAGTAGCTGGGACTACAGGCGCACATCACCACGCCTGGCTAATTTCACCGTGTTGGACAGGCTGGTCTCGAACTCCTGACCTCATGATCCACCTGCCTTGACCTCCCAAAGCGCTGGGGTTACAGGCGTGAGTTGTCACGTCTGGCCCTGACACTGATGTCTCATAGACAGAAAAGTAAGGGTGGTTTTGGCAAAGCAGGAAGCATGAAAAGGCACCAATTCCGTGTTTAGATCTTTACCTATAAAGGGAAAGAGTTAACAGTGAAAGTCTTGTTTATTGACATGATGGATAGAAAATTTGAAACTGGTGAATTGATGAAACTTATCAGCAGAAGTCTTACATCAAGAAAGAAATTTTCTGGAAGCATTTGCAAGGATTGGGTATATCACATGGTCACTGAGTGGAGTTCAAAGCAGGTGCTCCTTGGAGAACTCTGACCCAAGTATATCTTGAGAGTATTTCCAGGGTGAGGTTCAGGGAAGTATATTAAGGACCCAAACAAAATTAATATGAAGAATTTAAAATATACAAAAAAAATAGTCAAAAGAGAAAAACAAACCGCCATGGAAGAAAAGAGAGAAAACAATTGTTTCTATTTGGAGGTGACATAATTGTCTAGATAGAAAATCTCAAATAGTCTGGAAAAACTTTCTAGAACCAATAAATGAACTCAGTAAGCTCACAGGATACAAGCTCAATGTATAAAAATCAATTGTACTTCTTTTTTTTTTTTTTTTTTTTTTTTTTTCTTTTGAGACGGAGTTTCGCTCTTGTTACCCAGGCTGGAGTGCAATGGCGCGATCTCGGCTCACCGCAACCTCCGCCTCCTGGGTTCAGGCAATTCTCCTGCCTCAGCCTCCTGAGTAGCTGGGATTACAGGCACGCGCCACCATACCCAGCTAATTTTTGTATTTTTAGTAGAGACGGGGTTTCACCATGTTGACCAGGATGGTCTCAATCTCTCGACCTCGTGATCCACCCGCCTCGGCCTCCCAAAGTGCTGGGATCACAGGCTTGAGCCACCGCGCCTGGCCTCTCAATTGTACTTCTATACAGTGACAATGAACAAGGGGAAGCCAAAACATAAAAATATAATATTATTTTAGCCCGAATGCGATGGCTGATGCCTGTAATCCTACCGTTTGGGAGGCTGAGGCAGGCGGATCACGAGGCCAGGAGTTTGAGACCAGCCTGGCCAACATAGTGAAACCCCGTCTCTACTAAAAATACAAGGAAAGTAGCGGGGCGTGGTGGCACACGCCTGTCATCCCAGCTACTCGGGAGGCTGAGGCAGGAGAATCGCTTGAACCCAGGAGGCAGAGGTTGCAGTGAGCCGAGATGGCACCACTGCACTCCAGCCTGGGCGACAAGAGTGAAAGGTCAATTACCCAGGAAAAAAGTGCCCCGTTATTGTATCAAAAGTCATTGAAAACAAAGAAACAAACATAAACAACGGAACAACCCCTTGCTATTCTATGTATTTGTATATCCCAGTTCCTCTTAGGCCAGGTTTTAATTTTTTAATATAGACCAATTTCTTTTAAAAAATTGTATGGAGCCGGGCGCGGTGGCTCACGCCTGTTATCCCAGCACTTTGGGAGGCCGAGGCGGCTGGATCACGAGGTCAAGAGTTCGAGACCATCCTGGTCAACATGGTGAAACCCCGTCTCTACTAAAAATACAAAACATTAGCTGGGCATGGTGGCACGTGCCTGTAATCCCAGCTACTCAGGAGGCTGAGGCAGGAGAATTGCTTGAACCCAGGAGGTGGAGGTTGCGGTGAGCCGAGATCGCGCCATTGCACTCCAGCCTGGGTAACAAGAGCGAAACTCTGTCTTCAAAAAAAAAAAAAAAAAAAAAAATTGTATGGAAAACTAATATTTTTTCATAAAGTTTTTTTTTTAAATTTAAAAACCTGTATGACCAGGCATGTTGTGTCACCTGTAATCCCAGCACTTTGGGAGGCTGAGGAAGGCGAATCACGAGGTCAGGAGTTCAAGACCAGCCTGGCCAACATAGTGAAACCCCGTCTCTACTAAAAATACAAAAAATTAGCCAAGCGTGGCGGTGAGCACCTGTAATCCCTGCTATTTGGGAGGCTGAGGCAGGAGAATTGATTTAATCCGGGAGGCAGAAGCTGCAGTGAGCCAAGATCGTGCCACTGAACTCCAGCTTGGCAACAGAGACTCTATCTCAAAAAAAAAAAAAAAAAAAAAAAGGAAGGAAGAAAAAGAAATAAATGAATAAAATAAAAAAGAAGGATGAGAAAAATAAACAGCAGCGTTTTCAAAAGCAGTGGGGGAAGAAAGTGACGAGGGTTGAAAAACTTCTTGTTGGGGGCTGAGTGCAGTGGCTCACACCTGTAATCCCAGCACTTTGGGAGGCTGAGGTGAGTGGATCTCAGGTCAGGAGTTCGAGACCAGCCTGGCCAACATGGTGAAACCGCCATCTCTACAAAAAATACCAAAAAAAAAAAAAAAAAAAAGAAAGAAAGAAAAAGAAAAAGCTGGGTGTGGGGACGCACACACGTGTCATTTCAGCTACTTGGGAGGCTGAGGCAGGAGAGTGACTTGAACCTGGTAGACAGGCTGCAGTGAGCCAAGACTGCACCATTCTACGCCAGTCTAGGCAACAGGGTGAGACTCGGTCTCAAAAAAAAAAAAAAAGAAAAAAAGAAAAGAAAAGAAAGAAAAAGAAGAACTATTGGGTGGTGTGCTCACTACCTGGGTGACGGGATTATCAGAAGCCAAAGCCGCAGCATCACACCATGTACGTGCGTCACAGACCTGCGCACATAACCCTTGTTTTAAAATTTGAAAATAGGTCAGGTGCACTGGCTCATCTGTCAGCCCAGTGCTTTGGGAGGCTGAGGCAGGACGATCACTTGAGCCCAGGAGTTCGAGACCAGCCTGAGCAAGATACGGGAGACCCCCACCTCTACAAAAATATGTTTTTTAAAATTGTCTGGCTGTGGTGGTGTGAACCTGTATTCCTAGCTGCTTGGGAGGCCAAGGCGGGAGAATTGCTTGAGCTCAGGGGTTCAAGGCTGTGGTGAGCTATGATCATGCCACCGCACTCCAGCCTGGGTGACAGAGCAAGACCCCGTCTAAAAATAAATAAATTAATTTATTAAAGTTTACAATAAAGTATAAAACATCTATAATTATTCTTAAATGTTAAGCAATCTCTAAAAAAGACTAGTATTTATATATATATATATATACCTGTAGAAAAAAATATATATTTCCCATATGTCTGTGTATAAAGTATATTTTTACAATATAATGTTTATTATGTAATATATTATAACTATGTAGTATAATATATACTATATATTGCATATAATATAAATATAATTATAAATTTAATTATATGAAATTATATATAATTATAAACATAATTATATATTTAACTATATATTATAAATATATAATATATAATATATAATACATATGTAATGTGATATAAATATATTACATATAATACATAGGTAACATAATATACATATTTTATATTTAATGTAATATATAACATATGTTTATGAATAATATAATGTATTAAACATACATTTTATATATAATTTATATTTGTATATAATGTATACACACAGGAAATATATGTATTTTATATTATAAATATAAAATATTTATAATATATTATTTCATTTTATTTTATTTTATTGTGTGTGCATATATATATATACACACACATATATGCAAAAATATTTATATATATTTTATGACAACTCTAATGGATGCATTCTTTAATCTCATTTTTCATGTATTGTTTTATGGTTCCATCTGGACTTGGAGCTGTCCTTTCAAAAAGCCACAGCTGCTGTGTTAAGTCTGGTGAATGTCACATCCTGAGTAAATTCTCGAAAGAAAGGAGCTGAAGCTCAGGGGCATGTACCCCCACCTGGGTCACCTGGAACCAGCACTGGGGATCGTCTGTGGTCGGCTGCCTTCATCACCTACGTGCATATATATACTGACATGTAGCATATACATTGCTCAAAGCCCAGCTTTTGGACATCAGTGTAAGTGACCTGCTGGTTAGCATATGCTGAGGGCTGCCAGCTGGAACACACCAGGGAGAAGATTTTCAAAAGGCAGCAGAGCAAGGAGCTATTTTAGTCGTGGTTCACAGTCCACCACCATTTGGCTCCACTGTAATCAATCACACACGCCTCACGCTTCCAGATGCTGAATTCACCTCCAGCATCACATCTTCAAGGAGTCGTTGGCAGATATTATCTGAGGCTGCGTGCAGGGCAGACCTCAGTCACTGAGCGGGGTTGATGTTCTCTTACGGAAAGACAAATGCAGAAGGTAGGGGAAGGACCTGAGTCTCAGGGGAGCCAGCCACCAAGAATGCAGCATCTGTCCCAGTAGCCAAAGAAACTGTAGCCTCTCTGTACAATCAGTGGATAGTTACTGGAGCCTGGAAGAAAAGGGAAGACAGGCAGAAGCTGTGGTGTATGTGTATGTGGCTGAGCAGGGAGAGCAGAGAGATGGAGAAAGGAGCGGGAGAAGAAGGAAGAGGAGGGGTGAGGAGGAGGAGGAGGAGGGGAGAGGAGGAAGAAATGAGAGAAGGAGGAGGAGAGGGAAGGAGGAGCAAGAGCAGGAGCAGAGCGGAAGAGAAGGAAAGGAGAGAAGGAGGAGGGTGGAGAGGAGAGGAGGAAATGAGAGAAGGAGAAGGAGTGGGAAGGAGGAACAGAAGGGGTTGGAGGAAGGGGGAGAAGGAGGAAGAAGAGGAGGAGGAGGGAGAGAAAGAGGAGGAGAGGAGGAGGAAGAGAGACAAGGACGAGGAAGAGGACAATGTGGAGTAGGAGAGAAGAGGTGGAGCAGGAAAGGAGAGAAGGAGGAGAAGGACAGGGTTATTATCATCACCAACATCATTGTCATTACCTCTCCCATCACCATCATCATCACCATTCTCATTACCATCATCATCATCATCATCATCATCACCAGTACATCATCCCCACCACCATCATCATCACCGTCACCCTCATCATCATGTTTACGATCCTCATGATCACCATCATTGCCATCATCATCATCATCATCACCATCAGCATCACCATCACCGTCATCATCCCCATCTCCGTCATCCCCATCACCATCATCATCACCATCACGACCATCAACATCACCATCATCCCCATCACCATCATCATCATCATGATTAGGATCGTCATGATCACCATCATTGCCATCATCATCATCATCATCATCACCATCAGCATCACCATCAGCATCACCATCACGACCATCAACATCACCATGATCCCCATCACCATCATCCCCACCACCACCATCATCATCACCATCACCCTCATCATCACGTTTACGATCCTCATGATCGTCATCATTGCCATTATCATCATCATCATCATCATCACCATCACCATCAGCATCACCATCACCATCATCATCCCCATCCCCGTCATCATCACCATCACGACCATCAACATCACCATCATCCCCACCACCACCATCATCATCATGATTAGGATCGTCATGATCGCCATCATTGCCATCATCATCATCATCATCACCTCCATCACCATCACCATCATCCCCATCACCATCATTCCCATCCCCATCATCATCACCATCACCATCATCCCCATCACCATCATCCCCATCCCCACCATCCCCATCATCATCACCATCATCATCACAGCACGCCATGGTCATTATCACACTAACATCAACATCCTCCTCTTCCTCCTCCTCATCATCATCACTAAAATGTTTATCATCAGCTATGAGACTCTGAATCTTACAGGACGAGTCAGCAGTGCTGCTACTGGGTTTCTGAGAACAGTATACCCTGGAAGATCTTCTCCGTTTCTTTTTTTATTTTGTTTTTTATTTTTTTTTTTGTCACAGAGTTTCGCTCTTGTTACCCAGGCTGGAGTGCAATGGCGCGATCTCGGCTCACCGCAACCTCCGCCTCCTGGGTTCAGGCAATTCTCCTGCCTCAGCCTCCTGAGTAGCTGGGATGATAGGCACGCGCCACCACGCCCAGCTAGTTTTTTGTATTTTTAGTAGAGACGGGGTTTCACCATGTTGACCAGGATGGTCTCGATCTCTTGACCCCGTGATCCACCCACCTCAGCCTCCCAAAGTGCTGGGATGACAGGCGTGAGCCACCGCGCCTGGCCTTCTCCGTTTCTTTTTATCTGGAACGGCAGTGGTTTGACGGATGTTCTCCTTTGGACTATGAAGCATCTTCCATGGGCTGGAAACAACCTAGCGTGATGCCTGAACGTCTTTGAGAGACAGCGTCTAAGTGGCCTTGTGACAGATTGGTCCGGTTCAGGAGTCCTAAGTGATTCCAAGTGTGGCTTCGGTTCCTGCACACCCATTGGTTGTGCTGTCCTCTGCTTTCTCGGGCATAAATTAACAAGACAGACTTGGACAATGTCTCTTTCTGTCTTCGCTTCCCTTCAAAAAGTATTATTTATCCCCCCTCTGGAGCAACTGGTTGTCCAGAACAAGTGTAGGCATGGAAATGCTAATTTTTGTGACTTCACCTTTCTGGGAAAATAAGGGGGAGTGGAGCCATCTGTGGTTATGGCCATCACTTGGCCAATAAGTTGATTTAGAAATAAACTGATTTGGCATTAGATGTGCAGCGTACGTCTGTGAGATTGAAGTTAGATGTGCGTAGGAGTGGGAGAACAGCAGAGCTGTGAGCATGCAGCAGGAAAAAGAGCTCTGTGAGAAAATGTAAAACAATGGCATTTGTTTTGGCCACACACGGCTACACCTGACTGGACCGAACATACACGTCTGCTTGTGGCCTCTGCGGATGTCACACCTGGGTCCCATGGAGAAGCGACAGCAAATCAAAGGTGGCGAAACAGAAGGGGGAGGAGATGCTAGGAGGAGGAGGACACGGTAGGAGAACAGAGAAGCAGGAGGAGAAGAGGGGAGGGGGAGGAAAAGAGAGAAGGAGGAGGGGGGAGGAGGAGAAACCATGGACAGAAGGTGAAGGAGTGGTGAGGAGGAGGAGGAGGAGGAGAGCTTCTGCGCTGGGTGGTTGGGTCCTGGGGCCATTAGTGAGGATTGGGAGTATTTTTATTTTTTTTTTAGCAACGTGAGAGTTTGAATCCAAGTCTTAGTGAATTTGGGAGAACATCCAGCTGGAAGCTGAGACTCAACCAGGCCAGCCTGAGACTCCGCAAGCTCAAATAATTGTTCGGGAAGATAAATGCCGTTAGGCTGTCAAAGCGAAGTGGTAAGGGGTCTGTCAAGGTAGATGGAGCTCAGGAGGAAAGTTAGGGTGGAAAACTTGAGCATTCTCCCAGGCGGGAAGACTTGAGGCATCTGGATAAGCCATCCATCCACCCACCTGCCGTTCACCCGTTCATTCACTCATCCACATATCCGTCCATCCATCCGTTCATCCAACTATGCGTTCCTTTATTCATCCGTCTACCATCCACCCATCTATCCATCCACCCACTTATCCACTCAGGTATCCAGACAGACAGACAGACAGACAGACAGTCTTCTACCTATCGACCCATCCACTTATCCACCCACTCATGCACACATCCAGCATCCATTTATCCAACTATCCAGCCATTTATCCATCTATGCACTCACCCATGCGTCTATCCATCCTTCCTTCTATTCAACACGCATGCATCATGTATCAGAAACTTCCCTGGCCTTGGGGACACAAGGGCATCAAGATATGGCCCAGAACTCCAAGCTCCAGGCCAGAGTTAGAGGTTCAAGAAGAAAGAAACTTCTTCCTTTTGGGGAACAGAGAGGAGCAGGAGTTTAGGAATTCAGATGCAAGAATCCCTCACTTAAGAAGACAGGCAGACCACAAAAGGCAGAGCTCAACGTAGCACACACTGATGAATACCAAGGCACCCACTTCTCAGGGAGCCTTGTGAGAGCAAGAATATCATTCTACCCTCTCCACAAAAGTGCTGGTCCAAGAAGGGTTTTCTCCATGGCTAGCTGAACGGTTCCCTGGCTCAAGCTGGGATTCATATAGGAAAACAGTCCTGAAAATGACCCTGTTGGTGGAGAAGCTGGGAAGGGGCAGGGAAGAAATCTTCGGGAAAAAATAAGGATCAAGAGAGAGAACATAAAATCCAAGGACATACGTTGAAGTGCAGATGCGGGGTTGAAGCTGAGTGGAAGCCGGAATGAGCGCAGCATTTGCACCGGTGGAGGGAAGAGAGGGTCTCCCGCAAACACAAGGCAAGCATCATTCATCAAGTCTTGCTTGGCGAACAGTACGGACACTGGGGCAGCTCAGCTGCAAGACACCTGCTGAGTGATTTGTCCAGATGAAGGGTAGGAGGCTACAAACAGGGGGTCAGGGGGTTTGGCTTGCAGGCAATGAGAGAGTCGGGGAGGCGTGGAGGAGGCCAGGATCACTCTGGTGCATGAAGCCCGGTGGGAGAGGCTGGAAGAAGAAGGTGTGTCATGAGTGCCTCCCTAAAACAAAGCCGCGGACTTCGACAGGAAATCCCACGCGTGACAACGACCTGTGAGCTTCCTCCAGAAATGACTGGCAGGAACCAAAGACGCTCTGTGCTGCCAGCAGGGTGACAAACAGCCCGCTGTCAATGACTTCGCATGGGTTTCTCGTTGCTTTGCGGAGCCTTCTTTTAGCTTTCGGGGAAATCTGCTTAGCCCAAAATAAACGACTGCAGGGGAGCAACGGGTTGCTGTAGAGGGAAAGAGGGCTGCGTGGTTTAAGGGAGAAAGGGCATCAGCATGAGCTTAGCCAAGTGGGCATGAGTTCCTAGGAAACTAAGCTACCATAAGCTTTCACAACGAAGAGGAAAAAGCAGGCAGTGCACCCTTGCTCTTTGAAATTGCAGCAAAAAAGGGATTCGATCCCTAAGCTGTGTCAGGCACAGTCAGGATTGCGGAGCCCACTGGGGCTCAGGCATGATACCAGGCGCCCATGGTTTCTGTAATTTTAGCAACAGAGAGTTGAGTGCAGAAGTCCATGAGATAGCCATTCCTATTTCTTTTTTAGCTTCCTTTAAAAAGAAATCGGGTAGAATTCATCCCGTAGAAAGTGAAGCCGATGAGGTGGATGTCTGAAGCCAGCCAACATTTCAGATTTCTGTCCTAGCTTAAGATCATAGAAAACATCAGAGGACAGGCACTCAGATGCTACCCTCAGATGTGGAAATTTTACGAGCTGGCCTCCCAGCGAGGGGTTTTATATCTGGCATCAGACATGCCCCTAATGATCAGGTTTAAAATCATTTGGGAAAAGTATTTAAGATGCCACAGTCTAATTCACAATCTGGGAAATATAGAAGGACACCTGTGGAGAGCAAACTCTATACCAACGTCTCGTCCTCCTTTTACGATCAGAATCACATTTCCTCTACCTTCACAGGGTGCCCTGCCATTTAAACATTCTTATTTTTTTTTCTTTTTCTTCTTTTTTTTTATTTTTTATTTTTTTGAGATAGTCTTGCCCTGTGGCCCAGGCTGCAGTGCAATAGCGCCGTCTCGGCTCTCCGCAACCTCCGCCTCCCAGATTCAAGTGATTCTCCTGCCTCCTGAGAACCCGGGACTACAGGAGCCCACAGCGACACCCAGCCAACTTTTTGTATTTTCAGTAGAGATGGGGTTCCTCCATGTTGGTCAGGCTGGTCTCAAACCCCCAACCTCAGGCGATCCGCCTGCCTCAGCTTCCCAAAGTGCTGGGATTACAGGAGTCAGCCACCTCGCCGGCCACATTCTTATCTTTTTTCCAATCACGTTGTAACTGCTCTTTTCAAACCTTGAGTCTCCAAGCACGTGTCACCTTTACCTTACCAATTTTTCTAAACTCTAAATCTCAGAGACTTTCCATCGTCAGGAATATTTCTCCATCACTATAGGAATTAGATGTTGATCTATCCACTGAGCTCGCTTAGGAAGAGGATAATTCCATGACATAATCAGATACTCTCCCCAAGCCAGCCTGACTTACCTCTCCATTGATGCTGGCAGATGAATGTCAACGACCCCCTCAGCGTCCACTAAGGGAAGTAAGTATGGATGAATGAATGTCCCAGGAGGGAAAGTCGCTTTGGTGAATTTTCTGTGTGCTATTGCCCAGCAGCCACATGACAGGCAAAATACAGAATATTTCCATGGATATACAGTGCCTACTTTTGCTTCCAATGCTGGAGGTGTCTCTCAAGGAAGAGAGAAGTTAAAGTGGCCTTTGTTCTTCAGAATGGACATTCCAACCTGAGCCATTTGAGAGAGTTTCACAGTGAGCTCTTTCTCCAAATGTAAATGGGGATATTTCGTGATGCAGCTCTCAAATTATTTTCGTCTGTGTGTTTAGCTGTCTCTTCTCTTCTCCATCACCACAATGCATAGCAGAGCTTTTGCATCTGGGTAGTGTGGAGACCACCCATGCCAATTGTCAGATTCTATTACCATAATCCCATAACCCCATGACAAGGTCACTCCTATTCACCAACGACTCCGTTTGGTTTCTGGAAATTGTTAATGTAGTCAGGAGGCCAGCTTCCACACAGCCAGCTGCCATCAGGAACCAGAGAGTCAGAACCAAAGGAAACTTATCAGATCTGGCAGGAGATGGGTACTGGGGCTAAAATTAACCTTGGACGGCTCAGAGAAGAAATTAATTGCTGTGGCTGCTAGATTTCCATCCGTGGCAAAGGTTCAGTAAGATACACGACAGGTCACACTCTGAGCATCTGACAATTTATTTTCTGCACGGATGTTTGTTTATCATTTCCCATGTGTGAGGCATGCTTATAAGAGAAGAATTAAAACATCAGGCTCCTCGTCGAGGGGTTGACATTCATGGATGTATAATACCTAAATCCCATGTGTATAAGGGACCCATGTCATGACTGGAATAAAAGTACAATCCCTGGGCGTGGTGGTTCACACCATAATCCCAGCACTTCGGAAGGTTCAGGTGGGCAAATCAATTCAGATCAGGAGTTCGAGATCAGCCTGGCTAACATGATGAAACCCTGTCTCTACTTAAAATACAAAAAATTAGCCAGGTATGGTGGCATGTACCTGTAGTCCAGATATAAAATCCAGATTTTATATCTGACCTTAGACATGCCACTGAAGATACAGTTTGAAATCATTTTGCAAACACCTTTACCTTACCAATTTCCATAAACTCTAAAACGCATAGACATTCATTCTTAAGCAATATTTCTCCATCATTGTAGGAATTAGATGATGATCTGTCTACTGAGGTCACCTGGAGAGAGTGTAATGCCATGCCAAAGCAGATAATCTCCCCAAGCTGGAATGCAGTCGTAGCTACTCAGGAGGCTGAGACAGAGGAGTCGCTTGAACTTGGTAGGCAGAGGTTGCACTGAGCTGAGATCACACCATTGCACTCCAGCCTGGGCAACAAGAGCAAAACTCCATCTCAAAAAAACAAAACAAAGAAACCCACAAAAAACAAAAAAACGTTTGGAAAAAAATACTACAATAAATGAAGATATTTCACACGGGGGAGTGGCGTGTATGGGGTTCAGAGAGTCTTCAAAGAGAGACATTTGGGTTGCACCTCGAATTCCTTTCCTGAACTTGCTGTAACAAATGTATATAAACTGGGTGGATTACAACAATGTAAATATGTTCTTTCATAGTTCTGGAAGACAAGACGTTTCAGATCAAGGTGTTGGGAGAGTTGCTTCCTTATGAGGGTGGCAAGCAAGAGAGGAATCTGTCCGATGGCTATCGCCTGCTTTCTACTGGGTCCAGGTATTTGGTGATCTGGTTTGGCTGTGTCCCCACCCAGATCTCCTCTTGAATTTACACGTGTTGTGGGAGGGATTCGGTGAGAGGTAATTGAATCATGGGATGGGTCGTTCCTATGCTGTTCTCATGATCATGAAGAAGTCTCATGAGATCTGATGGTTTAGTAAGGGGGAGTTTCCCTGCACAAGCCCTGTCTTCGCCTCCTGCCATCCATGTAAGAGGTGACTTGCTCCTCCTTGCTTTCTGCCATGATCATGGGACCCCCCCAGCCACATAGAATTGTAAGTCCATTCAACCCCTCTCTCTCTTTTTTTTTTTTTTTTTTTTTTTTGAGAAGGAGTCTTGCTCTGTTGCCCAGGATGGAGTGCAGTGTCTCACTTTCAGCTCACTGCAAACCTCCTGGGTTCAAGCAATTTTTCTGCCGCAGCCTCCTGAGTAGCTGGGATTACAGGTGCTGGGCACCATGCCCAGCTAATTTTTGTATTTTTAGTAGAGACGGGGTTTCATCATGTTGGTCAGGCTGGTCTCGAACTCCTGACCTTGGGATCTGCCCACCTCAGCCTCCCAAAGTGCTGGTATTACAAGCATGAGCCACCGCACCCAGCCTCAACCTCTCTTTCTTTCTTTTGTAAATTGCCTGCTCTCGGGTATGTCTTCATCAGCAGTGTGTGGCTTGTAGATGTATCACCCTGATTTCTGCTTTTCTCTCCAACACGACCTTCCTTTCATATCTTTTCATCCATCAGTCATTACAGCACCTGTCACTGGACGTCATCCCCATCCTATGATCTCATCTTCCTAACTTTACCTTAATTCCGTCTTCAAAGACCCGTTTCCATCATAAGGTCACATTTCTGAGCTTATGAGGGTTTAGGACATAGACATAGCTCTTGGGATATGCGTATATATCTTTGGATATGTGTACATGTCTTGGGATATGGCTGTATGTCTGGGAATATGTCTACATGTTTTGGGATAATTCTACATATCTTGGGATATGTGTGTATGTCCTAGGATATGTGTGTATGTCTTGGGATATGTCTACATGTGTTGGGATAACTCTATGTCATGGGATATGTATATATGTCTTGGGATTTGTCTACATGTGTTGAGATATATATATATATAGGGATATGTCTACATGTCTTGGGATACTTCCACATATTGTGGGATATGTCTACATGTCTTTGGATAAGTCTATATATATTGTGATATGTGTATATGTCTTGGGATAAGTCTATATATCTTGGGATATGTCTATATGTCTTGGGATATGTCTGTATGTCTTGGGATATATCTACATGTCTTGGAATATGTCTATGTATCTTGGGATATGTATATATATTTTGGAAAATGTATGTCTTGGGATAATTCTGTAGACATATCTTGGGATATGTCTACATGTCTCACAATATGTCTGTATATGCTGGGATATGTATATATGTCTTGGGATAATTCTGCACATCTTGGGATATGTATATATGTCTTGGGGTATGTCTACATGTCTCGCAATATGTCTGTATATATTGGGATATGTATATATGTCTTGGGATAATTCTGCATATCTTGGGATATGTATATATGTCTTGGGATATGTCTACATGTCTTGGAATATGTCTCCATCTCTTGGAATATGTCCATATAACTTGGGATATGTATATGTGTCTTGGGATATGTCTACATGTCTTGGCAGATCCTTAGACATGAAAGGGGAGATAAAAATAAATACAGATACTTTTAAATCCATCAATCCTTTTCATTCTCCTTGGATTTTGAGCATAGTATGGCACTTTGTACATCTGAAAGCTACACGGACACTTCATCCACCATTCTTAAGATTGTCATGGTTTCTGTCATGTCCAAGACTTTCGAGTATGTGCATGATGTGAGTATGACCAACATCTTAAGTGCTGCACCAACTGATATTGACAGCTTCTCCATGTCAAAATGATTCATTAGCAAGGGCAAGAATATCACTCTTTAGCAGGGAGAGAAGGAACGGAAAGGCTACCTAGAAAATGCTCAGGAAAAATCAATACAAGACACAATTGAGATACCAAATCAAGAGCTGGCACGCATATTGATATTTCCTTCAGGTCTCGGTTCTGCCTGGTTGACTACCCTCTTCTCCTCCCTCGTTGGGGAAATTAATTTTAAGGATTATTCTTCTCCTGTTCTTCCAGGTCTTTGCCTTCACTGCCTGTTTAGAGATTCTCAACTCCCTCTTCCCCTTGGTCCTGAGCATCTGATTACCTCCAAAAAAGGCCCGAGCCCTCATTATATGCCGCTTCTCAGCTCTGAAGAAATAGGTAAAGGTGCAAGGATTCCAAGCCTGTGAAGAGAGGCTAACCGTTGTCTAGCTGAACCCTCCTTTGCTGCACAGATGGAGAAATGGCTGTCACGAAGTTAGCTCTGTTCTGCAGAAACTTTTTTTGATCTTTGAAAATGAAAGTTCTGTGGAGGAGGCCGAGGTGGGGGAGTCACAGGGGAGGTGTGAATGAACAGGACTTGGCAGCCAATGTGGGTGCTGACAAGCGCAGACTCAGAGACGCCAACCTCACAGGTGACAAATTGCTTCTGTCACCCCGCGGAAGGTTGTGAGTTTCTAAATCCAATTACCCAACCATGGGACGTCCCCAAGTCTCTCCGGCTTTGTCCCTGGGAGAATGAGCTGTGCTGGGTGAGAAGAAAAGCACTAGCAATGCCTTGTGTACTGGTGTCTGAGTTTTGGGTGTTACTGTGCTTCAAGATGCCTAGAGCTTTTACTCTATTCTTTTTTTTTTTAATTTATTTATTATACTTTAAGTTCTTGGGTGCATGTGCAGAAAGTACAGGTTTGTTACATAGATACACACGTGCTGTGCTGGTGGTGTGCTGCGTCCATCCCCCTGTCTTTTACATTAGGTATTTCTCCTAATGCTCTCCCTCCCTGATCCCCCCACCCACTGTTGCCACTCCCCTAATCCCCCACCCCCTGCTATTCCTCCCCTAGTCTCCCACCCACCAGGCCCCGGTGTGTGATGCTCCCCTCCCTGTGTCTGCGTGTTCTCATTGTTCAACACCCACCCATGAGTGAGAACGTCGTATTTGGTTTTCTGTTCTTGTGTCAGTTTGCCGAGAAGGATGGTTTCCAGCTTCATCCCTGTCCCTACAAAGAACATGAACGCATCCTTTTTTATGAGTGCATAGTACTCCATGGTGTGTGTGTGTGTCACATTTTCTCGATCCAGTCTGTCTTCGATGGGCATTTTGATTCCTCTACAACATAATGGTTTGGGAGAAGATAGCAGGCACAAGGCAGAGCCTTGGAATAAAGTCCCGATGATATCAGCTTCTTATGCGATCACTCAACACCCAGGACATGAAGCTTGCCCATGTTTTTTTTTTGCCATTGCATAGGGTCAGACATTTGGAGGCTAACGTAACGTAATTCTGGGGGTGGCCACGGAGACACTGGCCGTGATAGCTGTGGGTGTGATATCACCCTAAAAAAATGAGTGTTGTTGAAATTGTTCCTCCACCTCAGCTGTCCCTGTTCGTGTAAGCCAGACAAGGTTCACCTGTGTGTGAACGAAGCATCCTGTGCCTGGGATTTCTACCCAGGGGTCATCAACCGATGTGCTTACAAAAGCCAACAGAGCCTCAGCCCCTGAGGCAGCAAATGCATCATTAGACAAAATCGCACGACACGAGGCTCTCTTCCAAGTCATAAAATGTAAGTTGAAAGGTGCACAGACCAAGCTCCTCACGGAGTTGACGTGTCTCCAGCTAGCTGGCTAGAGATCATGAAAAACAAACAAACAAACAAACAAAACCTTCAATATACACAATTAAAATTTGGGTGCAATTTCCATACATGGCTTCCAGTGATTGTTAAGAAGTGTTCTAGGGTTCAAATGTGTTTTCAAATGTTTGCAGAAGAGACGGGTCCTCGTGGGTTGAAGATTCTCAATGCTGACCCATTCTAGGTAAATGGGGACCTTGTTTCCTGGATGGGTATCTGCACTGGACATAACAGTCAGGCATCTGGGACAGGTGAAGCCAATCAGATGCAACTCCTTATGCTGGGAAGAGCCGGAGGCGGCACTATCTCACGTTCGGATGTCTGTGCCTGCGTCCCGCCAGCTTGCAACTGGGCCACATCCCTGTGCTGTGGGGATGACATTTATAGCCAAGTCACCTTATTATCTTGATAAATGAATAACTATAAATATGTCCATATTGTATAAAATACATATGTATTTTATTAAGTAGTGAGCATAAAATAGATTTGAGACCATGAACCCCCCAACAGCCACCCTCATGGAGAGTTTAACTGTGTCGAATAGTTCTCCTAAGATAACACGTGTCCACCTGGAGCCTCAGAATGTCATTGTATTTGGAAATACACCTTTTGCAGGTCATCCTGTTAATGTGAGGTCATCCTGGATTACGGTGAACCCTAACTGCAATGACAGGTGTCCCTCTAAGAGCTAGAAGAGGACACATGGACCCAGAGGAGAAAGATATGTGGAGATGAAGGCAGAGGCTGGAGTGATGTGGCCACAAGCCCAGGGATGCGTGCAGCCCCTATAAGCTGAGAGGCGCAGGGAAAGAGCGTCCTGAGGAAGCACAGCCCCTGAGATACCTTGGTCTCGGACCCTGGGTCTTCAGAACTGGAAGAGGATAAATGTCTGTAGTTTTAAGCACCCCAGTTTATGTCGATCAGTTTTGGGAGCCTAGGAAACTCATCTTTCAGATGATGCTGTTTTCCCTGCAAAGCTTTCTCTGCCTGTCACATGGCGTCCCTCTGGATCATTGCTCCATCCGAAGATTCTCTATTTAACCACACCTGCCAAGTACGTGGTGTCTCGGGAGGTCACACATTTGTCGTCTCTGAGGATTAAGACCTTGATATATTCAGGGCTCACTATTTCGCCAGCTCTGCTTGGTACAGGAAATTCCCCTGAGAGCTGGGCAGCTCATCCCTGCCAGGCAGCCTAGGCAGGACTCTCAGACATGGGAATTCTGCTTCTTCTCAAAGCTGCTATCCTATATAAGAAACACCATCTTTACAACCAGAGAGATTCACTGAACTGGGATTTGGTATCTCTCAGTGTTCTCGCTGAGGCGTTTACGAGTCTAAAATAGAGCAAGTTGACTTTCAGTGCCTTGTATGTTTTGTGTTTTGTGTGTTTTGTGTGTCTAGCTTTCTTTAAAGACAGCTAGGAACCAAGACGTGGGGAAACAGAGTCGTGGCAGAGATACAGAAGTGGAACGTTTCCAAGAAAGTACTTTAAAAGACACAACCACATTGGGGAAGGAGGCAGTGAGAAAACTGGGCGTATACACAAAGGATTACGCATCATTCTGTTATAAAGACACAGGCACATGTATGTTCACCGTGGCACTGTGTACACTAGCAAAGACCTGGAACCAACCCCAATGCCCCCTGGTGATAGACTAGACGAGGAAAATGTGTCACATAGACACCATGGAATACTATGCAGCCATAAAAAAGATGAGTTTGTGTCCTTTGTAGGGACACGGGTGAATCTGGAAAGCATTTTCCTTGGCAAACTGGCACAAGAACAGAAAACCAAACATCGCGTGTTCTCACTCATAGGTGGGTGTGGAACAGTGAGAACACGTGGACACAGGGAGGGGAGCGTCACACACTGGGGTGAGTTGGGGGGGACCGGGGGAGGGACAGCAGAGGGCGGTGGGGGGGATGGGGACGGATAACTTGGGGAGAAATGGCAGATGCAGGTGACGGGGGCATGGAGGCAGCAAAGCAGCTTGCCATGTGTGGACCTATGCAACAAGTCTGCGTGAGCTGCACATGTACCGCAGAACCTAAAGTACAATGTAAAAAAAGAAAGAAAGAAAGAAATCTGGAGCCTTCCAAAGCAATTTCGGATTTTGAGGGTATTGTGAAAAGCAGCCAGAGTGACGAAAACCCGGTTTTCACACTGCTTATAAAGATACACCACGGGCTGGGCAGTTTAGGAAGAAAGGCAGGGTTCATGGACTTACCGTTCCACATGGCTGGGGAAGCCTCTCGGTCATGGTGGAAGGCAAGGAAGAACATGTCCTGTCTCATGGATGGCAGCAGGCAGAGACAGAGAGACCTTGTGCAGGGAAATGTCTCCCCCTTTTCTTTTTTAAGATGGAGTCTCGCTCTGTCACCCCCCCGCCCCAGGCTGGAGTGCAGTGACATGATCTTGGCTCACTGCAACCTCCACCTCCCTGATTGAACAGATTCTCCTGCCTCAGCCCCCCGAGTGGCTGGGACTTACAGGTGCACGCCACCACATCCTGCTATTTTTTTGCATTTTTCTTTTTCTTTCTTTCTTTTTTTTTTTTTTTTTAAAGACAGGGTTTCACCGTGTTGGTCAGGCTGGTCTTGAACTCCTGGCCTCAGGTGATCTGCCTGCCTTGACCTCCAGAGTGCTTGGATTACAGGCGTGAGCCCCCACGCCTGGCTCATTTTTTTGCATTTTTAGTAGAGACAGGGTTTCATCGCGCTGGCCAGGCTGGTCTCGAACTCCTGACCTCAGGTGATCCACCTGCCTTGGTCTCTCAAAATGCTGGGATGGCAGGCTCAAGCCAGCCATCCCAGCCAACACCATCAGATTTTATGAGACTTATTCACTATCATGAGAACAGCATGGGAAAGATCTGATCTCATGATTCAATTACCTTCCACCAGGTTCCTCCCAGTGCATGGGAATTCAAGATGAGATTTGGGTGGGGTCACTGCCAAAAACACATCAGCCCGTATGCCCCAGAGCTTGCTGAAATCATTCAAACGAGGCAATTCCAAGCCTCCTCACCTGCTCCTTCCTACAGAAAGCACAATAAAGCCTCTCACCTTTTTCTTCCCATCCCTTCTTGGGGCCATAAATGATATGACTCCCTTCTCTTCTGGGACCTGTGAGTAACAAACCATTTTTTTTTTTTTTAATCAATAGTGGTCATCTCCTGGTCTTTTGTCCTTACTCCACCTAAGTCATAATAAAGTTTATATTTTAAAACCATTCCCTGACCTGGATTTTGTGGTTGCAGCAAGAAGTTCTGTCTGGAGCAGGGGTTATTCTGCCAATGCTGAGTCACATCAGCTGATGTCGGGATTTATCTCAGGAACCATCTGTGGCCAGCAGCTGCACACACATCAATCACTCTCAACCGTGTTGAGAAACAGGCCTCCTTCTGGATCTCAGAAAAATTAATGCAACCCCACATATTGAAGGATCTCATCTCCTGATTGAGAATGAGGAGATATACTGTACCCCCCCAAAGCTACTACTCCTTTCCTCATGATTTATGACCTAGTTGTGTTTTATTAGCAAAAATTAAAGACTATGCATTCAGAGGAGACACGTATTATACCTTCTTGTTATCAATTCTACTGACTACTCTTGTGGCACATAAAAATCCACAGTCCCTTTTGTTGATTTCTTTCACAGTTTTCCTTGTTCACGGCCCGTATTGTGGATCCAGGATCCCAGCCTTCTGATTGAAGACTTTCCCTTGTCAAATTAACATCTTCATTCACCTCCCAGTCTACACACGGCGGTAGAGATGCTATTTGGTTCACCGGGGGCAAGGTTTGAAATCCACTGTGCTCAGCTCAGAGTGTTGGAACTGCAGATGAGCAAGTGAGCACGTACCATTGTCTGACAATTACTGCCTAGCAAGGTCTCCCCTTGTGGGCTGCGGTCTTGTTCTCATGCCTTGTTCTTAGCTGTGTCCTGAAACGTCTCACTCACCTGCAATTCTCGGAGCAGGAACATATGTTTATGTGAGGTTTAGTAAGTGCAGAGCATTGAGGATAAGCCCGAGAAGCAAGCCTTTGCCTTGAAGAGCTTGGTCTGCTTGGATGGAGAACTGTCAAGTGTAATGGGCTGAAGGGCATCTATCCTAAACACATCCAGGGAAGCCCTAAATCCCAGGACCTTAGGATGTGACTCTGTTTGAAGATGGGTCTTTCGATAGGTGATTTACGGTAAGATAAGGCCATTCCCATGAGCCCTCATCCAATCTGGCTGGTGTCTTTTTTTTTCTTTTTTTTGAGACACAGTCTTGCTCTGTCACACAGGCTGGAGTGCAGTGGCGTGATCTCGGCTCACTGCAGCCTCCGCCTCCTAGGTTAAAGCGATTCTCCTGCCTCAGTCTCCCAAGTAGCTGGGACTGCAGGCACATGCCACCATGCTCAGATCATTTTTTTCTCACTGTGTCTGTGTCTTTTTAGTAGAGACGGGGTTTCACCATGTTGGTCAGAGTGGTCTCGAACTCCTGACCTTGTGATCCGCCTGCCTTGACCTCCCAAAGTGCTGGGATGACAGGTGTGAGCCACCACGCCTGGCCTCTGGCTGGAGTCTTTATAAGAACAGGACATTAGGACGCAGACACGCACAGAAGGAGGACCCCCCGTGAAGATAAACTACAAGCTGGCCAAGAAATATCAAAAATAATCAGCCAGCCACCAGAACCTGGAATAGTCAAGGAACAGATTCCCCTTGGAGCCCCTGACAGAACTCTGTAAATGTACTTGACGCCACTGAGCTGTGCACATTAAAAAAACATCAAGATGGTTAGCATTTCTCTAATGACCAGTGATGATGCGCTTTTCTTCATATGTTTGCTGGCTGCAGGAATGCTTTTACACTGTTGGTGGGAGTGTCAATTAGTTCAACCATTGTGGAAGACAGTGTGGTGACTCCTCAAGGACCTAGAAATAGAAATTCCGTTTGACCCAGCAATGCCATTATTGAGTATACAGCCAAAGGATTATAAAACGTTCTATTATAAAGACACATGCACACGTATGTTTATTGCAGCCCTGTTTACAATGGCAAAGACTTGGAAGCAACCCAAATGCCCATCCATGATAGACTGGATAAGGCAAACGTGGCAGGTAGACACCATGGAATAGTATGCAGCCATAAAAAAGGGTGAGTTCCTGTCCTTTGCAGTGACCTGGATGAAGCTGGCAACCATCATCCTCAGCAAACTAACACAGGATCACAAAACCACACACTGCATATTCTCAGTCATAAGTGGGTGTTGCACAACGAGAACACAGGGACACAGGGAGGGAACATCACGTCCCGCGGCCTGTCTGGGAGTGGGGGTGCCAGGGAAGGGATAGCAGGGGGTGGGGGGGATTGACTGGGGACCGAGAGCATTAGGAGGAATACCTAATGTCGATGACGGGGGGATGGATGCTGCAAACCAGCATGGTCCGTGTATAAAGCTGCGCGTTCTGCACATGTACCGCAGAACTTAAAGTGTAATAAAAGACCAAAAATAATCAAGATGGTACATTTGACGGTATGTTATTTTTGCCACCACTAACAATACTTTTTCCAAGACACGGTAAGAGAAAAGTTGATGAGCAAGTTGTAAGTCAGAGGGGCATGCGGAAGGCATTGGCAGTGGACTCCAGGACCGGCCATGTTTATGTCAGACGTGGTATTTCTTGTGGAATATACAGGATAAGTCTCCAGATTTTGCGATGTTGACACAGAGCTTTGGCACACGCAGAGCAGACAGAAGAGGAAACTCTTATTACATACGTGGCCAGTATGGGTTTCCGGCGGGTGCCATATCGGTGCACAATCTTCCAATGACATTGTACGTTCACTGTTTACCACGAGGCTGCTGGACCATGGGGAACAGAAAATGTCCCATGTGTATTTTCTGGGCATTAGGGCAGACACCACGCACACAGGATGTCCTCAAGGCTTTCTTCAGTTCCCAGCAACAAACAGGCTTTAGAAATGCATCACGGCGCCAGAGCGTTGTGTGAGGACTCACACAGCTTTTGCCTTTGACCTTTGAAACCACACCGTGAAGGAGCTGTCACCGCCTTTACGTGCAGACGAGTTCAGAGGCAAACTTGGGGACCCGTTGTGCCATGGCTGTGTCTAACATTCCCGCAGAGCTGGGTGCAGGTCTACAGGGAAAGGGAAGTTGGCATCGAGCTGCAAGAATGAACGAAGGGTACGTTTCCGTGGCCACTTTCATCAAAGTGTCTCTGTCACCTGAAGGCCGCTTCGTGTCCTTAGGGAGCGAGCTTTGGAAGCAGCTGCTTCTTTCCCGCTGGCGGTCTTCGTCCAGTTCATCTTCCAAGGTGCAGGTGAAGGTCTAAACAACACCAGTTGCCCCGGTGTGTGATGTTCCCCTCCCTGCATCCGTGTGTTCTCGTGGTTCGACTCCCACTTATGAGTGAGCACATGCGGTGTTTGGTTTTCTGCTCCTGTGTCAGTTTGCTGACAACGATGGCTTCCGGCTTCATCCATGTCCCAGCAAAGGGCATGAACTCATCCTTTTTGACGGCTGTATAGTATTCCATGGTGTCTATCTGCCACATTTTCTTCATCCAGTCTATCACGGATGGGCATTGGGTTGGTTTCAGGTCTTTTTTTAAGTATGGTAGAAGAACGTACCAAAAGTTACATTCCGAACCACTTCTTAAGTCTACAGTTCAAGGACATGGAGCAAATTCACATAGTTACGCCAGCATCATGACCCCCCATGTCCTGAACTATTTCCATTTTGCAAAACTGAAACTTTGGACCCATTCAAAAAAATATTCATAGACTCCAAAAGGCTACCTGCTATTCATCTGTGAAGAACAGGTGGATTTGCTTGCTCCAAAAGATGTTTACATCAAGGTTTTGAGGTTTTGTCATTTGGGTGGCATTTTTGTTGTTGTTGAGGTGAGTTTTGAAGAGGAGACAGGACCTCAAAGAAGTGAATCGACTTGTCAATCCATCAGACTTCTCTGTAGCCTGTAATCCCAGAATCTGGGAGGCAAACGCAGGTGGATTACCTGACCCAAGGACTTTGAGACCAGCCTGGGGAACATGGCAAAACCCCATCTCTACAAATATAATGAAAGGAGCCAGGCATGGCATTGCGGACCTGTAGTCCCAACTACACGGGAGGCTAACGTGGGAGAATCACCTGAGCTCAGGAGGTTGAGGCTGCAATGAACCAAAAGTATGCCACTGCACTCCAGCCTCAGTGACAGAGCAGGACCCTGTCTCAAAAAAAAAAAAAAAAAAACCACAAGATTTTCTCTTTTTTTGAGACAAAGTCTCACACTGTCGCCCAGGCTGGAGTGCTGTGGTACAATCTCGGCTCACTGCAACCTCTGCCTCACGGATTCAGGCAATTCTCCTGCCTCAGCCTCCCGAGTAGCTGGGATTACAGGCGTGTGCTACCACGACCAGCTAATTTTTGTATTTTCAGTAGAGACAAGGTTTCAGCATGTTGATCATGCTGGTCTCGAACTCCTGACCTCGTGATCCACCCACCTCAGCCTCCCAAAGTGCTGGGATTACAGGGGTGAGGCACCGCACCCGGCCACGATTTTCTCTTTACAGTAGCAGTAGCTTCTCATTATTTAGGGTAGAGATAGTGTATAAAGTCATAGCAAATACTGAATTAGCACATATGAATCCATGGGTGATAGGAGAAATACAGAGTTAGGTCCCTGTGAGCAACTGGTCTCAAGAATTGTGGCAGCTAATCCAAACCTAGGCTTGTTTCATATGTGTTTCTGTTTACAGACACTTCACCGAATAGATGTTTCCGATATATTCGCTTTGAACCCACAGTCAACGGCACTATGACTCAGGCCTGGGCAAAGCTTCTCTAACACACGTATTTTACCTGCGAGACACATGACAGCTTTCTCGTTTTTAAGAACACTAAACAGCATTTCAGCAGTGTGATCGGGTTTTTTGTTTGTTTGAGACGCAGTTTTGCTGTGGACACACGTCTGCATGTGCGCAAGGCGTTTCCACAATCATGCATCCAAATTCACCCCGGGAAGCGCGCCCCTTCTCATCTGCATCTGCAGGCATGCAGCCACGTGTGCAGGCGTGGATTCACATGCGTGAGTGCATGCAAACACACACACACACACATCACGCACACGTACAAGCCACATGCATGCATATTGAGACACGCTGAGGCACACGGAGACGTGCATCACAGAATAAAAACTGGGTGGTTGCATTTGGCCTCTTGAAAATCAGCAATCACCCGATACAATCCATTACTTTTGGCCCAAAGGCGCTCCTGCCTCCTGACTTCTGATCCAGTGATGCCTCCATGGCCCTAGTGTTGTCGGGGGCAACACGACTCTTCTTTCAACATTGCAGAAAGGCTTGGGATGCTCTGTGACCGCAAGGAAGTCAGCCAGGCTCTTTCGCTGCTTCTGTTCTGCTGAAGAGAATACATTCCCCTAGAATTTGACCACGACAACTACAATTTTTTTTTCTTTTTTTTTGAGACAAAGTCTCGCTCTGTTGCTCAGGCTGGAGTGCAGTGGCGCGATCTCGGCTCACTGTAGCCTCCGCCTCCCAGGTCCAAGCGATTCTCTTGTCTCAGCCTCCTGAGTAGCTGAGATGACAGGCGCCCCCCGTTAAGCGTGCTCTGAGTGAAGAGACCCCCAAACAGGCTTTGTGTGAGCGATAAGACTGTTTATTCACCTGGTTGCAGGGGGACTGAGTCCCAAAAGAGAGTCAGTGGAGGGCGGTGGGTTAGGAGTTGGCCTTATGGGTTTGGGGTAGGCAGTGGAAAGTGAGAGAAGTTACAGTTCAGGGTGGTTTTTGTAAACCAGCAGGTGTTGCCGGGGGGCGGTGTGACAAGATACAAAGGCCAGTGTCAGAAGGTTGGCTTATCACTTGAGGCAGAATAATGGCAGAATGTGGCAAGGTCGCTTAATCAGGCACTGCAGGAGCTAGCCGGTTTTCTTCTTTTGTGGGCAGTTGGGGGGAGGGTGTCACAAAGTCCAAGGTCTGGTTGACTCAGACTTTGTACCTCTCGGAGTCCACCTGGAGGCGTGTGCGTGTGTGTTACAGGGATCCCCACGCTGTACCCAGTTCAAAGAACCTCGCACCCACCACCACGCCCGGCTAATTTTTGTATTTTTAGTACAGACGAGGTTTCGCCACGCTGGTCACGCTGGTCTCGCACGCCTGACCTCAGGTGACCCACCTGTCTCTGCCTCCCAAAGTGTTGGGATGACAGGCGTGAGCCACCGCGCCCGGCCGGCAACCGGAATCTTAAGCAGTTGCTCCCAGGACATTGTCACCACGTAGCGGCGCACGTGCCTTGAGCACACATTTGCATACCCGCGAGGCGTTCACACGCACGTCTGATTGCTCGCCCAGTGCAGAACGGAAAACCGGCCCGTGAGGTGTGTTACTCACCTGCGCAGGGTCCCTCGCAGGTGGGGGACAGCAGGCACGGCTACCCCTTGATGCTCTCTCTACCTGGCTCTCTCACTGTCTTCCTGCTGAGACGTGCGACCCTGCTTGGTCCCTCCTCTGTCTTCTGCTGCTGGGTTATGTGCCTGCGTTCACCCCCTGCGACGTGAGTGGAATCCCCACCTTCCGTCCACGACGCCAGACGAGGTGATCGGTCCCCCTCCGTGGGTTCCTTTCTGCAGTGTTGCACACCTGCACAGGCGTGTTGCCGCAAGGTTCTTGGAAGCGGCTGCACCACGGGCAAGCCGTAGCCACGGCCACACCTGTGACGTGCAGCTGCACCTCCGGAAAACAAGCAGGATGCCTCGCTCGGCCATTGTTCCTACCTCATCCCTTCCTGCCTCAGCTGATAAGCCAACCCTGTGACAGGGGACCTTAGATGTCATGACAGCACCCCCGTCACACCCACCCGTTCCCCAGCTTGCCAAAGCCTCCCTGAATTGTCACTTCCGTAACTTGCCACTGCCTACCCCAAACCTACAAAATGAAGTCCTATCCCACTACTCCACACTGACTCTCCAGGCTTAGTTCTCCCACCCCCGGCTGACTAAACAGCCACGTTGCTCACACAGAGCTGGTTTGGGGGGGGTCTCTTCTTTCAGTGTGTGTTTAACAGTCGCCATTGGCACAACTCTGGCGAATGATGTCACGACCCTAGTGAGAGGGCCACACGGTCCTTCAGGGGGAAGCTGTGAATGAAAATCCTCCCCACTAGATACGGGTGTCAAGGAGGGCTGCTCATCTGATCTTCCATCTCGCGGGCATCTGAAGCCATGCCAAGCTTCCAACAAGTGGCTACGTGTGGGCGACACTCTGAGCAGCTTCAGGGAGGTCAGAAGCTTCACCCACGCAATCCTGTAAGGCGCCATCATCGCCAAATGCCTGAGGGCTCCAGTCAGTGGGCTTCCCTCCCCTAAGCATGCACATTCCCTCTTTTTTTTTTGAGACGGAGTTTCGCTCTTGTCGCCCAGGCTGGAGTGCAATGGCGCGATCTCGGCTCACCGCAACCTCCGCCTCCTGGGTTCAGGCAATTCTCCTGCCTCAGCCTCCTGAGTAGCTGGGATTACAGGCACGCGCCACCATGCCCGGCTAATTGTTTTGTATTTTTCGTAGAGACGGGGTTTCACCATGTGGACCAGGATGGTCTCGATCTCTTGACCTCGTGATCCACCCGCCTCGGCCTCCCAAAGTGCTGGGATGACAGGCTTGAGCCACCGCGCCCGGCCCGACATTCCCTCTTTTTTATCCAGTCTCTCTGCTTTCAGCTCAGCATGACAGTTTGCCTTCTCTTTCTTTCTTAATTTCTCTTTATTTCTTCTTTCTTTCTTTCTCTTTTCTTCTCCTTCTTCTATTTCTTTCTTCCTTCCTTTCTTCCTTCCTTCCTTTCTTTTCTTTCTTTCTCTTTCTTCCTTCCTTCCCTTCTTCCTCCTTCCCTCCCTCCCTTCCTATCTTTTTCTTTTGTCTTTTTCTTTCTGTCTTTCTCTTTCTTTTTTTCCAGTCCAATCGATCTAGTCCAATCTAACTAATGTGAATCAATGAATCTATGTATGTCTATTATTTATTGATCATCCAGACACTTATGTATGATGCCGTGAAATTATTTGTCTATTATCTAATTGCATCTGTCATCTACCACCTATCTAATGTATGCATATCTAAGTACCTGTTATTATCTATTGATCATCTAACCTATCTCTTATCTATGACTCTCAGTCATCACTTATCTATCTGTATCATTTGTTATTTACCTGTTGTCTATCAGTTATCTAATCTAGCTGTTACCTGTATCATCTACCTATCATCTATCGATCACCTAGTGTATAAACCTATCGTGTGTACCTGTGCATCTATGCACATCTGTGTCCAGATCCACTTCAGTGTGGATGTCCATGTCTGGCCTCTATGTGAGCGTATGGTCTGTCTATTTTATATATCCCTCCACATTCATTTCTATGCCTGTACCTGTCTATAGCTACCTATCTACGCCCGGGCCTCTATCTGTCCCTAGATCTAAATACATTTCTGTTTCCTATCTTCCTGTTGGAAGAATAAATTCAGCAAAAAGTAAATTCATGGATCTTCATTAATTCTCAGTGATGTCTCTTTTATTTATCTATTTATTTATTTTTGAGACGGAGTCTCACTCTGTCCCCCAGGCTGGAGTGCAGTGGCGCGATCTCAGCTCACTGAAACCTCCGACTCCCGGGTTCAAGCCATTCTCCTGCCTCAGCCTTCCGAGTAGCTGAGATTACAGGCGCCCGCCACCACACCTGGCTAATTTTTCTATTTTACCATCTTGGCCAGGCTGGTCTTGAACTCCTGACCTTATGATCCACCTGCCTCAGTCTCCCAAAGTGCTGGGATTACAGGCATGAGCCACTGCGCCTGGCCCTTCTCAGTATTTCTCATAAGAGAACAGAAGACATGAGGCTTGGAGAAGGAGAATTTAATGGAAGCAGTGGCTCTATTTAGGGTGTTTCATTGTTTAAAGCATTAGCCCTGGGGTAACACTATCTGCATCCTGGAGTACAGTAGCTTTTTCTTTGTTTCTTTGTTTGAGACAGAGTTTCACTCTTGTTGCCCAGGCTGGAGTGCAGTGGTGTGATCTCGGTTCCCTGCAACCTCCACCTCCCAGGTTCAACCGATTCTCTGCCTCAGCCTCCTGAATAGCTGGGATCACAGGCACCTGCCACCATTCTCCGGCTAATTTTTCTGTTTTTAGTAGAGATGGGGTTTCACCATGTTGGCCAGGCTGGTCTTGAACTCGTGACCTTGTGATCCACCCGCCTCAGCCTCCAGAAGTGCTGGGATTATAGGTGTGAGCCACCGTGCGTGGTGATTCTCAGTATTTCGTATAAGAAAACAGAAGACCTGAGGCTCAGAGAAGGAGAATTTAATGGGAACCAGTGACTCTATTTAGGGTGTTTCGTTGTCTTTTAGGGTGACTTTAGGGTTTAAAGCACCAGCCCTGGGGTAACACTATAAACATCGTGAAATACAGTAGCCTTTTGCTTCTTTGTTTGAGACGGAGTTTCACTCTTGTTGCCCAGGCTGGAGTGCAGTGGTGTGATCTGGGCTTGCAGCAACGTCCACCTCCCAGGTTCAAGCAATTCTCTGCCTCGGCCTCCCGAGTAGCTGGGATTACAGGCACACGCCACTGTTGAAAAACGGACGCTTTGAATGCAGAGACACCCCCCCCCACCGAACAGGCTTTGTGTGAGCAACGTGGGTGTTTATTCACCTGGGTGCAGGTGGGTAAGGCTGGAAAGGGCGTCAGCCAAGGGCGGTGGGGCAGGAGTTGGTTTATAGGTTTGGAGCGGGCAGTGGGAAGTTTCAGAGTAAGATCAGTTACAGTGGTGGGGTAGGGCAAGGAGCAGGGAAGATGGCAGACTTGGGTGAGGGGTGTTCACGTTATCATAAGAACAGGGAAGATGGCAGAATGGGTGACAGGTGTTCACGTTATCATAAGAACAGAGAAGATGGCAGGGTCGGTGAGGGGTGTTCACATTATCATAAGAACAGGTAAGATGGCAGGATGGGTGAGGAGTGTTCACGTTATCATAAGAACAGGGAAGATGGCGGGGTGGGTGAGGGGTGTTCACGTTATAAGAACAGGGAAGATGGCGGGGTGGGTGAGGGGTGTTCACGTTATAAGAACAGGTAAGATGGCAGGATGGGTGACGGGTGCTCTGGTTATCATAAGAACAGGGAAGATGGCAGGATGGCTGAGGGGTGTTCACGTTATCATAAGAACAGGGAAGATGGCAGGATGGGTGAGGGGTGTTCACATTATCATAAGAACAGGGAAGATGGCAGGATGGGTGAGGGGTGTTCACATTATCATAAGAACAGGGAAGATGGCAGGGTGGGTGAGGGGTGTTCACGTTATCATAAGAACAGGGAAGATGGCGGGGTGGGTGAGGGGCTTGTCCGGGAAGCTCCCCTGGGTGTCAGGGACAATGGAGAATGCAGGCGGGGGTGGGGGACATCACCCATGGGAAGCAGGACTTCAGACTTCCAGGCTCCAGGCTTCCCTATGGAGACCTGGCACCCAGCACACCCAGCTACTGTTTTGTATTTTTAGTAGAGACGGGGTCTTGCCGTATTGGCCGGGCTGGTCTCAAACTCCTGACCTCAGGTGATCCGCCCGCCTCTGCGTCCTAAAGACGACAGGCGTGAGCCACCGTGGCCCACCAGGTACAGTGGTTTTTAATCCAACTCCGTTTCTCCGTCTGAATAGGAAGCAGACATCATTCTCAGCAAACGGACACAGAGCAGAAAATCAAACCCCGCATGTTGTCACTCATAGGCAGGTGTTGAACAATGAGGACGCATGGACACAGAGAGGGGAGCGTCACACACTGGGGTCTGTTGGGGGGACATGGAGGGGACAATGGGGGGTGGGGAGTTCCCGAAGTCACAGCCCGGAGTCAAAGAAACGTCTAACATTCCCTGTGTGCAAGGCTGCCTTCACAAAATGCGCTCTTTTATGCCGTATCTTTAAACCGTCGCCTCAAAAATAAAGACCTGTGGGACTAACACAGCCACGAGTTCACCCTTTTGAGACTGAATCTCAAAACATAAAAGAGAGGGAGGCTGAGAGAGAAACACTGAGAATGAATTGAGAAGATCCATGAATGTACTTGTGGACGAATGCACGCTTCCAGCAAATAGGGTCAGCGATGCGTCAGCTGCTGGTTTTTCACCTGAAATAGAGCCAGGAAGAAAAGGCAGAAGCCACGGAAGAGGAAAGACAGTCACAGATAGGGAACACAAATGGGTTTAGATCTGGGGACAGATTTATGGGCATAGATACGTAGATAGAGGCAGATGTAGGTAGATGAGAGGTGGGTGGATGGATGGATCGATACATACACACATAGATAGTTACATAGGTACATAGATCCACATGGACAGATGATGATTAGCTAGATGGTGATAGGTAGATAAATGACAGATGAGAGATAAATACATAGATAGATGATAGTGATGATAGATTGATAGAGGATGGTTAGGTAGATGGTGATACACAGATAGACGATAGATAGATGCATAGATGATAGACAGGTGATATTGATACATGACGGTGAGATGGTTGGTGACAGGTACATAGATGATACATAAATAGATATATAGATGATAGCGATGATAGATTGATAGATGGTTAGTGATAGGTAGATAGATGAAGATGATGGTGATGATGGATGGATGATGGTTAGTGATAGGTAGATAGATGATGGATGATAGATAGATAGATAGATAGATAGATAGACAGATAGACAGATAGATAGATAGATAGGTAGGTAGATGGATGGATGGATGACGGTAATGTCCTGTAGCATACACCTGCAGCTGTATGCTCCAGGGAAGGTATCAGGGTGTCAGCCTCTGTTCTCAGTACTGGGGTGCTGGATGCCCCCACACCCTCTGGGATCATTTCCTGTTTCTGTGTGCATGACCATGCCTCATCCCCGAATGCTGCCTGCGGCTGGGGCTTTGGCGTCTCTGCGATGATTCACATTGACAGAATTAAATCCCTAGACGTGCCGCCTCCGGTCCTGGAGGCGGGAAGGACAGACTCAGTGCCTGCGGGAACGTGACCAGAATGCAGGCAGAGGCCTGCTTTGCACCTGACGCACAGCTGGGGGTCAGCGCCACGGCGCAGACAGGCGTGTCTGTGTGTGTCTGTGTCTGTGTCTGTGTGGTGTTACGCTCAGGGAGTCGTTCTGATATTTTTCACATGGAAACCGTAAATACCTTGTTCTATAGCAGTCATTGTCATCTGGGAGAGATTCTGTTCCCTGCCCACCCCCAGGACACTTGGCAATATCTAGGGACACTTTTGGAGGTCATAAGGTGGGGATGCTCTGGGCGTCTAGTGAGTGGAGACCGGGGTGCTGTACAGCACAGCCCCTTAATTATCCGTCCCCACATGGCAATAATGTTCAGATCAAGAAACTCTGGTTTAGCATGAGAGGTTCTGTCTATCTGTTTATGTCTCATGTGGCCTCACGTAGCATCCATCTCTATCTACCTATCACTTTTATCTATCATCTATCTATCTATCTATCTATCTATCTATCTATCTATCATCTATCTCTATGTATCCCTCTATTATTATCTATCATCTATTATCTATCTATCACTAACAATCATCTATCATCACCGTCATCTATGTATATATCTATGTATCTATTATCTATCCACCATCTATCTAACCATCATCTACTTATCATCTGCCATCACCATTATCTATCTATGTATCTGTGTATCTACTATTTATCTATCATGTATCCAGCTATCACTATCTAACCATCATCTATCTATCCATCTATCACCTATGATCACCATTATCTATTCATATTTATCTGGCCATCCATTCACCCACCTATCATCTATCTAATCTATCGATCATCTATCTCCATCCATGTATCTATGTATCTATCCATCTACCTATCATCACCATCTATCACTTTCTATCTACTATCCATCTATCTACCTATCCATCCATCCATCCATCCATCCGTCCCATCCATCCCATCCATCCCATCCATCCTTCCATCCATCCACCCATCTATCCACCCACCCACCCACCCATCTATCTACGGCAGTGATCTGTAAGCAAGGAGAATCCTGCCCTTCAGGGGCTACTGCAGAATACCTGAGGCATGTTCCGTTGTCACTGCCTGATGAAGGTGTTCCTGTCCTCTGCAGCGTGGAGCCCAGGGATGCCGCTCACCTTACCGTGCACAGGACGGCCCCACTACAGACTCCTCCATCCCCAAATGCGAATGGTGCTGAAGTTGAGAAGCCCTGGCAACAAGGTCATGCCTGCGCGATGAGATTCTATCTGTTCATTGAAGCATCGGCCATCTGTGCATCTACCTATCTGTCCATGCACCCACTGTCCATCTGTCTACCTACCTCTCATCGATGCTTTTTTCAATCCATCATATTCTATGTACTATCTACCCTGTTTATCATCTCTCTGTGTCTCTATCATCTGCCTATCCATCATCTATTTATCATGTATTTATCTCTTTATCAATAATCTATATGTACCTAGGTATCATCAATCTATAGCTATCTAGCTACTATTATCATTTATCTGTCCATCACAGTGGCTTTCAATTGGAGGTGATTTTTCTCCCCTGGGGTCACTGTCTGTCTGTCTGTCTGTCTATCCATCCATCCATCCATCCATCCATCCATCCATCCATCCATCATCTGTCCTTTCAAGGCATCATACGCTATCTATGCAGCTATGTATCCTGTTTATCATCTGTCTCTATCATCTGCCTATCAATTATCTATTGATCTACCATGTATCATCTCTGCACTATTTATCTCGTTATCAATAATCTATATGTATCCATGTATCATCTGTCTATAGCTATGCAGCTATCACTATCATTTATCTGTATATGACATTGGTTTTCAACTGGAGGTGATTTTTCTCCCTGGGGTCACTGTGTCATACCTGAGCACACCTTTGGTCGTCACAGTGGTGGGGGAGCTCCTGGTATCTGCCGGGTAGAGTCCAGGGACGCGGGTCCACACCCTACAGTGAACAGGGCAGTGCCCTCCTCAGGGAATCTTCCTGCCCACCCATAGCAGCAGTGCTGAGGCTGAGGAACTTCATTCCAGAACACGAAAGCATCTGAAGATACTGAATTTTTAATGCAAAACCAGCAAACTTGGTGATCCCTGCCGTGAAAGGCCAAGTTTCAGCATCAAGGGGAGGGACAGCGGGGAGGTGGGGAGTTGCGGAGAGATAGGATGGGGAGAAAGGCCAGATACAGATGATGGGGAGGAAGGCAGCAGATCTCGCTGCCACGTGTGCACCTGTGCAGCAGTCCTGCATGTTCTTCACATGGACCCCAAAACCTGAAATGCAATAACAAGACTGTTTCCAAATCATCAGCCTCTGCTTTGCAAAGGCTCAATGCAGAATCCCCGTGACCCCGTCGCAGTCTTCTGTGGAAGGCGCCGTCCCCGGGTAGTGAGACCCCACTGTGGGACCTTATGGTTATACTGAACGCCACGTTTGTCTTCAAATAATCACTATGGCAGCATGTTCAGCTCTCTTATTGTCTATTTTAAAGTTTAACTTCCTTGTGATGCCAGGAAACCACCTTTTCCACCGGTTCTAATCACAGATGGACACGTGCCCCCTTCCCCAGCTCCCTTCCTGACTCACCCTGGCCATCTGCTCTGACATGGCGGGTCACCTTCCTTCCCGCCAAAACACCCACCCTGCCTCTGCAGCTGGGACCCCTCCTTTTGTAAGATAGCCGATCGGGACGAGTGTAGCCTGTGCCATCTAACCCTGCCAATAGGGGGACAGCACAGCAGCAGGGTGGACCCATCAGGCAGAACCACCCTTCCGCCCTGTCCAAGCCTGCAGAGGCCAGGATTGCTCCCTCTCTGCGCCCTGCACCCTCCTATGGAAGTAAACCGCGTTGCTGAGAGGATGTGTCTTCCGGTGCTGTGCCTTTGCAGCACCGAAATGTTACTTATAACTATCCAGCCGTGCTTCCTGCAGAAACTTGACCTTTTACAATAATCCACAATTTCTTTTTCTTTTCCCTTCCTTCCTTCATTTTCTGTCCTTCCTGTTTCTTTTGAGATGTGCAAGAGACGTATTAAAGACATACCTGTGAAGAAGCGGCAATGAATAGACAGAGACCCTTCAGGCAGCAATGCGTGTCTGACAACAGCGAAGAAACGTGGCGTAGGAAGCCACCACGCCTCGCCGATGTTGGCATTCTTAGTAGAGAGGGGGTTTCACCGTGTCGGCCGGGCTGGTCTCGAACTCCTGACCTTGTGGTCCACCTGCCTCGGCCTCCCAAACTGCTGGGATGACAGGCATGCAGCCCCACACCCAGCAGATGTTATTTTATTTTACAGGAAGGTGCTTCTTTTTCCTTCGCCTTTTTTTTTTTGGTCTTTCTCCCTAGCTTATCATTCATACTGACAGACTGTCAGCTAGCAGTGCACCTCAGCCAGGCCAATAGGGAGACCCCAAACAGGGGAAGGGTGTCAGGCACCTGCCTGTCACCGGTGACTCTACCGTGTGCAGTCATTACATGGGAGCAGCCAGGGAAAGCATGGCCCGGACCCGAGCCCCATCTTGGCAGATCTGAAGGTCCCTCCAAAGGAGATCTCAGCAGTGCCTCTCCATGCCTGCAAGCACACACACACACGGCGGCATAGTCGAGCAGGAGACTCAGCTGTGGATGAGTCCTATCAATGCCTGTTACGCATGAGTGCCTATTAACGGGCATCGGAATGAATCAGCACCTTGGAAGGAGGCACAGCGACCGACTTCCTGCAGGGCTAGAGAAATAACATCCCCAAGGACTCTAGCCCACCAACCTCAGGGCTAGAAAATGAAATTTAAAAATCTGGAGACAACAGATGCTGGAGAGGATGTGGAGACACAGGAACACTTTTACTCTGTTGGTGGGAGTGTCAATTAGTTCAACCATTGTGGAAGACAGTGTGGCGATTCCTCAAGGGTCTAGGATTAGAAATACCCTTTGATCCAGCAATCCCATTATTGGGTATATTCCCAAAGGATTATAAATTGTTCTGCTATAAAGACAGATGCATATGTGTGTTCACTGCGGCACTGTTCACAACAGCGAAGACTTGGGACGAACCCAAATGCCCATCAGTGATAGACTGGATAAAGAAAATGTGGCACAAGGACACCATGGAATCCTACGCAGCCATAAAAAAAGATGAGTTCGTGTCCTTTGCAGGGACATGGATGAAGCTGGAAACCATCCTTCTCAGCAAACTGACACAAGAACAGAAAATCAAACACTGCATGTTCTCACTCATCAGTGGGTGTTGAACAGTGAGAACACATGGATGCAGGGAGGGGAGCGTCACACACCAGGGCCTGTTGGAGCGGGGTGGGGGCCCAGGGGAGGGAGAGCATTAGGAGAAGTACCTAATGTAGTTGCAGCAAACCACCCTGGCACGTGTATACCTATGTAACAATCCTGCACGCTCTGCACATGGACCCCAGAACTTTAACAATCATAAAAACAGAATTTTAAAAAGTGCAAATCTGAATACAAATGATGCCTTCTCAGAACGCTACATGTTACACCCAGTTACAGCTAGTATGAAGCGTCAGTGAAGACAGTAACACTGATAGCCACCTTTTTTGATGAAGAACATTAATTGGCAATAAATCTGCAAGAAATGGTTCAATCAAATACAGAAGCAGCTCGGAAGATGTATTGTGTGGATGCCTTCGGGATGTAGGAAGTGTCCACTCCTGGGCTTTGCGGAAGGGAAGGGATCCACCCGGGTTCCCCTTACAGATGAGGTCCTATGCAGAGAACAGAGAGCAAAGGTGGGAGGCCGGGTGAGGTGTTAAAGAGACTCACAGGTGCACGCCTTTACCTGGACCTATTGCAACTAAATTGTAAGGTTTTATTTAATATGTGTTTTTTTTGAGACAGAGTCTCGCTCTGTCATCTAGGCTGGAGTGCAGTGGTGCAATCTCGGCTCACTGCAACCTCCACCTCCCGGGTTCAAGTGATGCTCCTGCCTCAGCCTCCCGAGAAGCTGGGATTATAGATGCCCGCCACCACACCTGGCTAGGTTTTGTATTTTTAGTAGAGATGGGGTTTCAGCATGTTGGCCAGGCTGGTCGTGAACTCCTGACCTCGTGATCTGCCCACATCGGCCTCCCAAAGTGCTGGGATACAGGCCCGAGCACTTATTTTTCCTTTGCCTTCTTTTTTTTTTTGGTGTTTTTTTTTTCTAGCTTATCATTCATACTGACAGACGCTGAGACCCACAGTGACTTGCAGAACTTTCCAAGGACAGCGCTGAAACGTCTGCTTGGGAGGCAGGTTGGGGCGTCAGTGACTGACGCAGGTTGGGCACGGCTCCGACCGCAGGCTCCCCGTCTCCGTCTGTGTCCTTGGACAGAGGCTCAACCCCCGCGTCCGGTGCTTTGAAGTGAGCAATGCTTGTCTCCGTGTGAAAGTCACTAAATTAATTTCTAAGGGACAGGCTGTGCTGCAGCTGATATTAAAGCGGTAGGAGTTTGAAATAGCAATCCAAGGAGAGGGGTGGGGGGAGAGGAGGGGGCGAGGAACCCTCACAGCAAGGGAGGGAAAGAGAGGGGCAACGAGGGAGGGAAGGCAGCAGCTCAGGCCTTGGAACGTCCAGCGTGTGAGGCAGTTTCTTCTAAATGGGACGAACCGGTTTGAAGGGCTGCTTCAGCTTGGAGTTCGAGACCAGCCTGGGCAATAGAGCAAGACGCCGTTTCTACAGAACAGAAGCTCTTTGTTTTTTTTTTTCCCCTCTTTCTTTGTGAGATGAAGTCTTGCCGTGTTACCCAGGCTGGAGGGCAGTGGCACGATCTCGGCTCACTGCAGCCTCCGTCTCCTGGGTTCAAGCGATTCTGCTGCCTCAGCCTCCCGAGTAGCTGGGATGACAGGCACCTGCCACCACACCCGGCTATTTTCTGTGTTTTTAGTAGAGGCGGGGTTTTGCCATGTTCTTGAACTCCTGACCTCGTGATCCCCCTGCCTTGGCCTCCCAAAGTGCTAGGATGACAGGCGGGAGCCACCGTGCCTGGCCAGAAACTCTTAAACACGCATCACAGCCCGCTGGACGGGGTGGAACGCGGGAGGCAGGCACAGCGGCACTGCCAGCTGTCACAAACGCCCACGGCGCTAAGTTGCTTTCGGTGACTCAAAGCAACACCAATAGATGACCTTGCAGTCGTAGAGGTCACAACTCCGAAATGCGTCTCCCCGGGGTGAAATCCAGGTGTCGGCACGGCTGGTTTGTTCTGGAAACTCTAAGGTACCACTCGCTTCCTGTTTCTGTCTTTTACAGCATGCATTCCCTGAACTTCTTACTTCCTAGACACGTCTTCCAGCTCCAAAGCCAGCAGAGCAGCATCTCTGAATGTCTCTAAAATACAGAAACATACTTTGGTAGCTTCCGTTAACACATTGCCTTCCATCCATCCAAGCCATGTCCCTCCCCTAAGGCGGGGTTCTGCGGCTCACGCCTGAAATCCCAGCACTTTTGCAGGCCTAGATGGATGGATTACCTGAGGTCAGGAGTTCGAGACCAGCCTGGCCAACATGGTAAAACCCTGACTCTACTAAAAAAAAAAAAAAATACAAAAATTAGCTGGGCATGGTGACATGTGCTTGGAATTACAGCCACTGTGGAGGCTGAGGTGGGAGAATGGTTTCCACCCGGGAGGTGGAGGTTGCAGTGAGGCGAGGTTGCACCACTGCACTCTAGCCTGGGCAACAGAGTAAGACTAGCTCTGAAAAAAAGAGGGAAGGGGAGGGGAGGGGAGAGAGAAAGAAAGAAGGAAACAGAAGGAAGGAAAGAAAGAAAAAGAGAAGGAGAGAAAAGAAAGAAAAAAAAGGAAAAGAAAGAGGGAGGGAAGGAAGGAAGACAGATATGTTTTGGGGGGCTACGGCGTGGGATAGGAGTGAAAGTTTAATGGGGACAGAGTCTCCGTTTGGGAAGCTGAGAAATTTCTAGAGATGCCTGGTGGAGACAGTTGCACAGCGAAGTGAATGTGCTCAACGCCACTGAACCGCACACTTACAAAGAATTAAAACGTGCCTGTCATCCCAGCACTTTGGGAGGCTGAGGCGGGAGGATCACCTGACGTCAGGAGCTCAAGACCAGCCTGGCTAACGTGATGAAACCCCATCTCTACTTAAAAATACAAAAAATAGCGGGGCATGGTGGCGGGTGCCTGTAGTCCCAGCTACTCGGGAGGCTGAGGCAGCAGAATCGCTTGAACCCAGGAGGTGGAGGTTGCAGTGAGCCGAGATCGCACCACTGCACTCCAGCCTGGAGACAGAGTGAGACTCTGTCTCAAAAAAGAAAAGAGACTTAAATTGGTAAATTTCATGTTACAAAATTATAGAATTAATATTTTTAACTAAAAAAAGACTCCTACATGTAAAAGGTGCTACTTCAGAGTGAGGAGAGAGCATATGAAGTCATCCTTAGGGTCTGGAACTAAGTATTGGAAGGGCTATCGATATTTACTTATTTAGACAGAGTCTTGCCCTTTTGCCCAGGCTGGAGGGCAGGGGCGCGATCTCTGCTCACTGCAGGCTGCCCCTCCTACGTTCAAGCGATTCTCCTGCCTCAGCCTCCCAAATAGCTGGCATTACTGGCGTGAGCTATAATGCCCAGTTAAGTTTTGTATTTTTAGTAGAGACGGGGTTTCACCATGTTGGCCAGGATGGTCCTGATCTCGACTCCCTGATCCACCTGCCTCAGCCTCCCAAAGTGCTGGGACTACAGGCATGAGCCTCAGCGCCTGGCCTGTATTTATTTTCACTTGACAGCTTTAAAATGTTTCTCTATGTGTGGTGCAGCCTCGGGGACATCCAAAATGGGTGCGTTTGATGGGTGCACACCTGCAGATGTGCACGAGGGCATAGGCTAGAATGCTTTGCTGTCAAAGGTGTGCACCAAGCCTCGGAAGGTGCAGGTGCAGGCAGCATCCCGCACGTGACTCTCACAAACTGGTCCAGAGCTCCAGAATCCAGAGGAAAGTGCTGTAGACACAGATGCTGGAGAGGCTGTGGAGAAATAGGAACACTTTTACACTGTGGGTGCGAGTGTCAATTAGTTCAACCATTGTGGAGGACAGTGTGGGCGATTCCTCAGGGACCTAGAAATAGAAATTCCATTTGAGCCAGCAACCCCATGACTGGGTAGATATCCAAAGGATTATAAATCGTTCTACTATAAGGACACATGCACACGAATATTCATAGCAGCACTGTTTACAACAGCAAAGACCTGGAACCAACCCAAATGCCCATCGATAATACACTGGACAGGGAAAATGTGGCACATAGACACCGTGGAATATTACGCAGCCATCAAAAACGATGAGTTTGTGTCCTTTGTAGGGACATGGATGAATCTGGAAAGCATCATTCTCAGCAAACTGACACAAGAACAGAAAATCAAACACCGCATGTTCTCACTCATAGGTGGGTGTTGAACAATGAGAACACATGGACACGGGGAGGGGAGCGTCACACACTGCGGTAGGTTGGGGAGTGGGGGGCTGGAGGAGAAGCGGAGGGTGGGGAGGTTGGGGAGGGATAACACTGGGAGAAATGCCTGATGTAGGTGATGGGGGGATGGAGGCAGCAAACCACCATGGCATGTGTGCAGCTATGCGACAATCCTGCATGATCTGCACATGTACCCCAGAACCTAAAGCACAATAAAAAAATAAAAAAAATTAAAAAAAAAAAAACTTAAAAAAAAAGTTTCAACTGGAGAGAGGACAAGAATGTCATTGTCACTGGGTGTTTGACAAAGGCCAGCCCTGATCTCTTCCTTCCCCAAATCCCTCTCCCAGGAGGAGGTTATGGTATCGGCTCTATGCAGATGTGGGAACTGCTTCTCAGAGAGGGATGGCGGATTCCAGCCAGCATGGGGTCCACGAAGTGGAGGGGTGGGATATCCACACCCACCTGCTTCTCCTGGACGCTTCCACATCCCAGGCCCTGGGAGGTGCCCAGATTCCCAGCCCTCCACACTTGGAGAGGCAGGAACCTCTCCTTTGAAGCTTAAGCAGCAGGGCTTGGCGGGGAGCCTGCTGTGGATTTCACGGGCATTTTCTTTCTTTTCTTGTTTTGGTCTGGAAGAGAGCGATAACTCAGTCGGAATTTTAATGTGTTCTCCAATTACGCAATTCTAAAATCTTGAGCAGTGTTTAAATGTTTGTCACGGTGCCGTGTTTGTGGTAGCTCTGTGGCTCTTCAGAGGAGGTGATTCTGCCCTCCAAGGGTATATTTGGAAATGTTTGCAGACGTTTTAGGTCGTCACGATGGAGGCGGAGGAGGTAGGTGCTCCTGGCCCTGGCGGGTGGAGTGGCAGCCTACCGTGCCCAGGACGGGCGGCCCCACCACCAAGGGTCATGCCGCCCATGTATCCGCAGTGCTGAGGCTGAAAAAGCCTGTTAGCATGAGTGACTGTCTCTCATTGCTCCTTCTCTGTTCTCCCTCTTCCCCTCCTTCCTTCCTTCCGTTCTGCCATCTCTTTCTGTATCAGTCTACAGCTCTCTCCCTTAACCTCCCTCTAATCAATCTATCTACCTACCCATCCATCATCTATGTATCTATCTACATATCTATCTACGCCAGGCATCCATCCATCTATCATGTATCTATCCATCGGCTATCAATCCATCTATCCATCCTTCTATCTATGTGTCTATCTAGTCTGTCATCTATGTGTCTATGTAGTCTATTATCTACCTACCTACCTATCCGTCCATCCATCCATCATCTACTTATCTAGCCTATCTATGTATCTAGCCTGTATCTGTCTCTCTCTCTCTCTCTCTCTCTCTCTCTCTCGCTCATCTATCTATCTAGTCCATCCATCCAATCCATCCATCCATAATGTATCTGCCTACACATCCATCATCTTTCAATCCATCTATCCATCTATCATTTAAATAGCTATCTATTCATCTATCTATCATCTACCCATCTGTACCTCTTCATCCCAGACCCAGGGAGATGGAGATGCCTGCCTTCCTGTCCCTTGCCACTCAATGATGAAGAAGATAGGCTGGGGAACCTGTCTTCTATCTATTATCTATGTATCTATCTATCCATTCATCTACCTATCCATCCATCTACCTATCTCATTTATCTACCCACCTATCTTTCTACTCTATGTATTTATCTATCTATCTTGCTATCATCTATCTATTTACCTATCTAGGCATCTAGCTATCTATCTATCCATCCATCCATCCATCCATCCATGCATCTATCTATCCATCCATCTACCTATCTCATCTGTCTACTCATCTATCTACTCTATGTAATTTATTTATCTAGCTGGCTATCATCTAGTTATCTATCTCCCTATTGATACCTATATATCTGCCTTTCTACCCATTCATCCATCCATTTCTCTTTCTTTTTTTCTTTATCATCTATTATCTATATGTATCTATCTATGTATCTATGTATCTATTATTTATTTATCTCTATGTATCTATCATCTATCTCTGTGTCTGTCTCCATGTATCTGTGTGTGTATCATCTATCTCTATGTATCTATATGTCTATTTATCCATCTATGCGTCTATTTCTATCCATGCATGTATGTGTCTATCTATCTATCTATCTATCTATCTATCTATCTATCTATGTCTAATCTATGTATCCTTTACGGCAGTGGTTTGCAACCAGGCACAATTTTACTCCCCCAAAGGATGCTTGGTGATGTCCAGAGATATATTTGATCATCTTGACTTTGGGATGGAGGGTGAGCTTCTGGCATCTGCTGGGTAGAGGCCAGGGACGCTGCTCAATGCCCTCCAGTGCACAGGACAGCCCCACCACAGATACGCATCCAGCCCTAAATACCAATACTGTCCAGGTGGCAGATACTTGGAGTAGCCAATAACATCAACCGATAAACGTTCTACATTTTCACATACTGATGAAACAAATTTGTGAAAAACACAAGGTCTAGGTGCATCCTAGCTGGGAATCTCCCTGGGTCTGGGATGGAGAGGCACGGATGGGTAGATGATAGATAGACAGATGGATGCATGGATGGATAGATGGATGGATGGATGAACAGATACATGATAGGTGGATGGATGCATGGATGGATGGACTAGATACATATATACATAGATGATAGATGACAGAAAGATGGATAGATATATTGACAGATGACAGATGGATGGATAAACAGATACATAATAGATGGATGCATGGATGGATGGATGGACTAGAGAGATGATAGAAAGATAGATGGATTGATAGATGATGGATGGATGGACTAGATACATAGATAATGAAAGATAATAGACTAGACACATAGATAATAGAAAGATGATAGACTAGATCAATACATAGATAACAGAAAAATTGCTGCTGTTTACTGCTCTGTCGTGGTCCCCAGTGGGGAGTTTATAAACTGCTGAAATGCATCCATTTTTCTGCTTGGCATATGGATGCTTCATTCACCATTTTCCAAGCAGAAAGCTGCCATTACTACTGCTTGGTGAGGGTTTGTGTCACTTTTGCAGGGGAATTATTCTGCATATATAACTTCCCTGTGAGACATGCGTCCTAACACCGAGGCATATTTTGTAAGCAATTCTTGTGCATTTGGCAGTAGCCTGACGTCTCTTAATCATCCAGGACGGTTTTATGACTTCCTGCAGCCACAGGAAGGGCACCCCACAATTTATGCTGCCTCCTTGCAGGCCCTGAATTCTAAAACGTCGATTGCTGTGTCTCACCGTGCTGTGGTACTTATAAAAATTTCCATGGCTCTAAAAATTTCAAGGACTTGCAGAAAATGAAGAAACAGAACTGGACGAATTCATTTCCATTTTGAAGGTTACTGGGAACATTCCATCCACTTCTTCTCCCTTACCCTTTAGAAATAGGGTGCTGGAGCTTTGAACGAAGCAGGACTTTTGGTAGAAATGAGTTTTAACACCTTCTTGCCTGGGTTTAGGATACCTGAAGGTCAAAGACAAAAAGCGAAGCCACATGAAAGTCATTTATATTCCAGTTTATGACCTGGGTTACTTTAAAACCAGCCCAGGAGATGGCGGAAAGAAACCTGGTTCTCAGCCAGGCAAAACCGTGAGATGACATTGACTAGATGTTACATGTTTCTACGTTGAGGAGGAGAAAAACTAGCGTTGTAGTAAGACAGGCTAAGACCTTCAAGAAGTAGCTATGTTTCTCTGTCTGAGGCATTGACTTGACATGGAGATTAACATTGGATGGGATTCATTCACTTCTCTATCTACCTACCTACCTACCTACCTACCTAATCTATGTATCCATCCACGCACCCAGGTCATCTGCTTATTCATCTATCTACTCTATTATTTATTTATCTAGCTGCCTATCATCTATCTATTTACTTATTTCCCAATCTATGTCTATTTATCTACCTATCCATCCATCCATCCCTCTATCATCTATGTATCCATCCACCTATGTCATCTGTCTATCCATCTATCTACTCTATGTATTTATCTAGCTAGCTATCATCTATATATCTCCCTATTTATCTACCTATATACCCATCCATCCATTTCTCTATCTCTCCATCCATCCATCCATCCATCCGTCTATCCATCTATTTACTCTATGTATTTATTTAGCTGTCTATCTCCCCATCTATGTCTATTTATCTACCTATCTACCCATCCATCCAACTCCCTGTGTCATCTATCCATCTATCTACTCTATGTATTTATTTATCCAGCTTGCTATCATCTATTTATCTACCTCCACAACTATATTTATCTACCTATCTACCCATTCATCCATCTATTTCTCTATCTATCCATCCATGTCACCTGTCTATCCATCTACTTTATTTATCTAGCTATCATCTATTTATGTATCTCACAATCAATATCTATTTATGTACCTATCTACTCATCTATCCATCCATCCATTTCTCTATGTATGTATCTATCCATCCATTTCTCTATGTATGTATCTATCCATCCATCCATCTACCGATGTCATCTATCTGTCTACTGTATTTATCTAGCTAGCTATCATCTTTATCTACGTCACTACCTATATCTATGTATCTATCTAACATCCATCCATCCATTTCTATCTATCTATCTATCTATCTATCTATCTATCTATCTATCTATCTATGTATCTATCACGTATCATCTATCTATCTATCTATCTATCTATCTATCTATCTATCTATGTATCTATCTATCACCTATCATCTAACTATCTACGTATCTACCTATCATCTATGGCAGTGGTTCGCTGTCTGGAGGCTTCATCTGCATGATTAATGTAATTTCTGGAGGTCAAGCCACGTTTCTGTGGAGCCCTCAAAAGCGCTGTCCGAGGTACCAAGCGTTAGAACACTGCATATGAAAATACACTCCGGTGTTGCTTAACGATGGGGATACATTCTGGGAAATGTGTGGTCAGGGGATTTCATCACTGTACAAAAGAAAGTAGTGCACAGTTACACAAACCCAGGTGACACAGCCTTCCAGACAGCCAGGCTATATGGTGCTGCCTATGGCTCTCAGGCTATAAACCAAACTCCAATGCGAACCAAAAATAAATTTATAAGCCCTCAGCCATCGGAATTGACCCCCACCTTGGCCAATGGCATTCTGAACTTAAGTTGTAAAAATAGTTCTGGCCGTGATGGAAGCGTGGGTCGGGCACTCCTTTCCGGAATTCAGGAAGGGCCAACTCCACTCACATCCACACAGACCTTCATTCTGGTAAGAAATGGTTATCGTCTATTCTCTCTGAAGCCTGCTGCCTGCAGGTGCCACCTGCATGATTCCGTCTTGGCTCCCACAACCCCAGACATTCTTCTTTTCTGTTTTGTCCATGAGGCATTTGATTTGTAAATATAGGTATTACATCCCTAGAAAAAGAATCCCAGGATTTTCCCTGTTTTCATCTTGCTTTTTTTTTTATGGTCCATGATGCCAGCTGAGGTTGTCAGGACGATGAAATCAAACTGTTTATCTATCTATCTATCTGTCTGTCTATCTATCTGTCTATCCATCCGTCCATCCGTCTTATGGCATGTGTCTATCCATCTATCTGTGCTATATATTTGTTTATATACCTAGCTACTATCTATTTATCTCCCTATCTGTATCTGTTTATCTACCTATATCTATCTAGCCATCCATAAACAGATATAGACAGGGAGATAGAGGGAAGGAGAAATAAAAGAAAGAAAGAAAGAAGGAAGGAAGGAGAGAAAGATGTCAAACCTGGGAGCTGCAGCCACAGCGTGGATTCTCCTCCGCTCACCCAGCAGTCCACGCAGCTCCTCCGGCTGCTAGGAGGTGTCTCCAGGCTCCGGGAAGTTGCACCATCAGGTGTCAAACAGCACATGCTAATTTCTCCAGAATCATGTTCTCTGTTTCCCTCGGAGGAAGGGTGACCAATGGGTCACTGTGAAACACAGAGGAGCCGTCTGAAGCCAGACTCGTAACAAGATTGAAATTGCTCTCAGAGCTCATCGGCTCAGCCCGGGGAACGTGGAGTCTGTCATTTTCCAGAGTGTCTGTTTACCCAGCGATAAAGACTGTCAGCGTGGCCAGGAGACATCCTGTCACCCCACTCAGAGCCTGTACCTGGAACGAGCTGAGGATGAATAGAGCAGCTGCGGCCGGGTGCGGTGGCTCACAGCTGTCATCACGGCACTTTGGGTGGCACAGGCAGGTCATGATCCCTTGAAGCTAGGAGTTTGAGACCAGCCTGGGCAACGTGGCGAAACCCCGTCTCTACTAAACACACACACCCATGAAAAATATAGCTGGGCATGGTCGAGGGTGCCTGTAATGCCAGCTCCTCGGAAGACTGACGCAGGAGAATGCCTTGAATCCGGGAGGGGGAGGTCGTAGTGAGTGGAGATCGTGCCACTGCACTCCAGCCTGACTGAAAGGGTGAGAATCCATGTAAAGAAAAAAAAAAAACCAGCTGGCATGTCTTGCAAGGGCTTGAAACTGCAAAATGCTGTTGGATACGGTGCAGATGTACAGAGGTGGTGGTATTTTTAGAAGAAAATATTTGCTCTGGAGTCCTGACTGCTGGGAAATGCTTTTGGGATGAATGCACGGCCTGGATTGTGGTTTAACGGAAGAAGGCATTCCCGTTCAGACACACGTGTGTCTGGGCTCCATTGTAGGGTCCAGCACTACAGGATTCTGACAGCCCCTCTCTGCTGCTGTGGAGATGAGAAATTGTAGAAATGAAAGACAGAAGAAATAGACATAGAGAAAAGAGACTTTGAACCCGGGGTCCACTGCCAAAAAAAATAAATAAATAAAAAGAAAGAACAAAATCCTTATTTCCAAACAAGGTCTCATTCCCAGGCTCTGGGACTAGCATAATGACAGATGTCTATACCGTGGTATTGGAGTATACACAGATCTTTCTGTAGGCCACTGTTCACGCCACTATAATGACATTCCGTTTTTTCTGGAGGTCCTAGGGCGGGGTCCTTCCTGTCACCTCTGGTAGACGTCTCCTCCTTTGATGCTGCTTCCCTGACTCAGCCTGGTTCTATCATCACAGTTTTCCTAAGAAGGGTCTCGAGATCTCAGCGACCACCCTGCACAGAGTCGGTGTCTTTCTGCAGAAGGGGCTTGAACTCATTCTCTCCGCGTTCACGGTCCTGTGTGTGGAGGTCTCAGCTCTGCTGGAAACAGCAGAGATCAGACCTCCACATACAGGACCGTCAATGCGGAGAGAATGAGCTCTTGCGCAGAGCTCAGATCTCAACACGCAGCATACTGAGCGTCTGAGTGGTATCACGTAGATCAGGCGTCCCCAAACTGCGGCCCCCTGAGGCCATTTATCCGCCCCCCTCCCCCCCGCCGCACTTCAGGAAGGGGCACCTCTTTCATTGGTGGTCAGTGAAAGCAGCACAGTATGTGGCGGCCCTCCAACGGTCTGAGGGACAGTGAACTGGCCCCCTGTGTAAAAAGTTCAGGGACGCCTGACGTAGACGACATCTTGTCTTCCACACTGGACTGCAATGGTGCGATCTCGGTTCACCGCAACGTCCGCCTCCCGAGTTGAAACGATCTTCCTGCCTCAGCCTCTCAAGTACCTGGGATTACAGGCATGTGCCACCACGCCTGGCTAATTTTGTATGTTTAGTAGTGACAGGGTTTCACCATGTTGGCGATTAAAGTGATGTCTAAGATATCCCCTTAGATAAGTGAATATCCCAGGGAAGAAAGTCCACATTTCTAATTCTTTTGTACCAAGGGAGGTCCCTTGTCTAGTAGGCCCAGGACACAGAATTCCTGGCTATCTGTAAAGGAACACCAGAAAGCCAGGCATCCTGGTTATCTATAAAGGAAAATCACCATCCGTGGGGACAAACGCATTCACAGAGGATGACTAATTTTTTTCTTAAAGAGGTCAAACGATACATTTATTATTTTCACCTAAATTACTTAACAGGGCAAACTTACCCATGTGAGAACAATCAACCGCTCATGGAAGAGGCCTGTGCTCCCGCCATTGGTTAGAAGTCCATCCCAGAATCGCAGCTGATTGATTCCATGGTACAGGTGTGCCAGGAGCTAATGTTGGATTTGAGTAGTCAGGGGGATTTGTCACTTAGGGGAATGGATAATAAGCCACCCAGTGGTCATCAGCCTCACACATAAGGAGCGCAGGCCTGTAGGGGACACACAGTACTCTCTTGAAAGCATTGCAAATGACTGATTTCTCCATGTTGACATTTGAGAATGCAACACTCATCTCTAACAGCAGAGACAGGATGGAGCCTTCCTTGATGGTGACTAAGAGTGAGCCTCTACACCAAGGACATCCCGTCTGGCTGTGTGAGGCTTTCAGGAGGATCAGAACATGGATACATTTCCTGTGGTTGCTGTAAGAAGTGACTACCAATTTGCTGGAGACTGAAAACAAGAGAGGTTTGTTCTGTCTCCGTTCTGGGGACCAGAAGTTTGAAGCCCAGATGCAGAGGGGCCGAGATCGCTCTGAGGAGGGTAAGGGAGAAGGCTTCCTGCCTCTCGCAGCTCCTGCTGGCTCCGGGGGTTGCTTGGCTGGTGGGTGCATGACTCCAGTCTCTGTGTCCATCATATGAACATTGCCCTTCTGTACTCAAATCTCGCTCATCTCCCTCTGATTGTCTCTGATAAGAACCCTTGGGATCGCATTGGGATGATGCACAATGAACCATCTTAAAACCTTTTTTTTATTTTTTATTTTTTATTTTTAGACGGAGTTTCGCTCTTGTTACCCAGGCTGGAGTGCCATGGCGCGATCTCGGCTCACCGCAACCTCCACCTCCTGGGTTCAAGTAATTCTCCTGCCTCAGCCTCCCGAATAGCTGGGATTACAGGCACACGTCACCATGCCCAGCTAATGTTTTGTATTTTTAGCAGAGACGGGGTTTCACCACGTTGACCAGGATGGTCTCGATCTCTTGACCTCGTGATCCTCCCGCCTCGGCCTCCCAAAGTGCTGGGATGACAGGTGTGAGCCACCGCGCCTGGCTAAAATTCTTAATTATATCTGCAAAGATTCTTTTCCAAATAAAGGAGTATTTACAGGTTCGGAGGGTGAGGGCGTGAACATGTCTTTTGGAGGGCTACCATTTGATCCATTATAGAGTCAACAGAGGAAACCCCAAACCCTGCTCCATGACTCACCTCGTGCCAGGGCATCATGAAGAAAGGTGTTAATGTCCCTGGTGAGTGGAGTACAGGTGAGTACTGTAGATTCAGGAGGCGTCAAGAAGAGATGTCCGCCTAGGCAGGTGCTACTGGACGGTGCCTGAATAAACAAATGGGACAGCATTTTATGTTTCATATGATTCTTAGTATTACTCCAGGATCCTGCATTGATGTGAGTGGGCAGCCAGACAACCAGTGCTCCACGGTGAGCACTGTCGGGGTCCGGACCTTGTCCCGTCTACAGAATCCCATGGTGACCAGTGTCCAAATCCTGTCCTCCTCCCATCTATAGAATCTCATGCCACCGCCCAGACCTATCCTTGTCTCATGTTCTAGTGACTCTCACATCATCCCCCGTACATGCCCTATTTTTGCTGCTGTGAACAGAAGCCCCTGGTGACAGTGCCCAGGCCGTGCGGTCGTTCCTGCCCTTCTGAATCTCTCCCCGTCGCTGTGCAGTGGTTTACACTGTCAGATGTGACAGTGGCACGCTTCACCTGGGACTGAGCCACCCTGGAGTCACGCTGACCAGATGGTGCTGCTGGCCACATGCAGCAGATCCTACGCGGTGTCACAAGTGAGACTCACACCTCTCCCCAGTCCTGACACCTGTCAATCACAGCTGGGTCTCTGGAAAAGAAATCAGTGAGTATGGGGACAAAGTGAAACAGAAGACCTCATGCACCAGCAGGTCTCAGAGAGGCTACTGTGGCCTCTTCAGAGAGGTCCCCTCTCCTGGAACTTTTGCGCTCTCTTTCCTCCGCGGAGGTTGGACTAGCCCCGAATTCCACCCCCTGAATGACATGGTGGGTGTTTCTGGGGCCACCTCCATCTTGAAGCCATTGAGGAAGCACCAGGAGTCACCTCATGGCACAAACAGGGCGTCGTAAGCCTTCGTGAAATTGCCGGAGTTGTAGCAGCTCCTGCCTGCTTCAGAAGCAGGAGGAAAGAGCATATAATATGGTCCCGGCTTTGTCTGTCCAGTTTTCTGGGAGTTAAGTCGTAGTCAACACAGCAACATAAACCGCACATGCACGTTGGAAGATTTAATGATTTAAGGCACCTGTGACCATTGGGCACTTTGGAACGGCAAGGTTTATGGCTGAATGGCTGAGGACCCCCGTGGTGGTGACTGCCCCCCCGCCAGCCCCACCCGGCCCCACAATGGTTCCTTGGCTCCTTGAAGTCCTGCGGAAGTCCAGGCAGCTCTCCAAACGAGAGGACAGGGCCCCACCCCCATGGGGAGACGGGCATGAGAAAGACAATCACCACGGTCTTCACAGAGCCAGCAGCCGGTGGGAGGCGCAGCGGGCTTCTGGGCGCCGCAGCTATCCTGACACAGGGTATCTCAAGGTCACATCAAGGATGCCCGTCATCTCACAGCTCTTAGACCAGAGCTGCTGCTGCAGTGTCTGGTCATAGGTGATGGGGAGGGACCTGATCTCTGTCTCGTTGTACAGGTAACGGCCTCCAACTCCTTCCAGCTCTGGGGTGACTGCTGCGTAGACGGAGGTCCGTGCTCCTTCATCGGGGGTCTGTGGGAAGAAGAACAGTAACATGGGTCAAACTTCAAATGCCCATCGACGATAGACTGGACAGGGAAAAGGTGGCACATAGACACCATGGAATACTATGCAGCCATCAAAAAGGATGGCTTCGTGTCCTTCGTATGGACATGGATGAAGCTGGAAACCATCATTCTCAGCAAACTGACACAAGAGCAGAAAACCAAACACGGCATGTTCTCACTCACAGGCGGGTGCTGAACAATGAGAACACATGGACACGGGGAGGGGAGCGTCACACACTGGGGTCTCTTGGTGGGGCTATGGGAGGGACGGCACGGGGTGGGGAGGTTGGGGACAGATAACATGGGGAGAAATGACAGATACAGGTGATGGGGCGATGGAGGCAGCAAACCACCTTGCTATGTGTGTACCTATGCAACAATCCTGCATGATCTGCACACCTACCCCAGAACCGAAAAGAAAAAAAGAAAAAAAAGAAAAAAAAAATTTCTGAGCAGGAAACAGGATTCTCAGGACTCCCGGGGATGCTTCAGGGACAGGTGGAATATACCCATGCGCTGCACCGAGACACGTGCAGAGGAAGTCAGGTTGGGTAATGTCTCTGAGCCCCAGCTTCTCTGCTGCTGGGTTTCTTTGGAACAGGCACTGAGAATAACACTCCCGAGTGGTTTGCATTTCAATGATGGGTAAATCCGTCTCACCAGGCAGACGCATGTGCAAATCCCTGATGTACGTCTTTAACTCACCCGCTCTTTATCGGACCGAAGCGCTTATCAGTTGACTAGAAGCAGATGAGTGAGCATGTTGCCTCTGTATCTAATAAATAATGTTTAGCAATTAGATGAAACTTCCTGACATCAAAAAAAGATTCTTGTTTTCCATTCAGCAAGGTATGCCACAACGGAGAACTGAGGCGTTTGTGGTCTGTGATCACACGCTTCATGGAAAACAGACGGTTCAAAAAGGAACTTTCGAGGCAGAAGGACATGTTGCAGAGACTGGGGATTTTACCCTCGTGGCAAGCGATCATCGTGGAACACACCACACCCTGGTTTTCTGCAGTGGGAGTTGGCCTTTGATCGTGGTTAGTGGGACGGAAGAAATGGTGGACTCTCAGAGGAGTTAGAAGTGCTGGAGTATGAGAGCCTTCACGGTTAGGATACAGTAGTCCAGAAACCAATACAGCCCCCTCTTAACGTCTTATTGTCATGATGAAGACGTTTCAGGAGCCTATCTCTTGTAATCAGCTTCTGGGAATCCGGTCAATGTATCCACCATGGTAGAACCGAGACAGAAGTCACCATCTGTGAAACAGGAGGCACGTGCCTGCCAGACACGGAATCTGCCATGCCTTGTTCTTGAACTCCCAGCCTGCAGAACTGTGAACCATCAATGTGTGCTGTCTGCAGGCTGCCCAGGCCATGGTGCTTTCTGATGGCAACGCAAGCAGACTAAGACATCTGAAGTCCAGAGTTTATCCTGGGGTCTCATGGCATAGCTATGACTGATTAAGTTACTGCCCATGTAATCAGATTCAACCCCCATTCCCTCTCTCCTCTCTGGAGGTCACGCTGGCCCCAAATTCCACCACCCAACCAATGACATGGTTGGTGTTTCTGGTGGCCAGTCCCACCTTGAAGACATTTAGGAAGCAGCAGGAGTCACCTCATTGTATAAGCAGGGCGTTGCTAGCCTTCGTGAAATTGCAGGAGTTTTAGAAGCTCCTCCCCCTTACAGAATCGGAAATAACGAGCAGATACTGCCTTGGTTATATTCCCTGGAGTTTTCTGTGCGTGATGGTGAATTTGCCCGCATTGATTTCACCCCTCAGCACTGTCCCTGGCACTGTGATGGCTCATGCCTGTAATCCCGGTGCTCTGGGAGACCGAGGAAGGAGGACTGCTCGAATCCAGGGGTTCACGACGAGGCTGAGCAACATGGCAACAGCCGGCACTGATGAGAGCTCGGGAACATGCCCTCCCCCAGGTTGCCCGCAGTGGCCTCTGAGACCCGGTGACTTCAGAAATTCTGTTGCTCTCAGTTCACTGCCTCCTGGTGTTGACTTCAGTGGCCAGCGTGGCACAGAAAGCCATAATAGAGAATGCAGTGTGCCCACCAGCCAACCTCCGGGTTGGAAGCAACGGGACCAGGTAGGCTGGACCCCAGCCAACCGACAGAGCTACCGAACTCCTGTGATTGTTTCTCGCTGACTCTTGCCTCTGCTTTTTTGCTGCATAAAAGGAAATGGATCGAGCTAGGTAACTTCCTGTCTGGAAATCGCCTCCGGGTGCCTGGAGGTTTTCTTCAAAAGCTGAAGTGTCCTGGGTATTCGGAGTCTGATACGGTTGGCTGTGTCCCCACCCAAATCTCATCTTGAATTGCAGCTCCCAAAATTCCGACGTGTCTTTTTTCTTTCTTTAGAGACAGGGTGTCACTCTGTTGCCCAGGCTGCGGTGCAGTGGCTATTCACAGGTGCGATCCCCCTACTGATCAGCACGGGCGTTTGGACCTGCTCCGTTTCCGACCTGGGCCACGTCATCCCTCCTGAGGCAACCTGGTGGTCCCCCGCTCCTGGGAGGTCACCATATTGATGCCAAACTTAGTGTGGACACCCGATCGGCACAGCACACTGCAGTCCAGAACCCCTGAGCTCAAGCGATCCTCCCACCTCAGCCTCCTGAGTAGCTGGGACTACAGGCACGCGCCACCGCGCCCGGCGATCTGATGGGTTTATAAAGGGGAGCTCCCCTTCCCACACTGTCTCTTGCTGGCTACCTTGTAAGACATGCCTTTGCTCGTCCTTTGCCTTCTGCCATCATTAGGACGTGTCCCCAGCCATGCTGAACTGTGAGCCCATTAAATCTCTTTCACTTCATAACTTACGCAGTCATGGATACGTCTGTATTAGAAGCATGAAAACAGATAAACGCAGAGATTGTATCTGAAAATATTTCAACTTGCGCCTGGTGGCTCATGCCTGTAATCCCAGCACTTTGGGAGGCTGAGGAGGGTGGATCACGGGGTCAAGGGATCGAGACCATCCTGTCCAATATGGAGAAAGCCTGTCTGTACTATAAATACAAGAATTAGCTGGCAGTGGTGACAGAATCTGGTCACCATCTATGCATCAGGAAGCAGGTCCCTGAGAGACATGGAATCTTCCATGCCTTGATCTTGAACTCCCAGCCTCCAGAACTGTGAGCAATCAATGTCGTTTGCAGGCTGTGGTCCAAGGTACTCAGGAGGCTGACGCAGGAGAATCGCTGGAACCCAGGAGGCGGAGGATGAAGTGAGCCAAGATCGCATCACTGCACCCCAGGCTGGGTGACAGAGCGAGACTCCGTTCTCCAAAAAAAAAGGAATGAAGAAAAAAAGAAAACAGCTCAGGGGCAGATAGAGGAACCCATGGCTTGGGTCTTGCGTGTCCTACCATGCCCTGGGCATCTAAAGACCAAAGGTAAAGGTGAAAATGTTAAGAAGAGGAAGGGAAGAAGGAAAGAGCAGAGGAGGAGGCAGGAAAGAGGGAAGGCAGGGGCCGACTGAAGCCCACCAAGGGGTTTGAAGGTGTTTCCCCGGGGCAGCCTTCAAGGCACGAAGAGGTTTTATCCATCTGCTTCGTGCTTCTCTCTTCTGCGGCCAAGTTCTGCCCCCAAAGCCAGGATTCTTCTTCCTTCCTCATCACATTGCAACTGGAAAATACAGGGTCTTCCGGGGGCCGGTCCGCTTCCACACAGGCAGGGTCCGCAGGCACCGCGGCTCTGAGTCCAGCACGGTGCACCTTCCCACACTGCCGCTGTGGACGCGGCGATCGGAGAGGCCGGATGGGGGCCGCCCTGCGTGCCCAGGAGAGACCACGGCTCTGGGTGCACAGAACTCGGTGTTTCTGCTTCACACGGGTGCCTGAGAGGCTCACCCGCCTCATTGTATATTTAGTGCTGTGCCTTCTTTGCAAACAAATCCTTCGGTCAGCTCTGGAGCAGGTTTCTGTTGTAGTCTGCCATCGTTCATAATGAGGATCCAGGGGCTTATGACCCAAATACCTCCCCTGTGCTGTGACCATGTGGTACGATGCCTCCATCCAGAGAGACCCTTGACTCCTCCAGATGCAGCTGTAACCGCTCCTGGCTTCCTCAGCACTGTCTATATTGTGGAACACACTCAGCACTCTCTGAAGGGAGGATTCCTCCTTGTGACTCCCCTGTGGGCTGCATCTGGGGGGCTTTGGTTTCCACTGTATATCGAATACTCCTCTTATCTGAGTAAGGGTTCTTCGGCTATGCACATTCAATTGTGGCATGAGTACGACCATTCAAGGGGACAAGATACCATTTAAGGGGACAACATACCACACAGTATGTTGAAAATGAACGTGGGATTTCCAGAAGACAGCGTGTCGTGCTGAAAATGTTGCTGTTTCTGGGGGCACAGAGAGGATGACCTGATGAAGTTCTATTTGAGGGTTTTTTTCTGTAAGAAATTCACAGGCACACATATACACACGCACACACACACACACATATTCACACACATTCATATGCACTCACATGCTCACATGCACAGCAATATATATTCACACATATGGACACAGTCATGCGTATGCACTCACTTGCATATGCATGCTCACACACTCATTCACATGCACACATTCATTCATGTGCACATGTGCTCACATGCACTCATCGCATGCACACATGCTCACACACTCACATGCACACACATTCACATGAACACATGCTCACACATTCACATGCTCACACATTCACATGAACACATGCTCACACATTCACATGAACACACGCTCATTCACATGCACACATCCACATATGATCACATACACTCATTCACACATTCATGTGCATACACACATGCACGTTTATATGCACACACTCATCTGCACACATGCTCACACTCAACACGCATTCATCTACACACAGGCTAACATACACTCACACATGCTAACATACACATTCACATGCACCCATGCTCACATTCACATGCACACTCGTTCACATGCTCATATGCACACATCCACATATGCTCACATTCACATGTACATATTCACATGCACAGATTCACATGAACACATGCTCACACATTCACATGCACACTCATTCACATGCACACACATTCACATGCACATGCTCATGCTCATTCACATGCACACACACATTCACATGAACACATGCTCATTCACATGCTCACACATTCACATGCACACTCATTGACACACACATGCTCATGTTCATTCACATGCACACATCCACATATGCTGACACACACTCATTCACGTGCACACATTCATTAATGTGCATACATGCTCACACATTCACATGCACATTCACATGCACACAACCACATATGTTCAGTCATTCACATGCACACATTCACATGCACACACACATTCACATGCACACATGCTCACACATTGACATGCACACTCATTGACACGCACACATGCTCATGCTCATTCACATGCACACATCCACATGCACAGATGCTCACATACGCTCATTCACATGCACACATGCACACACATTCACAGGCACACATGCTCATGTTCATTCACATGCACACATCCACATGCACAGATGCTCCCACACACTCATTCACATGCATACGTTCACAGGGACACACACATTCACATGCACACACACTCACATGCACACATGCTCATGCTCATTCACATGCACACATCCACATGCAGATGCTCACACTCATTGACGTGCAAACACAGATGCACACATTCATTCATATGCACACACTCATTCATGGCCATACATGCCCACACCTGGATCTTAGACTTCCAGCCTCCAGGACTGTGGCGAATCAATGCCTGTTGTTTAAGCTGCCCAGTGTATAGTATTCTGAGACGGCAGCCTGAAATGGACTAAGACGTGTCACAGAAGAGGAGGTGGCACAGACACACACAGAAGGACGACCCTGTGAGGACGCAGGAAGAAGCTGGCAGCTACAAGCTACGGAGAGAGGCCTCCGGAGGAACCGGCCCTGCCCACAGCCTCCAGGACTGTGAGAGAATCAGGGTCTGCTGTGTATAAGCCACCCAGTCTGTGGTGTTCTGTGACAGCAGCCTGAAAGGGACTAAGACATCCCATAAGAGGAGGAGGTGAGGACACAGACATGCACAGAGGGACGACCCTGTGAGGACACGGGGAGAAGACGGCACCTCCAAGCCCAGGAGAGAGGCCTCCGGAGGAGCCAGGCCTGCCCACACCTGGATCTCAGACCTCCCGCCTCCAGGACTGCGGGGAAAATCAGTCTGCTGTTTCTAAGCCACCTAGTCTAGGGGGCCTCATGGTGACACCCCCGCAGACTGAGACAAAGCCCAGGTGACTTCTAGTCTGCTGACTGTGATAGGCACAGGCTGCTGTGTGCTTATGTCAAGAAAACCTGTTTACCGGGAAACAGGCGATTATCCCCACACGTATCCACCACCTCAAGACTCAGGGAGGGGAGATATTTCAGGTGCACGACGGATTACTGGGGTTTCCCTCCACAGTCGCCTCAGTTTCCTGCTGCGTCCACAGCTCACTCCGTCTGCCACAGGAGTCTATTGCAAGCAGAGCCCTCCCCATTCAAGGGATGGTTCACGAACACCGTGTTCCTGCCGGAGACGCCACACTCTGCAAAGCAGACCTCCGAGCGGCACAGACCTTTGTGACATTTTTCCCCCAAGAAAACACCCAGACTGGCCGGGCACGGCGGCTCACGCCTGTCATCCCAGCACTTTGGGAAGCCGAGGCGGGCAGATCACCTGAGGTCAGGAGTTCGAGACCAGCCTGGCCAACATGGTGAAACCCCATCTCTACTAAAAGTACAAAAATTAGCTGGGCATGGTGGTGGGCACCTGTAGTCCCAGCTACTCAGGAAGCTGGGGCAGGAGAGTTGCTTGAACCCGGGAGGTGGAGCTTATAGCTTGTAGTGAATCCCAAGAATGAAGAACTCAGTTCTAGCTCAGCAGAGCTCAGGGTAGCTCTTCCGAGAGCCTCCGCCTCAACATCCGTCCGCTGAATATTTATTTATTTATTTTAAATTATACTTTAGGTTCTGGGGTACATGTGCAGATCATGCAGGATTGTTGTATAGGTACACATATGGCAAGGTGGTTTGCTGCCTGCATCCCCCATCACCCACATCTGACATTTCTCCCTATGTTAGCCCCACCCTCCCCATCCCCCGCTGTCCCTCCCCGATCGCCCACAACTGTCCACAGTGTGTGATGCTCCCCTCCATGTGTTCGGGTGTTCTAATTGTTCAACACCTGCATACGACCGATAACATGCTGTGTTTCGTTTTCTGTTCTTGTGTCAGACGGGCAAAAACTGGAAGCATTCACTTTGAAATCTGGCACAAGGCAAGGATGCCCTCTCTCGCCACTCCTATTCAATAGGAAGTTCTAGCCAGAGCAATCAGGCAAGAAAAAGAAATAAAGGGTATTCAACTAGGAAAAGAAGAAGCCAAATTGTCTCTATTTGCAGATGACATGATTGTATGTCTGGAAGACCGCATCGTCTCAGCCCCACATCTCCTGAAACTGATAAGCCACTTCAGGAAAGTCTCAGGACAGAAAATTAACGTGCAGAAATTTGCAATCCGCCAAGTATTTACTGAAAGGGCTTGTGTTAACTATAATGTCCACTACATGGTCACGTGAGGTGGGCTGCTGAGGCACCTGTGACCTCGTCCACACTCCAATTGCATTCTCAGGAGGCTGGTTTCACGGCTCCACACACTCCCCTCCCGTCCGGTTTTCAGAGTCCAGGAGTTTCACACCCATGCGTCAACAACACACACAGAGTGCATCAGTATTTTCCCATGCCCTGGCCTCAAATGCCACGTGCGTCAGCTTCAAGATGTTGCCTCGCGCACCCCACACCCGGGAGGCGGAAGTTGCAATGAGCCGAGATCGCGCCATTGCAGTCCAGCCTGGGCGACAAAGTGAGACTCTGTTTAAAAAAAAAAGAAAAGAAAAACGCACCCAGACATGCAGACATGGCTGCAATTTCTTCTGCGAAGGCAGCACAAACGCTGTCACAGAAAGGGGAAGCAGGAAAGCGTCTCCTGTTGGCCTCAGAGTCACTTCTGCTGGAGAGTTTTTTGTTTTGTTTTGTTTTGTTTTTAAATTGTACTTTAAGTTCTGGGGCACGTGTGCAGATCTTGCAGGATTCCTGCAGGGTGGTTTGCTGTCTCCATCCCTCCAGGACTCAATGTACGCAACTCTTGGTGTCTCACGAGTGAAAACTTAGCACTTAATAAACTAATATTTTGCTGGGCGAGGTAGCTCATGCCGGTCACCTCAGCGCTTTGGGAGGCCGAGTCAGGTGGATCACCTGAGGTCAGGAGTTCGAGACCAGCCTGGCCAACATGGTGAAACTCCGTCTCTGCTAAACATACAAAAATTAGCTGGGTGTGGTGGTGGGCAGCTGTAGTCCCAGCTACTCGGGAGGCTGAGGCAGGACAATCGCCTGAACTCGAGAGGCGGAGGTTGCAGTGAGCCAAGATCCCGCCACTGCACTCCAGCCTGGGTGACAGAGCAAGACTTCATCTCGAAAAAACAACAAAGAAACAAACAAGAGAAAAACCCCCACTCAGACCATGGTCGCAATTTCTTGTGTTAGCTCAGCACAGACAGCGTGAGGTCAGGAGATCGAGACCATCCTGTCCAACACGGTGAAACCCGTGTCTACCAAAACACAAACAGCCAGCCGGGCGCGGTGCTGCGCGCCTGTAGTCTGAGTTACTCCCGAGTCTGAAGCAGGAGAATCGCTTGAACCTGGGAGGTTGAGGTTGCAGTGAGTCGAGATCCCAGTGCTGTGATTTCCACGGCGTTTCCACCGTGTAGCAAGAACTGACGCTCCCCTCCATGTGACATCAGCTCTGAGCTGCACAGGTGACATCAGCTCTGCACAGGTGACGTCAGCATGTGACATCAGCTCTGAGCTGCACAGAGCCGCCTCCTCCTGTCCCTGTCGCCCCGTCTTCCTCCTCCCCCTCCTGTTTCTCTCTCTCCCTTCCCTCCCTCCTCTCTCTCTGCCCCTGTACTATCAATTTCCGGTCGAATCCAGACTTTCCCAAAACACTAGACAAGTTTCACCCTACGTTCTTCTGTTTCTCCGAGTCTCACTAAATTACTCCTTGTTCCGTTGTGTGAGTCTGGGGAGTCCTGAGTGAACTTTTATTCACTTATTTAGAAAACAGAAATAACAACATCAACTAAAGCCACACAGCTTCCTTCAGGATTCCTATGGAGAATTCAGATGGAATTACTGAGAGCTAACACCTCTTCCTCCTCCTCCTCCTCCTCTTTCTGTTGAGACTGAGTCTCGCACTGTCGCCCAGGCTGGACTGCAATGGCAGAATCTCGGCTCACTGCAACCTCCGCCTCCCGGGTTCAAGCGATTCTCCTGCCTCAGCCTCCAGAGTAGCTGGGAGTAGAGGCACCCGCCACCACACCCAGCTAATTTTTGTATTTTTAGTAGAGAGGGGCTTTCACCATGGTGGCCAGGAAGGTGTTGATCTCGTGACCTCGTGATCCGCATACCTTGACTTCCCAAAGTGCTGGGATTACAGGTGTGAGCCACTGCACCCGGCCAGGACAGCTAGCTTCTTTTCTCCCCATGCCCAGAGCTGGGGCTCTGTCCCCTGCAGTCCTGGGGTCAGAGGTCCTCACACTTAGCACACAACAAAATCGGCCAGAGATCTTGTGAAAACAGTTGCACCCCTGGTGTTCGCGACTTGGCAGGTGTTAGGAGGCCTGATAATCTGCATTTCCAATTACCTCCTGGAGGCTGCTGGTCTCAGAGGCCACGCTGGAACTGTCACTAATTCTGGCTTCCTGTGTGGCTCTGGAAACCATACCCCATGGGCAAAATTCAGCGTATACCTGTTTTTGTACAGGCTACTGGCTAAGAATGGTTTTTATGTTCTGAAAGTGCTGTTAAAAGTTTTAAAGAGATGCTGGGTGTGGTAGCTCAAGCCTCTAATACCAGCACTTTGGGAGGACGAGGCTGGCGGATCACCTGAGGTTAGGAGTTTGAGACTAGCCTGGACAACAATGGGAACTCTGTCTCTACTAAAAATACAAGAAAAAAAAAAAGTCAGCTGGGCATGGTAGCAGGCACTTGTAATCCCATCTACCTGGGAGGCTGAGGCAGGAGAATCGCTTCAGCACACAGTCCTGATCCATGCACGCAGCTGGCTCCATGCACATGCATTCAGCATCTTCTTCCCTGTCTTCACCCATGCACACAGCCCTGACCCATGTACAGCTAGATCCATGCACATGCATTCAGCACTTCCTTCCCTGTCTTCACCCATGCACACAGTCCTGACCCATGCAAAAACCTGCATCTCATCCAAGCACGCATCCCTGATCCATGCACACAGCTGGCTCCATGCACATGCATTCGGCATCTCCCTCCCTGCCTTCCTTCATGTACACAGCCCTGATCCATGCACACAGCTAGACCCGTGCACACACTGAGACAATCGCTTGAACCCGGGAGGCGGAGTTTGCAGCGAGCCGAAGTTGTGCCAGCACTCCAGCCTCGGCAACAAGAGTGAAACTCTGTCTCCCCCCCCCCGCCAAAAAAAAAGATTCCTCAAGGATCTAGAACTAGAAATACCATTTGACCCAGCAACCCCGTCACTGGGTATATACACAAAGGATTATAAATCGTTCTATTATAAAGACACACGCACAAGTATGTTCATTGCAGCACTGTTTACAATAGCAAAGACTTGGAACCAACCAAAATGCCCACTGATGATAGACTGGATAAAGAAAATGTGGCACACCATAGACACCATGGAATACTATGCAGCCATAACAAAGGACGAGTTCGTGTCCTCTGCAGGGACATGGATGAAGCTGGAAACCGTCATTCTCAGCAAACTGACACAAGAACGGAAAACCAGACACCGCACGTTCTCACTCATAGGTGGGGGTTGAACAATGAGAACACATGGATGCAGGGAGGGGAGCATCACACACCGGGGCCTGTCGTGGGGTCGGGGGCTAGGGTAGGGATAGCAGGGGGTGGGGGGATTGGGGAGGGAGAGCATTAGGAGAAATCCCTAATGTAGATGGGGGGATGGGTGCAGCAAACCACCCTGGCACGTGTATACCTGTGTAACAATCCTGCACGCTCTGCACATGGACCCCAGAACTTAAAGTACAATAATTTTTTTTTAGAAAAAGAAAGAAATATGCCAAAGAGACTAGAGGCCCCCCACAAAGACTAAAACACCCCCTATCCGTCCAAGCTCTCATCTAGACCAAGGAGCTGCCGGTTCCCGGCAGAATTTAATGACCCGCCCCTGCGCAGCTGTCATTGACAGGCACCGTCTTCCTCACGTTCTGAGAATGATGGAGTGCGCTTCCCTGCTGGGGGCTTCTGCAGGGAAATGAAAGTTGCCTTGTGAATACACAACGCGGTCCTGTAAATCAGGCTCCCCGCGGCTTCAATAACACATCCTGTCTTATCTCCTGCTTTAGAAAAAAAATGATCATTGTAAGAGACTGGCAAGAGGACAGAAGATGCAAAAGTGTGAGCTCAATTCCAAGAATGCAGTGTGTTCCCTTTTTTTTTTTTTAAAAAAAATATTTATTATACTTTAAGTTCTGGGGTCCACGTGCAGAGCGTGCAGGATTGTGACGTAGGTACACACGTGCCAGGGTGGTTTGCTGCACACATCCCCACATTATCTACATTAGGGATTTCTCCGAATGCTCTCCCTCCCCAATCCGCCACCCCTGTTCTCCCTCCCTTATCCCCCCACCCCCTGCTATCCCTCCCGTAACCCCCACCCCCAGGCCCCAGTGTGTGATGCTCCCCTCCCTGTCTCCATGTGTTCTCACTGTTCAACTCCCACTTATGGGTGGGAACATGCAGTGTTTGCTTTTCCGTTCCTGTGTTAGTTCGCTGAGAATGACGGTTTCCAGCTTCATCCATGTCCCTGAAAAGGAAAGGAACTCATCCCTTTTTTATGGCTGCATAGTATTCCACGGTGTCTATGTGCCACATTTTCTTTATCCAGTCTGTCATTGATGGGCATTTGGGTTGGTTCCAAGTCTTTGCTATTGTGAATAGTGTCGCCACAAACACACGTGTGCATGTGTTCAAAGGAAAGGGAATCTTTTCTGTGAAGTGCCAGATGCCCGCTGGGGTTCCGGGGAGACTGAGCAGAAACGTAGTCAAATCTGCATAAAGCCACTCTTCATTCCTACGGACGGTTGAACTGCAAGCTACGAGAAACATTTCAGCTTCTTTCAGTGCAGTGAACGTTTGTTACATGCTCACCCACATACTGCCAGCTCTTGGGGCAAAGGAAGACGCTCTCAGAAATAACCCATGCCACCTCGGACCTTCCCACAGGCATGGGCACTGGGTGCATGGTCAGGCACAAGTGCAGGGAGGAAACAAGACGGAACACACACAAAATAGCACAGAGGATGGGGTTTCAAGCACACTGAACACAGCCAGAAGCGATGTAGTCGAGAGAGGAATGAATGGCTCCTAATTACATAATTACATAGGGCTTTCCAGCCGGGAAAACGCTTTCCCGTAGATTCTGTCAGCAATGCTCACAACAATCTTACGTGATATTATTATCCAGAATTAACAAATTAGAAAAATGAGAGGCATGGCGGGAAGGAGCAGAGAAGGCAGCAGCTGCAGGAAGTCGCCACATTCTGGTTCTTCGGGGACCCTTCCTCATCATCGCCCTTCTTCGCCTGCTTTGGGATCATGAGCCCTGATCCACGCACACGGCTGTCTCCGTGAGCATGCATTCAGCATCTTCTTCCATGATTTAGTCCATGCACACAGCTGGAGCTGATCCATGCACACAGCTGTCTTCATGCACATGCATTCAGCATCTTCTTCCATGATTTAGTCCATGCACACAGCCCTGATCCACGCACACAGCTGGAGCTGATCCATGCACACAGCTGTCTTCATGCACATGCATTCAGCATCTTCTTCCATGATTTATTCCATGCACACAGCCCTGATCCATGCACACAGCCCTGATCCATGCACACAGCCCTGATCCATGCACACAGCTGGCTCCATGTACATGTATTCAGCACCTCCCTCCCTGCCTCCACCCATGCACACAGTGCTGATCCACGCACACAGCCCTGATCCATGCACACAGCCCTGATCCACGCACACAGCCCTGATCCATGCACACAGCCCTGATCCACGCACACAGCCCTGATCCATGCACACAGCTGTATCCACGCACATGCATTCTGCACCTCCCTGCCTGCCTTCACGCACGCACACAGCTCTGATCCATGCACACAGCTCTGATCCATGCACACAGCTGTATCCATGTACATGCATTCCGCACCTCCCTCCCTGCCTGCATTTTTAAGGTGCAGTCTCTATCCCCCATTGCCCTCTCATTTGCAGATTCACATTCATGGTAGCACGGTGGGCGTATCTAAGCAGAGAGCCCTCAAAGTCAACTTTCCCCAAGTCCCCACTGGGGCATTTCCCCATTCCTCCATCTCTTGGACAGACACGATCATTCCTTCAAACAACCTCAGTCAGAAACCTCACACTCTCTACTCCTTTCCATATCCAACCAATCAAGCCCACTTTAGGCTTTGCGAAAACGGTCTCCGCCTGTTCCCGTGCACCGCCTCCAGCCCCAAAGGACCAGTGAAACCACGCCCTTAGCCACGTCGAGGAGTGTATGCATGTACTGTGGCTGTGTAACAAGCCAGCGCACACTCAGTGGGTTAAAACAGCACATGTGTGTCCTCTTAAAGTTCTAGAGGTTAGAAATCAGAAACTGGGGGTCACAGGGGTGAAATCGTGGTGTCAACAGGGCCGGTTCCTTCTGGAGGCTTCCAGGAAAAACCCTTTTCCTTGCCTTGCCCAGCCTCCAGGGGCTGTTCCTGTGGGCGCCTGGCCTCTTACTGCATCTTGAAAGCCAGGAGCCGTGTCACCTCTGCTTCTGACTTCTTTCTGTGGCTCCAATTTTCCTGTCTCCTACTTATGATGAGAGTACATGATGTTCCCATCCCAAGATCTCCAATTTAAGCAAATCTGCAAAGTCCTCAATTGCCAAACGGGTACGATGTACTCTGTTTGGGTGGTGATTACATTAAAAGTCCAGACAACATTACTACACAACACAGCCACATAGCCAGCCTGTCCTTGTGCCCCAAAATCTACTTTTAAAAACTCCCTTTGCCAAGGAACTTCCCTATCCACAAACTGTGGGGATGAGGATGTGGACATATTTGGGGCCATTATTCTGTCCACGAGATGGGGATCAGGTTGTGGACATCTTTGGGGCCATTATTCCATCTGTCACATGGGTATTACGATGTGGACATCTGTGGGGCCATTATTCTGTCTCTCATATGGGGATTCAGATGTGGACATCTTTGGGGTCATTATTCTGTCTGTCACATGGGAATTAGGACATGAACATCTTTGGGGCCATTATTCTGTCTAGAACACGGAGATTAGGATGTGGACATCTTTGGAGTAATTATTCTGTCTCCCACATGGGGATCAGGACGTGGACATCTTTGGGGCCATTATTCTGTCTCCCACATGGGGATCAGGTTGTGGACATCTTTGGGGCCATTATTCCATCTGTCACATGGGTATTAGGATGTGGACATCTGTGGGGCCATTATTCTGTCTCTCATATGGGGATTCAGATGTGGATATCTTTGGGGTCATTATTCTGTCTGTCACATGGGGATGAGGACGTGGACATCTTTGGGGCCATTATTCTGTCTAGAACACGGAGATGAGGATGTGGACATCTTTAGAATACACGATTCAGTCTATCTCCTGGGTCTGCCTCCTGTACTAGACCCCTCATGTGACTTCCAGTTTTTTAGAAGAGATCAGTGAATCACATTACCATTACCAGAAGTAGACCCATTACTTATCAATCAATCAATAAGCCAGCTAGTGAGATGACATCTAAAAATACAAAAACTAGCTCATTGTGATGGTGTGCTCCTGTAATCCCAACTATTCAGGAGGCTGAGGCAGGAGAATCGCTTGAACTCAGAAGGCGGAGGTTGCAGTGACCGTGATTGTGCTGCTGCACTCCAGCACGGGCAACACAGCGAGACGCCGTCTCCAAAAAATAAAGGAACACAAAGACGTGTACGTCACACAGATTCTCCCAGAGTCCACTAGGCAGGTCCTCCGAGTCTTTCTATTTTATTTTTTTGTTGAGATGGAGTTTCACTTTTGTTGCCCAGGCTGGAGTGTAATGGCACAATCTCGGCTCACTGCAACCTCTGCCTCACTAGCTCAAGTGATTCTCCTGCCTCAGCCTCCCAAGTAGCTGGGACTAGAGGCATGTGCCACCATGCCCGGCTAATTTTTTTGTATTTTTAGTAGAGATGGGGTTTCACCACGTTGGCCAGGCTGGTCTCGAACTCCTGATCTCAAGTGATCCGGCCACCTCAGCCTCCCAAACTGCTGGGATTACTGGCATGAGACACTGTGCCTGGCTGGTCTTCCAAGTCTTAATATAGAAGGCATGCACGCATACACACTAGGAAAAATACATATACAGCAATACAGAATTATCTTTATAAAGACAGCATCATAGCTACCACTGCTGCATAGACTTTTCTTTAAAATTCTGACATTATTTTTATTTCATTTCCATGCTAATGCATACTCTTCTGCTTTATAATTTTAAAGTTCCATAATGTTTTCTCTTATGTAAAGGCACTATGACTCAACCAATGCCCCGTCGCTGTTTTTAATCCAAATTTGCAGATGATAATCAAAGGATTAAGGAATGATTCATGTGGCTAGAATTCCACTTTGCTTGTTGAATATTTAGAAAAAAAATAAAATCAAGGCCAGTGACGATGGCTCATGCCTGTAATCCCAGCACTCTGGGAGGCCGAGGTGGGAGAATCGCTTGAAGCCAGGATTTCGAGGCTTCAGCAAGTGACGGAGTCATAATCCCAGCGCATAAGAGCATCCTGAGTGAAGAGTTAAATCCCATCTGTATGAAAAACTATGCTGCAGCCAGGGATACGGAGCAAGACCTAGCCTAGAAAACATTCTTTTTTTTTTTTTTTTTGAGACGGAGTTTCGCTCTTGTTACCCAGGCTGGAGTGCAGTGGCGTGATCTCGGCTCACCGCAACATCTGCCTCCTGGGTTCAGGAAATTCTCCTGCCTCAGCCTCCTGAGTAGCTGGGATTACAGGCACGCGCCACCACGCCCAGCTAGTTTTTTGTATTTTTAGTAGAGACGGGGTTTCACCATGTTGACCAGGATGGTCTCGATCTCTTGACTTCGTGATCCACCCACCTCGGCCTCCCAAAGTGCTGGGATGACAGGCTTGAGCCACCGCGCCCGGCCTGCCTAGAAAACATTTAAAAGAAAAAAGGAAGTGAATGTCCTCGGATACTGAAGTCATTCTGAGGAATTCATGGGATTTTATAAGGAACGTGTGCAAGTGTCAGTGTTTTGTTAGTGAAAACTTAGTGCTTACAAAAACTAATATTCTGTCAGGCGCAGTGGCTCACACCTGTCATCCCAGCGCTTCGGGAGGCAGACGGAGGTGGATCACCTGAGGTCAGGAGTTCAAGACCACCCTGGTCAACATGGGGAAACTCTGCCTCTACTAAAAATACAAAAATCAGCCAGGCATGGTTGCATATACCTGTAGTCCCAGCTACTCAGGAGGCTGAGGCAGGTGAATCGCTTGAACCCAGGACGTGGAGGTTGCAGTGAGCTGAGATTGCGCCACTGCACTCCAGCCTGGAAAACAAGAGTGAAACTTCGTCTCAAGAAAACCCCCCAAAAAGTAATATTTTGAAATTTCTTTGCTTGAGGAATTAGACATTCAAAGAACAATTGATAAGAAAGCAAACTGCAAAATAAGTGAGGTAATTAATCCCTTAGAAAAGTCCAGGCTGGCAGTGGACAGCTGATTTCATAAGAGACTTTGAGAGGAAACCAAGAGCAAAACCAGGCAGTCCAACGGGAAGAAGAGGGGATTTGTAGCCATGCTCATTCGTTCCGAACCTTGATGGAGCAGTTTTCTAAAGAGAAAAGCAGTCTAAACTGACTCACAAAGAGGTGGAAAGCTTCAACAAAGCCATACACGTTCAAGAAATGTTAAAAGCTGTGTGAGAATCGCTCTTCCTAACATTCCCCGGCCCACACGGTTTCGAAGGCGAACCGTGGCAGTGTTTCAAAAGCAGACACTTTAAAACATGATAATTAGATGGTTCTGCAATGCAATGGGAAAAACAGAAAAACTTCTCAAGGTTCTTTCTTTTCTTTTGCAAACAAATTATTAAAACTTCAGTATCCCAGCTTGAGATAGACAACAGAGAGAGTAAATCTATAGCTCCCAGGTCAATGTCACTGCAAAACACCTCCATGGGGATGGGCACGCGACTCTTGACTGTCATCCTAGCACTTGAGGATCTGGTGGACAGATCATTTCAGGTCAGGAGTTCGAGACCAGCCTGGCCAATGTGGTGAAACCCTGTCTTTACTAAAAATACAAAAACTAGCCAGGCATGGTGGGACACACCTGTAATCCCAGCTACTCAGGAGGCTGAGGCAGGAGAATTGCTTGAACCTTGGAGGTAGAGGTTGCAGTGAGCCGAGACAGCAACACTGCATCCCAGCCCGGGTGACAAGAGCAAAACTCTGTCAAAGAAAGAAAGAAGGAAGAAAGGGAGGGAGGGAGGGGAAAAGAAAGTTTGAACCCAGGAGGTGGAGGTTGCAGTGAGCCAAGATCACACCACTGCACTCCAGCCTGGTTGACAGCAAGACTCCATCTCAGAAACAAACAAAAGATCTTCATCCAAAAACCAGAAGGGAATAGCTGGGGTACGAGTCATTGCCCTGCGTCAGAAGATCACGTATCAGGACAACGAAGATCACTGCAGAAATGTGGGCCATTCAATTGTTGGGTCTTGAAACACCAACACCCCAAAGTCTGGTGCTTTGTCCTCCTCAACTGAGGGACAAGCCTTACTGCCCAGGCTGGAGGGCAGTGGCACAACCTCGGCTCACTGCAACCTCCGCCTCTGGGTTCAAGTGATTCTTCCACCTCAGCCACCCGAGTAGCTGGGACCACAGGCGCGTGCCACCACGCCCAGCAAATTTTTGTATTTTTAGTAGAGACAGGGTTTCGCCATGTTGGCCAGGATGGTCTGGATCTCTTGACCTCGTGATCTGCCGGCCTTGGCCTCCCAAAGTGCTGGGACTGCAGGCGTGAGCCACCATGCCCGGCCTCATGTGGTCTTAAAACTAACCTTTGAGCTGGATGGCCTGTCAATGGCGGGGAGGTGAACCAGGGATGTTACCCACTAATGGTGTTTGCTTTGGGCATCAGAACCTGTCCTTTGATCTTCAACCTCTACTGGTCTATACTCAAGCATTTGCCAACTAAACTTTACTGAGTAAATGCAAGTCTCACTGGCTGGTTGGGGCCAGCGGCTGCTATATCTTTACAGAATTCTCCAAGGAGTCTGCAAGCCAACCAGTCCCTCGGTTGAACTGGCCAAAATACAATATCTGTGTGTCCATGTGCTTTATTCATCCGTCACTAAGTTAAGGTCTGCAGTACGGACAGCCACAGGCAGTGATCTCGACACCCCTGTTGATTTCTGTGTCTCCCAAGGCACAGGGTAAAGCTCTCCTCTGAAATTCCCCAAAGTCCGGACCCGCCAGAGGAGGAGGAAGGACCCGGGGCCCCTTCCCTGGGTTTCTGAACCCATATCGCAGGAGGGAAGCCTGGCGTCGGTCAACAGCTGTGTACAAATGCCTCAGAAACCACTGTCTGTTCTGTGGGTTCAAGCACCTCTGTCACGGGCTGCTGTACATTCTTCCAACCCATTCACTTCCCTTAAAAACCATTTACCGTTCCCCTAAATTCACCCCAATTCCCCACCCTTTGTCCCCTAAAAAGAAGAGTACATACCCCGCAGTGTGACAGGGCAATCCCTCTTTCTCCTCCATGTATGAGAATACATTTTCATGACCTTTCCTTTATTCATCTTGCAATAAGGGAAACTGTATTTTGTGAGTTGATTTTTCGGCAAACCTTTGGAGGGCAAAGGGGGATGTTTTTCCCTTGGCCCCTACCACAGCCTCGCCAAAGGGTCTCCAGCTCCTAAGAAGATTCATTTATGGCCACCACACCGTGACAGACAGTCACCCACCGAGCGCAGACAATCAGGGTTTTGGGGTGAGAATGTACAAATAAATCCCGGAATCTATGCACCCAGCACCCCACACACGCTGCCTAGAAGTGGCTGTGTCAGAGATGTGTGAGCCGCAGTGACTCCATCTTCAGCAGGCGCTGGGTAAACTGAGGCTGAGCCCTCCCAGATGGTGAAGGCATTCTAAGGCACAGGATGAGACAGGAGGTCGGCACAAGACACAGGTCATAAAGACCGTGCTGACAAAACAGCCTGCAGTCACGGAGCCGGCCAGAACCCAGCGGAACCAAGATGGCGACAAGAGGGCCCTCCGGTCTTCCTCACTGCTACGCTCTCACCAGAGCCATGACAGACTGCACACGCCGTGGCGACCTCAGGAAGCCACCCTGTATGGTCTAAAAGGCGGAGGCCTGCGAACCCACCCCTTGTTTAGTGTATCATCAAGGAATAACCATAAACATGGGAAACCAGCTGCCCTCGGGGCTGCTCTACAGAATCACCATTCTTTATTCACTTATTTTATCTTTTTTTGTTGTTTTCTGAGACTGAGTATTGCTCTGTCACCGAGACTCAAGTGCAGTGATGTGATCTCCGCTCACTGCAACCTCTACCTCCCCGGTTCAAGCAATTCTCTGCCTCAGCCTCCTGAGTAGCTGGGCTTATAGGCACCTGCCACCACGCCTGGCTAATTTTTGTATTTTTAGCACAGACGGGGTTTCACCATGCTGGCCAGGCTGGTCTCGAACTCCTGACCTCAGGATCCACCCACCTTCGCCTCCCAAAGTACTGGGATGACAGGCGTGAGCCACCGCGCCCGGCCTATGATTTTCTGGATAAACTTGCTTTCCTTTTTGCACTGCAGACTGCTGTGAATTATTTCTTGCATGAGATCCAAGAACCCTGTCTGGGGTCTGCTCGGGGAGCTCCTATTTCCTGTCAACAGCTCCAGGCGTAGCCGTGAAAGCACAGACGCTGAAGCGCCTTACCTTGAAAAGCAACCAGCCGAGAAGCTTCTTCACTAGACGTGTACCCCAGAACACATGTCTGTAGAGGCCCGTGTCCACCACGCCGGGGTCCACCACGTTGGCCGTCACGTGGCTCCCCGCAGCCGCCAGCAGCCGCTGCAGGTGGTAGGTGAACAGGACGAGGGCCAGCTTGCTCTGGGCGTAGGCTCCGTGGGGTGAGTAGCAGGCACTTCAGGGCAAACAGGACAAACAGGACAAGCTGTAAGAGGCTGACGGCATTCACACCGAAACGCTTCGTCCTCACGGCACCCGTGGCTTTGGCCACGTCTACAGGCAGCCACCTCCCCTGGACCCACGTGTGATCACGCAGTCTGTTGGCCAGTTTTGCAATGCATGTGGATTTTTCTAGTTCGTCTTTCTATTACAAACGCATCCCTTAATTGTACTGGGGTGAGAGATGTTAAATTACGTCGCTAATTTTTTTTTTGAGGCTCACTATGTCCACCCAGTTATGAATAACCCACCCTTGTTTAGCATATCATCAGGAAATCACCATAAAAATGGGCAAACAGCAGCCCTCGGGGCTGCTCTGCCTGTGGACTAGCCATTCTTGATTCCTTTTTTTCATTCTATTTTTTTGAGACGGAGTCTTGTTCTGTCCCCCCAGGCTGGAGTGCAGCGGCATGATATTGGCTTACCGGAACCGCCTCCTCCCAGGTTCAAGTGATTCTCCTGCCTCAGCTTCCTGAGTAGCTGGGATTATAGGCACGTGTCACCACCCCCAGCTAATTTTTATATTTTTAGTAGAGACGGGGTTTCACTATATTAGCCAGGCTGGTCTGCAACTCCTGGCCTCATGATCCACCCAGCTCAGCCTGCCAGAGATGTTAAATTCTTTTTTTTTTTTTTTTTGAGACAGAGTCTCGCTCTGTCACCCAAGCTGGAGTGCAGTGGTGTGACCTCAGCTCACTGCAACCTCCGCTTCCCATGTTCAAGCGATTCTCTTGCCTCAGCCTCCAGAGCACCTAGGATTACAGGCGTGTGCCACCACGCCCAGCTCATTTTTGTATTTTTAGTAAAGCCAAGGTTTCACCAGGTTAGCTAGTGTGGTCTTGAACTCCTGACCTCGTGATCCACCTGCCTTGGCCTCCCAAAGTTCTGGGATTACAGGCGTGAGCCACCACCGTGCCTGGCCAGAGATGTTAAATTATGTTACCATTTTTTTTTTTTTTTTTTTTTTTGAGATAGAATCTCACTCTGTCGCCCAGGCTGGAGTGCAATGGTGCAATCTCGGCTCACGGCAACCTCCACCTCCTGGGTTCAAGCGATTCTCTTTCCTCAGCCTCCCGAGTAGCGGAGACTACAGGCACTCGCCCCCACACCCGGCTATTTTTTGTATTTTTAGTAGACGTGAGGTTTCACCAGGTTACCCAGGCTGGTCTTGAACTCCTGACCTCAGGGGATCCGACTTTGACCTCCCAAAGTGCTGGGTTTACAGGCATGAGCCACAGTGCCAGGACTGCAATACGAATTTTTGAAAGGGGGTTCTTAATGTTTTAATTTTTTGAAGTTCTAATTATTATCACTATATAATAATTATACATATTTCCATGGCACATGTGATATAAATTGTGTTGTTTTTGAGACAGTGTCTCCCCTTGCCCAGGCTGGAGTACAGGAGTGCAGTCATAACTCACGGTAGCCTCAAACTCTTGGGCTCAAGTGATCTTCCTGCCTCAGCCTCTAGGTCAGCTTGGAAAGCAGGTGCGCATCACCACGCCAAGCTAATTTTAATTTTTTTTTGTAGAGATGGTGTCTAGTTTATGTTAATCCGGCTGGCCTTGAACTGCTGGCCTGAAGTGATTCTCAGGCCTGTATTCCCAGCACTTTGGAAGGCCAAGGCAGGAGGATCCATTGACCTCAGAAGTTTGAGACCAGCTTGGGCAACACAGCAAGACCCCATCTCTACAAAAATTTTTTTAAAAATTAGCTGGGTGTGGAGGCAAGTATTTGTGGTTCCAGTTACCGTGGAGGGTGAGGTAAGTGGATTGCTTGAGCCCACAAGGTCGAAGCGGCGGTGAGCCAGGTTCACTCCACGGCCCTCTAGCCTGGGCAACACAGTGAGACCCTGATTCCAAAACGAAGAAAAACAGAACGAAACTGGTCTCTGACCCCAAATCCGGGAGACAGATTTGAGCCTGACCTTTGTGTTTTTGCTCTGCAGCCTTGCAACAAAAGAAATACCAGAAAAAAAGAAATACTCTTTCTGAAAAGCCCGTGATTCGGTCTTCGCCCCTGTGGACATGAAGCAGGAAGCCCATTTGCTGAATAAAAGGAACAGAAGATTTTCTTTTTCCCTTAAACTTGATTTCCTCTGATATTAACGTAGCTCATCAGCTCTTTTGGGGGTGGGGATGGATGTGCCCTCCTGGCTGTTTTTCCCTTATCCTTTCAACCTCAATGATTATTTTTTATAATACGAGAAAAGTCATGGATGTAATCCACCCAATTAAGCATTCACCACGTTTCAGCGCGGATGCACACGCGGCTGCATGCCACCCGTGACGCGTCCTCCCACCATCTATTGAATGCTACTTGTGCATCTGCTCTCCTTTATTGGTTTGTTCGTTTTTGAGACAGAGTCTCGCTCTCTCGCCAGGCTGGAGTGCAGTGGTGCGATCTCGGCTCACCGCAACCTCCGCCTCCTGGGCTCACGCGACCCTCCTGCCTCAGCCTCCTGAGTAGCTGGGACTACAGGCGCCCGCCACCACGCCACGCTCATTTTTGTATGTTTAGTAGAGATGGGGTTTCACCATCTTGGACAGGGCAATCTCTGTCTCTTGACCTCATGATCTGCCTGCCTCGGCCTCTCAAAGTGTTGGGATTACAGGCATGAGCCATCACACCTGGCCTGTTTTGTCTTTTTTGAAGCAGGGTCTCACTGTGTCACCCAGGCTGGAGTGCAGTGACACAATCCTGGCTCACTGAAATCACCACCTGCCCGTTTCAAGCGATTCTCCTGCCTCAGCCTCCCAAAGTGCTGGGATTATAGGCGTGAGCCACTGCACCTGGCCTGTTTTGTTTCTTTTTGAAACAGGGTCTCACTCTGTCACCCAGGCTGGAGTGCAGTGGCGCGATCTCGGCTCAGTGAAACCACCACCTGCCCTGTTCAAGCAATTCTCCTGCCTCAGCCTCCCAGGTGGCCCAGGACTCCAGGTGCCTGCCATCACACTCACCTAATATTTTTGTATTTTTAGCAGAGACGGGAGTTTTGCCATGTTGGCAGGCTGATACCCAACTCCTGACCTCAAGTGATCCACCTGCCTCAGCCTCCCAAGGTGCTCGGATTACAGGCATGAGCCACTGTGTCTGGACTGTTTTTTTGGAACAAGGTCTCACTGTGTCACCCAGGCTGGAGTGCAGTGGCATGATCTTGGCTCACTGCAACCTCCTCAGCGTCCCGAGTAGCCCGGAGTATAGGTGCCCGCCAACATACTCAGCAAATTTTTTGTATTTTTAGTAGAGATGGGAGTTTTACCATATTGGCCAGGCTGTTCTCGAACTCCTGACCTCAAGGTATCCACCTGCCTCAGCCTCCCAAAGTGCAGAGATGACAGGCATGAGTCACCTGTGGTCTTTTCTTTTAAATTCTCATCCAGGCTGGAATGCAGCCTCACAACCTCTGCGTCCCGAGTTCAAGCAATTCTTGTGCGTCGGCCTCCAGAGTAGCTGGGATTACAGGCACACGCCACCACGCCTAGCTGATTTTTTTTGTATTTTTACTAGAGATGGGGTTTCACGATGTTAGCCAGGGTGGTCTCGAACTCCTGACCTCACGTGATCCACCCTCCCAGACCTCCTAAAGTGCTCCATTATAGGCGTGAGCCACCGCGCCCGGTCACATATGGTCTTTGTGATGAGTCTCAAATCATAAAACACATTTGCACAAGCAATTTTGCAAATTTACCAAGCTACGAAGAATTTTCCTCACACGTATTGCGAGGTCTGCAGTGTGCTAGGCCCACATGAAACTCTGTGCACCTTGGTTCAAGCAGCTTAGAGAAATGTTTTAGCATCACACGACATGGTGATAAAACTTGACCCAATAACTGTGGTACAGTGAGAAATGTCCGCCTCTCTGTCCCTCGTAAGCTCAATCACCAGAAGCTTAGAAAACTGGCTGTATCCAGCTATGCCCTTCTAAGTATGTCCCACCTTTTACAGTGATGCCTTAGAAATACTTATTATTATTATTTTTTTGAGATGGAGCCTCGTTCTGTTGCCCAGGCTGGAGTGCAATGGTGTGATCTCGGCTCACCACAACCTCAGCCTCCTGGGTTCAAGTGATCCTCCTGCCTCAGCCTCCCAAGTAGCTGGGATTACAGGCACCTGCCACCGTGCCCGGCTAATTTTTTGTATTTTTAGTAGAGACAGGGTTTCACTATGTTGGTCAGGCTGGTCGCGAACTCCTGACCTGAGGTGATCCACCCGCCTTGGCCTCCCAAAGTGCTGGATTAGAGGCCTGAGCCACCTTGCCCTTGCTGGCCAGAAACCGTTTTGAAAGAGCTGTTATTTGTGGTGTTGCATTGTGTGCCTTGAAGGTACATAGCCGTCATACACTCCTTTCAGAATATAATGTTAGGAATAGGCCACTGGCTGTAGAATTGGCCTCATAGTTCTTTTCAATAAGACAAGGAGAAGTATTTGAGCAGTAACGTTTTCCTCTGGCTCCAGAGATGCCCAGAGGAAATCAACTTGCTATACAATGACCTGAATACTATTTCAAGGTGGCCGAAGGTTCATAGCTCTTGCTTCTTTTAGATATATATATATAAGTATATTTTAATTTTCTGAATTGAGCACATGGTCTACGTATCCTAAAGGAAGCTGTGAAAGGAGAGTACCCTCGGTCCCCAAAATCAAAAAGCTAAAAAAACAGTCAAGCTGGAACGTGCTCAAGGCAAACCCACCTTCCATTCTGTTCAGTCAGCCCGTGCTCACTGCGATAGATGCATGTCTGACCGCCTTCTTTGGAAACACTACTCAGAAACCCAAAAGAATGCAACCATTGGCTGGGCATGGAGGCTGTCATCCCAGCACTTTGGGAAGCTGAGGCGGGCGGATCATGAGGTCAGGAGATCGAGACCATCCTGGCCAACATGGTGAAACCCCGTCTCTACTAAAATCCAAAAAATTGGCCATGCGTGGTGGCACACTCCTGTAATCCCAGCTACTCTGGAGGCTGAGGCGGGAGAATCGCTTCAACCAGGGAGGCAGAGGTTGCAGTGAACCAAGATCACAGCACTGCACTCCAGCCTGGGCAACAGAGCAAGGCTCTATCTCACAAAAAAAAAAAAAAGAAAGAAAGAAAGAAAAAAAAGAATGCACCATTTGCATGTCACCCACCTGTGACCTGGGAGCCCCTCCCTGCCCCAGTTCTCCGTGCCTTTCAATGACTGTACTTCCTTTTTTTTCTGAGATGGACATTGGCTCTTGTCGCCCAGGCTGGAGCGCAATGGCACAGTCTCACCTCTCTGCAACCTCCGCCTCCTGGGTTCAAGTGATTCTCCTGTCTCAGCCTCCCCAGTAGATGGGATTATGTGTCCACCACCATGCCTGGCTAATTTTTTTTTTTTTCTTTTTCTTTTTTTTTTTTTTTTTTTTATACGCAGTTTCGCTCTTGTTACCCAGGCTGGAGTGCAATGGCGTGATCTCGGCTCACGGCAACCTCTGCCTCCTGGATTCAGGCAATTCTCCTGCCTCAGCCTCCCGAGTAGCTGGGATTACAGGCATGAGCCACCATGCCCAGCTAATGTTTTGTATTTTTAGTAGAGACGGGGTTTCACCATGTTGACCAGGATGGTCTCGATCTTTTGACCTCGTGATCCACCCGCCTCGGCCTCCCAAAGTGCTGGGATTGCAGGCTTGAGCCACCGCGCCCGGCCTAATTTTTTGTATTTTTAGTGGAAATGGTGTTTCACTATGTTGGCCAGGCTGGTCTCGAACTCCTGACTTCAGATGATCCACCCAGCTCAGCCTGTCAAAGTGCTGGGATTACAGGCGTGAGCCACCACGCCCGCCCCAATGTAGTTCATACATATATTGATGTATCACATCTCTCTAAAGTAATAAAACCAAGCTCCGCCCTGACCACCTGAAACACGTATCGTCAAGATCTCCTGAGGCTATGTCGTGGGCATGCGTCCTTAAATTTGGCAAAATAAACTTTCTAAATGAACTGAGTCCTGTCTCAAATTGTTGGGGTTCACAAAAGCATCTCAGATGTATTTTGAATATCGGCATGATATTTATGCTAAATAAATAAACACTACATCAAAAAGCATAAAAGAATGTTTAACACATTCAAAACAGTACAAGGAAGACATGGTCATCATACGCGTTCCAGAAAAAGCATCAGTGAAAATCCAGTGCATCGCACCAACAAAGGCCGTTCCTAACCAAGAATAGAAAAGTGACATAAACAAAGTACACTTTGACCTAAGGGTTTGGAAAAGAAGAATCACCACGCTTTCCCGTGGAAAACACGCCAAAGAAACCAAAAAGATCAGAGCAAATGAGAAACGCAGCTGAAAACGGTATACACATAAGCGAAATCCCGGGGGAACAGAGTCCGGGACTGCTTTCTTTTTGCTGTTCTTGTTGCTGTTTTTATTTGACACAGAGTCTCACTCTGTTGCCCAGGCTGGAGTGCCGTGGTTCGATCTTGGCTCACTGCAGCCTCCGCCTCCAGGGTTGGAGCGATTCTCCTGCGTCAACCTCCTGAGTAGCTGGGACAACAGCCACACGACACCACACCCAGATGGTTTTTGCATTTAGAGTAGACTCGGGGCTTCATCGGGATAGCCAGGCTGGTCTCGAACTCCTGACCTTAGGTGATCTGCCCACCTCAGCTTCCCAAAGTGCTGGGATGAGAGACGTGAGTGGCTGGCCCTGGTGTGGCTTCATCCACTTCCTGTTATAAAATGTTCAGTATACACTGTATTTCCCAGATGAAAAGGAGAACATCACAACTACAGAGCAGGGAGGAAACGCTATAAAAAAATTAGATGCCCTCTATATTAATATATGTAATTTTTCATAAAGTAAATGAACAAAACCAATAATTTATGCCGAGGCTGGGTCTCAGGAACGGACACACTAAAATGAAGAGCTCATAAGCAGCCTCAGGAGCAAACCTTTCTCTCTGACCTTCTCCCAGCCCGTCTCTCAGACCCATTTTGCCCCACGATACCAATAGAAACTAGAATCACTGTTTCACAAGGTGGGTCCTAGGAACCAAAACACCTTTACCGCCACGCCAGCCATAAATCCTAACAACAGAACTCTTAACTTTCCCTCCACCCTGAGTATATAAAAACTGGCCATAAAGGAATTCCCAGGCCTGGCACAGTAGCTCACGTCTGTAATCGAAGCACTTTGGGAGGCTGAGGTGGGTGGATCACTTGAGGTCAGGAGTTCGAGACCAGCCTGGCCAGCATGGAGAAACCCTGTCTCTACTAAAAACACAAAAATTAGCTGGGTGTGGTGGCAGATGCCTGTTGCACCACCTACTTAGGATGCTGAGGCAGGAGAATCGCTTGAACCCAGGAGGCGGAGGTTACAGTGAGCTGAGATCGCGCCACTGCACTCCAGCCTGGGCGACAGAGCAAGACTCTGTCTGGAAAAAAAAAAAAAAAATTAAGAGACGGGAAGAATTAAGACAAGGAAATGGAGCCGTTCCGAGCTCAAGTCCCGTCTTTGATCCAAGATAAACTGCAAACCCCCAATTACTGTCGAGATATCTTTTCAGGCAAACTTCTCTGATCTCCTCACCCCACGGAAACAGGGAGTCATTAAGAGCAGGGAGGCAGAGACTGGCTTTCCTGCTGGCACAAGCGTCTTTTCACTGTCACGTACCAGCATTTGCTTCTGAATCTGCGGGGTTGATGGATGGGTAAGAGGAATGGTTACTTTAAAAAGCAGAGCATGTACCATCCAAAGGCGGATTTCTCCAGAGTAAATGGATGGCTTGTGTAATTACGGCTTTACACGGTAGCGTGGAGAAGAGGGAACTAACATTGTTTAAAAATACACACTGGGGGCAGGGGGAAAGTCCATACATTTCTCTACAGGAGGTGGAGAAATACATTCAAGAGGGCAGGTAGTTTCAGGAGAGATTCCCTGGGGTGGAAGTTAGGGATAAAGCCATATCCACACCAGAAATGGGAAAGAATGGGCCAGGCGCGGTGGCTCACACCTGTAATCCCAGCACTTTGGGAGGCCGAGGTGGGTGGATCACCTGAGATTGGGAGTTTGAGATCAGCCTGACCAACCTCAATGGAGAAACCCTGCCTCTATTAAAAATACAAAATTAGCCGGTAGTGGTGGCGCACGCCTATAATCCCAGGTACTCAGGAGGCTGAGGCAGGAGAATCGCTTGAACCCGGGAGGCGGAGGTTGTGGTGAGCTGAGATGGTGCTATTGCACTCCAGCCTGGTGACACGGTGAGACTGTGTCTCAAAAACAAAAGTAAAAGAAAGAAAGAAATGAAGACTGAGCCAACTTTTGAGTGCTGATGATAGGAAAGAAGCTGTTTCTATGTTACCGTGCCAGGACTGCAGGATACACACATGTCATATCTCGGTACCTCCCCAGCTAGCCTCTGTAAGCGGTGTCCTTTTATATGGATCAACAGCCAGTATTTGCATTGATTATTTATCCACTCTGAGGGGCAGCTGTATAGAAGCAGAGACAATTGAATGGCTTTATGTCAACTTCCTGTGAACACGTTGCACTGCAATGCATTTCCATTGCAGGAGAGTAGTGGGCAATCACACTGCAAATGCAATTACGGAAATTCAGTCTGCTACTCATGGCCTAGTTGAACGCAGGTATTTTTCCAGTGCTCATTAAACCTCATGACAATCACTGTTTCAGTGAGCAACTATGGCTGGCATCGAATACATTTATAACAATCCTTCATGTCTACACTGAATTTTCCCTTTGAGAGAACAAACTATTATATTCTTTCTAGGATATCTACATTTAACATACTTGATAACTACCATCTACATGTAACATTCTCGACAACTATCATCTACATGTAACATTCGTGATAACTATCATCTACATGTAACATTCGTGATAACTATCATCTACATGTAACATTCTTGAGAACTATCTACATGTCACATATCATCTACATGTAACAATTTCGAGAACTATCATCTACATGTAACATTTTCGACAACTATCATCTACATGTAACATTTGTGATAACTATCATCTACATGTAACATTCTTGAGAACTAGCTACATGTCACATTTTTGATAACTATCATCTACATGTAACAATCTCGAGAACTATCATCTACATGTAACATTCTCGACAACTATCACTTACATGTAACATTCTTGCAACTATCTACATGTAACATTCTTGACAACTATCATCTACATGTAACATTCTTGATAACTATCATCTACAGGTAACATTCTTGACAACTATCACCTACATTTAACATCTTGACAACTATCACCTACATTTAACATCTTGACAACTATCACCTACATGTAACATTCTTGATGACTATCATCTACATGCAACATTCTCGACAACTATCATCTACATGTAACATTCTTGACAACTATCTACATGTAACATTCTTGCAACTATCTACATGTAACATTCTTGACAACTATCATCTACATGTAACATTCTTGATAACTATCATCTACATGTAACATTCTTGACAACTCTCACCGACATTTAACATCTTGACAACTATTACCTATATTTAACATCTTGACAACTATCACCTACATGTAACATTCTTGATAACTATCACCTATATGTAACATTCTCGACAACTATCACCTACATGGAATATTCTTGACAAGTATCACCTACATTTAACATCTTGACAACTGTCACCTACATGTAACATTCTCGATAACTATCATGTACATGAAACATTCTTGACAACTATCACCTACATTTAACATCTCGACAACTATCACCTACATGTAACATTCTTGACAAACTATCACCTACATTTAACATCTCGACAACTATCACCTACATGTAACATTCTTGACAAACTATCACCTACATGTAACATCTCGACAACTATCACCTACATGTAACATTCTTGACAACTATCACCTACATGTAACATTCTTGATAAGTATCAACCCACCATGAACTCAGAACATACTGTGAACAAAGAGACTTCTTTTGAGTTTTTCTGCTAACAGAAAAAAAGACAAAACACCCCGGGACGTGGCATGTATCTTGTAAATTGTTTCCTCATCCAGAAACCCTGATATTTTGGCTAATAGACACATAGTGAGTGTGTCAGCTGACCGATGTATATATCACGACACAGGGGGAATGTGTTAAACCTTTAGTGAAACCCGAATCGGTATTGGATAGCACACTCAAAACACGTTTCACAACTCACAGTCTATACACGATAGTTTCACCTGATGTGAAGACATGCTTAGAAATAAAATAATAAAGAAGTGGCCCAAAGTGACCTAAGTTGAGAAACTCAAACCAAAACATCCACGTTCACAGAGAGGCACGCCCATACGTATAACGCCTCCATCACTGAGTCTTTAAAGGGACATCAGAGTGAAATAAGGAATTTCTTAAATGGATAATCTGTCATGGCTGGATGGCGTGGCTCATGCCTGTAATCCCACCATTTTGGAAAGCTGAGGTGGGGGGATCATTTGAGATCAGGAGTTCAAGTCCAGCCTGACCAACATGGTGAAAACCCATCTCTACAAACAAATACAAAAATTAGCCAGGCATGGTGGTGCTGCCTGTAATTCCAACCACTCGGGACGCTGAGACAGGAGAATTGCTTGAATACGGGAGGCGGAGGTTGCAGTGAGCTGAGATCACGCCACTGCCCTCCAGCCTGGGTGCCTATGTATCCCAAGAGCGAAACTCCATCTCAAATAAAATAAAATATAACAAACTTAAGGGTCTCAGAGGAAAGGAATCTTAAAGAATAGAACATACATTGGGAGGTCTGTGTCCCTGTTTTTTTTTTATTTTATTTTATTTTTTTGAGAGTTTGTCTTGTGCTGTCACTGAGGCTGGGCTGGACTGCAGCGGCTCGATCTTGGCTCACTGCAACCTCACCTCCCTGGCTCAAGCGATTCTCCTGCCTCAGCCTTCCACGTAGCTGGTGTTGCAGGCATCCGCCAGCAAGCCTGGCTGATTTTTTTGTAGAGATGGGGTTTCGCCACGTTGGCCAGGCTGTTCTCGAACTCCTGACCTCAGGTGATCTCTCGCCTCTCCTGGAAGTTTGTTTTCAATAGCTCATGCCTGGGAGGAAATATAGACGCTATCTACAGACAGTCTTCGTTCATGGTTTAATGACTGCAGCAGAAGGGACTGAGTGAAATGGCAGCAGGTGCAGTGCACACAGATCAAACATGGACCTGAAGTTCCTAAACTGAGTGTGAGACCCAATCCAGATGATGAAGTAAAGCATACCATCCCAGTGACTACAGAAGCCAGGCGGGAGGACCGCTTGAGGCCAGGAGTTCAAGACCAGCCTCGGCAACATGGCGAGATCCCGTCTCTACAAAGTATTTAAAAACTAGCTGGGTGTGGTGGTGCACATGTGCACTGCCAGCTACTGGGAGGTGAAGCAGGAGGACCGCTTGAGGCCAGGAGTTCAACACCAGCCTGGGCAACATAGCAAGACCCTGTCTCTACAAAGAAAATTAAAAAAAAATGTAGGTGGGCATGGTGGCATACACCTGTAGTACCAGCTACATGGGAAACCGAGGTAGGAGGATCATTTGAGCCGGGGAGGTCAAGGCTGCAGTGAGCAAATGATGTCACTGCACTCCAGCTTGGGTGACGGGGCAAGACCGTTTACTGAAAAACAAACAAACAAACAAACAAAAAGCCATTCCGCCTCTACTCATCAGTAAATTAAATAATAAACAGGTGGTATGCTGAACTTTTTTCTGCTTGTAATGGGAGCCACTGTAAACACAGGAGTGTTTCCTATCAATACTGCAAGAGGTCGTCGTGGCATTTCGTGCACTGCATGGACCTTGTGCAGAGATACTCCTTACTGCCATTTCTTAACAGGAAAATGCATTGGGGGGTCGACAAACTAGAAATAACATTAATGGAAAGAATCCACAAATGTTTATCCCTGACCCCTAAATGTAACTTTTTTTTTTTTTTTCAAGATAGAGTCTTGCTCAGCCACCCAGCCTGGAGAGCAGCGGCGCGATCTCGGCTCACTGAAACCACCATCCAAGTGGTTCTCCCGTCTCAGCCTCCCAAGTAGCTGGGATTATAGGCCCCCATCGTCACGTCTGGCTAACACTTTTTTTTATTTTAGTACAGACGGGGTTTCACCATGTTGGCCAGGCTGGTCTCAACTGCTGACCTCAGGCAATGGCCTCCCGAAGTGCTGGGATTACAGGTGTCAGCCACCACAGCTGGCCACAATTTAACTTTTTTATTTTTTTAATTAAGTTTTTTAAGGCTAGTCAAGTGAAGCAGTGGGAGTGGAGAAGGAACGGAGAAATCTGTAACTGCGTGTGATCAATTCGTTGTAAACACCACTGCACTCGGACTAGCCCACAACGTAACTTTTTACCCAAGCTACTTACTTCTTCAAGAGTGGATTGCATTAGTTACAAACAATTCTCAGTATATTCTATCCACCTATTCCATTTAATTTTTTTTTTTTTTTTTTTTTTTTTTTTTGAGACAGAGTCTTACTCAGCCACACAGGCCAGAGTGCAATGGCGCGATTTCGGCTGGCCGCAACGTCCGCCTCCCGGGTTCAAGCGATTCTCCTGCCTTAGCCTCCACAGTAGCTGGGATTACAGATGCCGGCCACCATGCCTGGCTAATTTTTGTATTTTTAGTAGAGACAGGGTTTCACCATGCTGGCCGGGCTGGTCTTGAACTCCTGACCTCAGGTGATCTGCCCACCTCGGCCTCCCAAAATGCTTCCCACCGAAATTTATTTCACCATGGGGATGATGAGCCCAGTGGAGGACACGGGTTCTCTCATGTGTGAAAACTGTGTTGGATTTTTGGAATACGTGACAATACTGTGATTTATTCCTTCACAAGAACGCTAATTTTCCAAGCCAGTAAATCAATTTTCGCAATTAACACTAATTACTGGCAGTGATTTTATCAGGTGAAAGCCAACAACCACATCTTGCATACAAAAAGTAAGTAGCCTATTTTAAATTCGAGCGCTTCTCCCATTTTAGCATCCATCAGAATTCCCTGAAGACTGTCTCTTCATCAACCCCTGCTCTCCAAAATTTGGGTTCAGCAGATGTGGGGTATGGCCTCAGAACGCGAGCATCTCTGCTTCAAACACGTTCCCTGTTGATACTGATTTTGCTGGTCTACGAGGGAGTCGTGTGAGAGCCCGATTCTCAACTGTGTCAACCCTTTGGGTAAACATTAAACAAAATGATAGAATTAAAGGCCTGCTGGCCGGGCGCAGTGGCTCCCACCTGTAATTTCAGCATTTTGGGAGGCTGAGGCGGGCAGATCAGCTGAGGTCTGGAGTTCGAGACCAGCCTGGCCAACATGGTGAAACCCCGTCTCTACTAAAAATACAAAAATCAGCAGCACCGGGTGGCGCATGCCTGTAATCCCACCTACTCGAGAGGCTGAGGCAGGAGAATCTCTTCAACCAGGAGGTGGAGGTTGCAGTGAGCTGAGATCGTGCCACTGCACTCCAGTCTGGGTGACAGAGCAAGACTCCCTCTGTATGGCGTTCTGTGATGCAGTCTGAAATGGACTCAGACATCCCATAACAACGAGGTGAGGACACAGACACACACAGAGGGACGACCCTGTGAGGACACAGGGAAAAGACGGCATCTCCAAGCCCAGCAGAGAGGCCGCAGGAGAAACCAGCCGTGCCCACACCTGGATCTGAGACCTCCAGCCTCCAGGACTGTGGAAGAATCAATGTCTGCTGTTTAAGCCACTGGGTCCGCGATATTTTATTAGGGCAGCCCCAGGAAAGCAACGTTCTCTCCTTTAAGAGGTCACTGCAGTAAATGAGTTCAACCATTGTGGAAGACAGTGTGGCGATTCCTCAAGTACCTAGAGATTCCATTTGACCCCGCAATCCCATGACTGGCACATACCCAAAGGATTACAAGTCGTTCTACTATAAAGACACATGCACACGTGTGTTCACTTGTGGCAGTATTTAGAACAGCAAAGACCTGGAACCAACCCAAACGCCCATCAATGATAGACTGGATGAAGAAAATGTGGCACATGTACGCCGTGGAATCCTATGCAGCCATAAAAAAGGATGAGTTTGTGTGCTTCGCAGGGACATGGATGAACCTGGAAACCAGCATTCTCAGCAAACTGACACAGGAACAGAAAATCAAACACCACATGTTCTCATTCACACGCGGGTGTTGAACAATGAGAACAGACGGACACAGGGAGGGGAGCATCACACACTGGGGGTATGTTGGGGGTGGGGGGCTGGGGAGGACAGCCGGGAGGTTGGGGGTGGAAAACGCTGGGAGAAACGCCCGAGGTAGGCGACGGGGGATGGAGACAGCAAACCACCACGGCAGGTGTGTCCATGTGAAACAACCCTGTAAGATCAGCACGTGTTCCCCAGAACTTAAAGTACAATTAAAAGAAAAAAAAAGTTCAGTCCAAAGCTACAAACTATGAGAAAGGAGCAGCTTTAGAAAGACTGTGTGCTGTCACCAAAAAACACTTCCCCGAGAGCTCAGAGGAGACGTCTGGTAACACTCTCATCATCCTCCGCAGAGCAATGAAGCAGAAATGAATCCTGGCTCAGGTAAGCACCTGTCAGCAGGATTCATTTTACATAATCAGACCGGAGAAGGGAAAAGGAGAGACCAGGAAAAGAAAAGCAATGGGGGTTTCATGTCTCAAAAAAATTGGTGGAAGGGGCTGGGCATAGTGGCCCACACTTGTAACCTCAGCACTTTGGGAGGCCGAGACGGGAGATCGCCTGAGGTCAGGAGTTCTAGACCGGCATAGTGAAACCCTGTGTCTACTAAAAATACAAAGACATTAGGCGGGCGTGGTGGTGCACACCTGTAGTCCCAGCTACTCAGGAGGCTGAGGCAGGAGAATCTGTTGAACCAGGGAGGCTGAGGTTGCGGTGAGCTGAGATCATGCCACTGCACTCCAGCCTGGGTGACGTGAGACTTCCTCTCAGAAAAAAAAATAACAATAATACAGAGAAATTCCTAACCGCTGGTACGTCTGAATGGGATCTTATCTGAGAATGAGGTCTCATGGAGTTTGGCCATGTCCCTACCAAAATCTCATCTTGAACTGTAGCTCCCATAATTCACCCGTGTTGCAGGAGGGACCCGGTGGGAGATAACAGAATCAGGAAGGTGGTTTTCTCTACCATGTTCCTGTGGTCGTGAATAAGTCTCATGAGGTCTCATGGTTTTATAAAGGGGCATTCCCTGTACACGCCCTCTCTTGCCTGCTGCCATGGAAGAAGTGACTTTTATAACATTTATTATATAATTATATAATATATAATTATATATATAACATACACACACACACACACATATATATATATGTATATAAATAAAGAGTTCATGGCGACCAGGGGCGGTGGCTCGAACCTGTGATCCCAGCACTTTGGGAGGCCGAGGCAGGCAGATCATTCGAGGTCAGGAGTTTAAGATCAGCCTGGTCCACATCATGAAACCCCTACTAAAAATACAGAAGTTAGCCAGGCATGGTGGTGGGTGCCTACAATCCCAGCTAGTTGGGAGGCTGGGGTGGGGGAATTCCCGGAACCCGGGAGGCGGAGGTTGCAGGGAGCTGAGATTGCATCACTGCACTCCAGCCTGGGCCATAGAGCAAAACTTCATCTCAAAGAGGGAAAAAGAGCGTTCATGGCACATGAGCAACGCCACCACAGCCTTTCTTTAACGTCCAGGTGCTTTTATAGGGATAACAAGTCTCCTGTTAACTGCACTTGGTAGTATAAGCTTCCTCGGGCTTCTTCCGTGATCATGATGCTCAATGTCTATTAAGCGCTTCCTAACATCGAAATTCTTTAGCAAGTACCTGTCGTTTACGTTGGGTGGGGTTTTCTGGATCTGATCTGCTCGTCTTCATTATTTAAAACAGAGACTGTGGTCGGCGCGGTGACTCAGGCCTGTCATCCCAGCACTGTGGGAGGCCGAGGCGGGCGGATCACCTGAGGTCGGGAGTTCGAGACCAGCCTGGCCAACACGGAGAAACCCCGACTCTACTAAAGCGACAAGAATTAGCTGGCGTGGTGGCGGGCGCCGGTAACCCCAGCTACTCGGGAGGCTGAGGCAGGAGACTCGCCTGAACCCGGGAGGCGGAGGCTGCGGTGCGCCGAGACCGCGCCATTGCCCTGCAGCCCGGGCGACAGACCGAGACTCCGTCTCAGAAGATCAATGAGTGACACAGAGACGGTTCTGATAATCAATGAGTGACACAGAGACGGTTCTGATACGCAGCATGGGCCGCGCAGGGAGCGCCCGCAACGACAGGAGGCGGCCCTCCAGCAGGGCGCTCGGAGGACGGGGTGCTGCCGCTGCTTCGGCGGGCGGGGGTACCTGCCAGGCAGGTCGCGTGCCCCGGGATCCCCGTCCCACACTTTCCCGGGGTTCCGTGTCCCACATTTCCGGGGTTCCCCGTCCCACATTCCCCGGGTTTCCCGTCCCCCACATTCCCAGGGTTCCGTGTCCCGCATTTCCGGGTTCCCCATCCCACATTCCCCGGGTTTCCCGTCCCCCACTTTCCCGGGGTTCCGTGTCCCACATTTCCGGGGTTCCCCGTCCCACATTCCCTGGCTTTCCCGTCCCCCACATTCCAGGGGTTCCGTGTCCCACATTTCCGGGGCTTCCTGTCCCCCACATTCCAGGGGTTCCGTGTCCCACATTTTCAGGGTTCCCCGTCCCACATTCCCTGGCTTTCCCGTCCCCAACATTCTAGGGGTTCCGTGTCCCACATTTCTGGGGTTTCCCGTCCCCCACATTCCCAGGGTTCCGTGTCCCACATTTTCGGGGTGCCCCATCCCACATTCCCTGGCTATTCCATCCCCCACATTCCCAGGATTCTGTCTCCCACATTTCTGGGGTTCCCCGTCCCACATTCCCCGGGTTTCCCGTCCCCCACATTCCCGGGGTTCCGTGTCCCACATTTCCGGGGTTCCCCATCCCACATTCCCCGAGTTTCCTGTCCCCCACATTCCCGGGGTGCCCTGTCCCACATTCCCCGGGTTTCCCGTCCCCCACATTCCCTGGGTTCTGTGTCCCACACTTCCGGGGTTCCCCGTCCCACATTCCCGGGGTTGCGTGTCCCACATTTCCAGGGTGCCCCGTCCCACATTCCCCGGGTTTCCCATCCCCCACATTCCCGGGGTTCCGTGTCCAACATTTCCGGGGTTCCCCGTCCCACATTCCCCGAGTTTCCCATCCCCCACATTCCTGGGGTTCCGTGTCCCATATTTCCGGGTTTCCCGTCCCCCACATTCCGGGGGTTCTGTGTCCCACATTTCTGGGATTCCCCGTCCCACATTCCCTGGGTTTCCTGTCCCCCACATTCCCGGGGTGCCCCATCCCACATTCCCCGGGTTTCCCGTCCCCCACATTCCCTGGGTTCCGTGTCCCACACTTCCTGGGTTCCCCGTCCCACATTCCCCGGGTTTCCCGTCCCCCACATTCCCAGGGTTCCGTGTCCCACATTTCCGGGGTTCCCCGTCCCACATTCCCTGGCTTTCCCGTCCCCCACATTCCAGGAGTTCCGTGTCCCACATTTCCGGGGTTTCCTGTCCCCCACATTCCCAGGGTTCCGTGTCCCACATTTCCGGGATTCCCCGTCCCACATTTCCGGGATTCCCCGTCCCACATTCCCCGGGTTTCCTGTCCCCCACATTTCTGGGGTTCCGTGTCCCACATTTCCGGGGTTACCCTTCCCACATTCCCCGGGTTCTCCGTCCCACATTCCCAGGGTTCCCTTTCCCGCATTCCCCGGGTTTCCCGTGCCCCACATTCCCGGGGTTCCCGTGTCCCACATTTCTGGGGTTGCCCTTCCCACATTCCCCGGGTTCTCCGTCCCGCATTCCCCAGGTTTCTTGTCCCCCACATTCCTGGGGTTCCATGTCCCACATTCCCGGGGTTCCCCTTCCCGCATACCCCGGGTTTCCCGTCCCCCAGATTTCCGGGCGTCCCCTTTGCACATTCCCCGGGTTCCGCGTCCCACATTCCCAGGGTTCCCCTTCCCCCGCATTTCCGGGGTTCCCCTTCCCCCGCATTCCCGGCTTTCCCCGCCCTCCGCATGCCCCGAGTTCCCCGTCCTGCATTCCCCGGGTTCCCCTTCCCCCACATTCCCCCGGTTCCCCGTCCCCCGCATTCCCGGGGTTCCCCATCCCATATTCCCCAGGTTCCAGGTCCCACATTTCCGGGGTTGCCCTTCCCACATTCCCCTGGTCCGCGTCCCACATTCCCAGGGTTCCCCTTCCCGCATTCCCCTGGTTCCCCTTCCCCGCATTTCCCCGTCCCACATGCCCCAAGTTCCCTGTCCCACATTCCTGGTGTTCCCCGTTCAACATGCCCCAGGTTCCCCCTCCCACATGCCCCGGGTTCGGCGTTCCGCATTCCCTCGGTTTCCCGTCCCCCGCATTCCTGGTGTTCCCCATCCCACATGCCTTGGGTTCCTCGTCCCGCATTCCCCCGGTTCCCCACATTCCCGGGTTTCCCCGTCCCACATGCCCCGAGTTCCCTTTCCCACATTCCCGGTGTTTCCCATCCCACATTTCCGGGGTTCCCCTTCCCACATTCCCGGTGTTCCCTGTCCCACATGCCCCGGGTTCCGCGTCCCCCATTCCTGGTGTTCCCCGTCCCACATTTCCCGGGTTCCGCGTCCCACGTTCTCAGTGTTCCCCGTCTCACATTCCCGGTGCTCCCCGTCCAACATTCCCCGGGTTCCCAGTCCCACATTCGCGGTGTTCCCCGTCCCACATTCCCTGGGTTCCGCATCCCACATGGCCCCGTATCCCACGTGGCCCGGGTTCCGCGTCCCACATTCCCGGTGCTCCCCGTCCCACATTCCCCGGGTTCCCCGTCCCACATTCCCCGGGTTCCCCTTCCCACATTCCTGGTGTTCCCCGTCCCACATTCCCCGGGTTCCCCTTCCCACATTCCTGGTGTTCCCCGTCCCACATTCCCCGGGTTCCCCGTCCCACATTCCCCGGTTCCGCATCCCACGTGCCCCGCGTTTCACGTCCCACATTCCGGTGTTCCCCGTCTCACATTCCCCGGGTTCCCCGTCCCACATTCGCGGTGTTCCCCGTCCCCCATGCCCCGGTGTTCCCCGTCCCACATTTCCGGGGTTCCCCTTCCCACATTCCCGGTGCTCCCCGTCCCACATGCCCCGGGTTCCACGTCCCACATTCCGGTGTCCCCGTCCCACTCCGTGCGTTGCTCCGTGACTCCTGTCTGCAGCACGTGCTGGCTGTGCGGACTCCCCTCCTCCCTCCTGCCGGGCCCTCCTGTACAGCAGGCGGCACACACAGGCCTGGAGCCCCAAGCGGCCATCGCGGAAGGCTTGCCCGCCGCGTGCTCAGCCCTGCCTCAAGCCTGGGGTTAGGGAAGCCAGGCATGGCAGGGCTGTTCTTCTTGCTAGGGAGTCCCAGGTAAATCCTTCTGCATGGAGCTGGAAGTGGAAGGTCTACATGGTCCTGCAGGGGGTGCTGATGGCAAGGATGCACAGAGCATCGCACTCTGAGCACCTCTGCCCAGCAGACGCAGCAAGCAGCGTCCCCAGAGCACCTGTGTCCAGCAGATGCAGGGAGCCCTGTCCCTAGAGCAACCGTGTCCAGCGGATGCAGGCAGCACCACACCCGCTAGACACAGGGGACCAGTAACCTTTAACCCCCCAAGGACAGACGCTGTTATGATTATTCACACGGTGCACCCACCTGCTCTGAAGGTCGTCCATGTTCAGCTCAGCAACGTAATGGGTGGCGGAGGAGACAGTGACCACCCTTGCACTGTGGCCCGGGGACCCTGATTCTCGCAGGGTATCCAGGAGAAGGTTGGTGAGCAGGAAGTGCCCCAGGTAGTTCAGGCCGAAATGTTCCTCGAATCCATCTCTGGTTTTCCTCTGAGGGACCATCATCACCCCAGCTGCACAAGAGGGAATATCAGAGGGAGTTAGATGGCGGAGATAGTGGAGAAATCTCACTGACGGATTCCGGGGATGCACAAATGTCCCAGGACGTCAGAGGGTGGGGTCTAGAGCTGGCTGCCGGGTCTTCCTCCTGAGCCTCTGCTTCCTGTTTTCCATGTGGTGAGGAACATTCTAGATCAGTGAAGTCCGTCCCTGCTTTCCATCTCTGCATCTCTATGCCTTGAGTTTAAAAATAATATTCACAGCAGGGTGCAGGGGCTCACGCCTGTACCCCAGCACTTTCTGAGGTGGGCGGATCACCTGAGGTTGGGAGTTCGAGGCCAGCCTGACTAACATGGACAAACCCCGTCTCTACTTAAAAATACAAAAATTAGCCATGCATGGTGGCACATGCCTGTAATCCCAGCTACTTGGAAGGCTGAGGCGAGAGAATAGCTTAAATCCAGGAGGCGGAGGTTGTGGTGAGCTGAGATTGCACCACTGCACTCCAGCCTGGGCAACAAGAGCAAAACTCTCTCAAAAAAGAAAAAGCCACTATGATAATACAGTAACACACACACACACAGAGAGAGTGAAAATCTTCGAAGTCACCAAATGGGTTCCCCTGGACAATAATTCTGGGTGGCTGGGTGTGGTGGCTCACACATGTAATCCCAGCCTTTGGGCAAGTGAGAAGGGCAGATTGCTTGAGGTCAGCAGTTCGAGACCAGCCTGGGCAACATACTGAAACACTTTCTGTACCAAAAATGCAAAAAATTAGCTGGCCATGGTGGTGCTCGTCTGTAGTCCCAGCTACTCGAGAGGCTGAGGTGGGAGGACTGCTTGAGCCCAAGAGGCGGAGGTTGCAGTAAGCTGAGACTAAGCCATTGCCCTGCAGCCTGGGCGACAGAGATCCTGTCTCCAAAAATAAAAATCTGGACAAGAATATGGCAGCACTGTTCACAACAGCAAAGACTGGGAACCAACCCAAATGCCCATCCGTGATAGACTGGATAAAGAAAATGTGGCACATAGACACCATGGAATACCATGCAGCCATGAAAAACGATGAGTTCCTGTCCTTTTCAGGGACATGGGTGAATCTGGAAACCGTCATTCTCAGCAAACTGACACAAGAACAGAAAACCAAACACCGCACGTTCTCACTCATAAGTGGGTGTTGAACAATGAGAACACACGGACACAGGGAGGGGAGCGTCACACACTGGGGCGGGTCGTGGGGTTGGGGGCTAGGGGAGGGATAGCCGGGGGTGGGGGGATTGGGGAGGGAGAGCAGGGAGTAGGGGGATCGGGGAGGGAGAGCAGGGGGTAGGGGGATTGGGGAGGGAGAGCAGGGGGTAGGGGGATTGGGGAGGGAGAGCATTAGGAGAAATCCCTGTTGTAGATGATGGTGGGATGGAGGCAGCAAACCACCATGACATGCGTGTACCCGTCTAACAATCCTGCATGATCTGCACACGTACCCCAGAACTTAACGTATAATAAAAAAATAAAACACATTTGATTAAAAAAAAAAAAAAAGAATCGCTGCTATGGCAGTCCCTCTTCAGAATGTCCCACAAACAAATTGCTCAGACGTCCTCTGGGAAATGCTGACCTCAGTATAAACATGGCTGATCCTCACCACAGATCACAGGGCAGTCCCGCTGGCCATGATTCTGTAAACATAATTACCACTGGAGGCTCTGTGCTTGACCGATTCTATCTCCCAGACGCAGAACGCCCCACCCCTGTCAGGCAAAGCCTGGCTGAGTGCCTGCCCTGACGTCCTTGCCGTGGGGACATGACCTCAAAGATGACTCATTCTAGAAACACGCAGGAACCATACTGTCTTGTACTGAGAGCAGACCAGCTTGCTTGGGTATTAATGCAAATGTGTATATGTAGATACGTATATGTATGTACATGCATGATGTGGCTATGTATACAGAGGCACGGTGTGGATCAGGAATTCTGTATCATGTAAATGCATGCAGACATATTCATAGACACATGCATATGTATTTGTGAACGTGTTTATACTGTCATGCACTTGGGTGTGTGACTGCATGTATGCACGATTCACTGAAAGCTATACACTTACAGGGATGGGTGTTTGCATGTACGTATGTGTGTTCACGTCTTTGCATGCACAGGTGCATTTTCAAATGCCTATCCATTTGTACCTTTCACATATATGTAAAAGAAAACACTGCATGCACATGAACCTGACTTTGCATGTATGCCTGTATATCCATATGTATACACACGTGTATACATGATGCGTATCTGCATATATGTATATATGTATGTATTATTTATTTATTTTTGAGACAGAATTTTGCTCTCATTGCCCAGGCTGGAGTGCAATGGTGCGATCTCGGCTCACTGCAACCTCCTCCTCCAGGGAGGGTTCAGGTGATTCTCCTGCCTCGACCTCCTGAGTAGCTGGGATTACAGGTCCCCGCCACCACGCACAGCTAATTTTTTGTATTTTCAGTAGAGACGGGGTTTCATCATGTTGGCCAGGCTGGTCTCGAACTCCCGACCTCAGGTGATCCGCCCACCTCGGCCTCCAAAAGTGCTGGGATCACAGGCGTGAGCCACCGCGCCCGGCCTGTTCTTCCCACCTTTGTGTCCATGAGTGCCTGGTGTGTACTTTCCAGGTCTAAGTGAGAATGTGCAGTCATGAATTTCTGTCTGCTCTTTCCATCTGTTTTGTTGTTGTTGAGACGGAGTTCAGCTCCTGCTGCCCAGGCTGGAGTGCCACGGCGCAATCTCGGCTCACAGCAACCTCCTTCTCCCAGGTTCAAGCAATTCTCCTGTCTCAGCCTCCCCAGTAGATGGGATGACAGGTATGCATCACCACGCTCAGCTACATTTTAGTAGAGATGGGGTTTCTCTATGTTGGCCAGTCTGGTCTCGAACTCCTGACCCCAAGTGATCCGTCCACCTCGGCCTCCCAAAGAGCTGGGATTACGGGTGTGAGGCACCATGGCCGGCCATGCACGCGTACTTTAGACCAGTGTCGTCGGGATCTTTCTAGTCAGCACATCCAACTCCAAAGTTTGACCTGTGCTGAAGGAGAATTTAGTTGTTGAGTTCTTTGCCAATGGCTTTATGTATTATTTTTCCTCTTCCTATGAAAGACCAGATTGGTGCCAGCTAGAGCGACTGGATGGGTGCCTGGGTGCCTGTTCGGAGGCCATGACCATGGCCTAGGAAGCAATCATGGCGGCCCAGAGGAGGGACGGATGGGGCGAAGTCAGAAACGCAGGACTCAGGACTAGCTACACAATCCACTGCAAATTCAGAGCCTACGAGCTTTTGTGTGTGTTTTAAATTTTCCATAATCATGTTTTTTTCTGTATCTACAATTTTTATTTATTCATAAAATATTTATTTTATAAATATATATTTATTTGTAAAAAAAATTTATTTTTGTCATTTTTGTTTTACTTTTAAATCAAAGGAATGTATAATTACAGTGCACTGGCCAGGTGCAGTGGCTCACGCCTGCAATCCCAGCACTTTAGGAGGCCCAGGCGGGCAGCTCACGAGGTCAGGAGTTCGAGACCAGCCTGACCAACATGGTGAAATCCCGTTTTTAGTAAAAATACAAAATGTTAGCAGGGCATGGTGGTGCGCACCTGTAGTTCCAGCTACTCAGGAGCCTGAGGCAGGAGAATTGCTTGAATCCGGGAGGTGGAGGTTGCAGTGAGCAAAGATCGTGCCACTGGGTGACAGAGACAGACTCCACTTAAAAAAAAAAAAAAAAAAAAAAGGTATACAGATCATTAGGGAAATGTTAGTGGAATCACATAATTCGAGCAGTCCCCCCTCTCAGGTAAGCGCCTCCCACATCTGCACCCCGTAAGCCATTTTTTAACCCCAAATTAATTATCACATTCCCATGAGGTCAGTACGACTCTAGCTTCTAACACCATACATTTCATTCGCCTGTTTTTGTTTTTTTTTTCCTGGGAGGCAGAGGTTGCAGTGAGAAGAGAGAGCGTCACTGCACTCCAGCCTGGGCGACGGAGCGAGGGTCTGTCTCGATAAAGTACAATAAAATGACAATAATAACAATCGTTTGCCCATTTTTAAAAACTTCAATAGTTTTTGGGGAACCAGTGGGTTTTGGTTCCATGGATACATTCCTGAGTGGCGGTTTCCGGGATCCTGGTGCTCAATGTGTCATCGTTAGCAAATACACTGATGTGTCATCGCGGTTTGTCTAAGGAACGAACAAACACTGTGGCCACGTCTCCGTATGGGATGCACCCGCTAGGGGCAAGCACGGAGGGTCGGCAGCGCCCTCTGCCCACTGCAAGGTGGGTGATGAAGAAGGCCTTGTCGTTCGGGGATCTGCGCGCCTGACGGTATTTACGGGGGACTGCACGCTCGTGGGGACAATCCCATGTTGTGCCTCATGCAGTGAACCCGGGTGAGGCGTGTCTGGAACAGGGGAGGGTAAGCGAGAGTTCTCTGCTGGGAGGAGAAAGCAGAGTGGTGTGGATGACAGGACAGTGAGAGAGAAACAGACAGAGACAGACAGACAGAGAGGGAGCAGGGCCAGAGAGGGCGGGCAGAGAAGAGACGGCGACAGAGACAGAGAGCTGGCGAGGGAGTGGGGAGAGACGGAGCTCCACGAGGAGAGGGAGACAGGAGAGGGAAGAAACAGAAGGAGATAGAAAAACAGAGGGACAGGGGCAGAGAAAGAGAGGGAGAGGGGGAGAGAGGAGGAGGGTAAGCGACAGAGGAGACACGGGGCGGGGGGAGACACAGCAAGAGAAAGGAGATAGAGGAGAGGAAGAGTCGGGGAGGGAAACGGAGAGAGGGAGGAAGGGGGGAAGAGGGAGGGAGAGGAGAGAGGGAGGGAGGGAGAGAGGAGAGAGAGGAGAAAGGAGGAAAAGGGGAGGGAGAAGGGAGAGAGGGAGAGAGAAGGCAGGGAGGAGGGCGGCAGGAGGGAGGCTGCGACGGCAAAACACACAGAAGAAGCGGGTGACGGAGGGGCTTGAGGACAGAGAGACCGACAGACAGAAAACCCGAAAGGCAGAGGAAAACTGAGACAGGGTAGCGGTGGAGAGGGGGAATGGCAGAGTGACAGACAGAGGAGGAGACGGAGTCACAGAGAGCGGCAGACTCAGAGACACAGAGAAAGAGAGACGAGAAAAGCAAGGAGTCACTGAGAAAGCGCGGCTCATCCACCCACCCCCTAGCATCTCAGCAGGGCCATGGGAAGGAGGCATCCTGACCATCCACCCTTCCCGGGCAGGGAACCGCTGGGCATGGAGCCACAGCAGGCCACACCCCCTGGTGCCACCACCACCGGCACAAAAAGAACATCCAAATGCCTTCTGCTCAGAAGAGACGCCCCAGGAGAGGCAGAGGAAGTCATTACACAACAGAAACCTGCCGTACCCAAAGGGGAGCAGCTCTGGCAGAGAGCACGCACGGGCAGCGAGGTGACGCTGTCTTCCTGAGATGGCCGCAGAGCCTGATTCACATGGAAGATGCCAGGCGCCTAACCCAGGAGACACCCGCTCACCTGTCTGCCCAGCAGACAGTGGGTCCTCAGTGAGCACGGTCTCCATGGCACCTCAGCCTTCTGTGGATGCCAACTTCCACGCCTGGGCCTCCCCTGAAACGCACTCCCTTCACTCTCACGGGGCTTCTAGGTGCTCTGTGCCCATCTACTCATCTGAATGCACTCATCAGATACATTCATTCATTTGATTTCATTCATTCACCGGCATCATTTGAATTCCCTCCTTTGAATTCATTCATTCATTCCTTCGAATTCATTCGTTCCTTTAGAATTCATTTGTTCCTTTGAATTCATTTCTTCACTCATTTGAATTCATTCACTCATTTGAATTCACTCATTCATTTCAATTTATTCACTCATTTGAATTCATTCATTCCTTCAAATTCCTTCCTTCCTTGGAATTCAGTCATTCCTTTGATTTCATTCATTCCTTTTTGAATTCATTCCTTTGAATTCACTCATTTGCATTCATTCCTTTGTTCATGAGTTTGAATTCATTTATTAATTCCTTTGAAGTCACTCATTTATATACATTTCTTTGCATTCATTCATTCATATACGTTCATTCATTTGAATTCATTTGTTCATTCCTTTGAATTCATTCCTTTGCATTCCTTCCTTCATTCAAATTCATTAATTCATTCATTTGAATGAATGAATGAATGAGTGAGTGAATGAGTGAATGAAGAACTGTACCAAAAACAGAGCCTGAAAGTCTCTGGCCAAGCAAAAATCAATCACTGTTGGTTTTCAGGGTCACCCTGTAGCATGGACGTATTTCTTTGGTGGTAGGGAAAATAATGCTTAGTAATTCTTTACCTCGGAAAGAAATACATCCATTTGAGTTATGGGAAGATGTCTGACAAGGATAAATCTATAAATCCTCTGCAGTTATTAAAAATCTATCAATTTTCAGACATGGGGATGGGAAGCTAGATAAATACAGTTTTGAAGTGAATAAACCATAAATACCAGCTGTGAGGGAGGTCTCTTATTGATTTATTCTTGCACGTGATAAATCATCACATTCCCTCTGAGCCTCCTACAGCAGCCAGACAGAGGCGGTCGGGTTCTATTTCAACCCACTAGCAAATGAAAAAAAAAACTGTTCTACGTCCGAATCATTTAATGTTTGCAAAACCTTGACTGCTCTCTCTAACGACAACACAAGAAAAGCACAGAGTGTGCCTCCTTCTTGCCCTGGACGTCACTGTTGTGGGGCTCAGCTGGGGCTGTTTCCCATGAGGCTTGAGGTTTGTGATTGATTAGCAGCAGTTCTGGAGGGAAGATTCCGGGGAAACAGTTCAGGGCAGTGGTTCCCAACCTTTTTGGCATCAGGCACCAGTTTTGTGAAAGACATTTCTTTTCTCTTTTTTTTTTTTTTTTTTTTTTTTTGAGATGGAGTCTTGCTCTGTCACCCAGGCTGGAGTGCAGTGGCATGATCTTGGCTGGCTGCAACCTCCACCTCCTGGATTCAAGTGATTCTCCTGCCTCAGCCTCCTAAGTAGCTGGGATTACAGGCACCCACCACCACGCCAGGCTACTTTTCATATTTTTAGTAGAGACGGAGTTTTGCCATGTTGACCAAGCTGGTCTCGAACTCCTGACCTCGTGATCCGCCCATCTTGGCCTCCCAAAGTGCTGGGATTGCAGGCATGATCCACTGCGCCCGGTCAGTGAAAGACAATTTTGTGAAGAGAGATGGTGGAGGTGTGTGTGTGGTGGGGTGTGGATGGTTCCAGAATGATTCGAGGGCATGACATTGATTATGCATTTTATGTCTTTTATTATTACATTGCACTACATAATAATTCTGCAACTCACCATCACGTAGAGTCACTGGGAGCCCTGAGCTTGTTTTCCTGACTAGACAGTCCCATATGGGGGTGATGGGAGACAGTGACAGAGCATCGGGCACTGCATTCTCATAAGGAGCGCACAGCCTGGATCCCTGCAATGCACAGTTCACAGTAGCCTTTGTGCTCTGGTGAGAATCAAACGCTGCCGCTGCTGTGACCCGAGGTGGAGTTCAGGTGCTGCTGAGAGCAGTGGGGAGCAGCTGTCAGCACAGAGGCAGCCTTGCTCTCTTCCCTGGCACTCACCGCCTGCTGTGCGGGTGGGTCCTAACACCTACGATGACCTGGAGGGCAGAGAGCCCTGGTGCAGGGGAAATCTGCAGACCCTCTGCCAGCTTCTTAGACACGAAAAGTAGCACTGCTGGAGTCCTTCCGAGGCTGCCTGTAAGTGGAAGCTACTCCCAGATGTTGACCCCAGCAATATAACATAGAATCCAGCAATCTCATTTGCACACAGCGAAGATGAATTCTGATGCAAAAACCAAGTCATGCAACGAATGAAAAAAAAACATCATCTACTTTTTCTCTAAACCAGGGTTCACCTGGCCCAAGCCTCCAGCACATGAGCTGGTGATGAATCCATTTCTAGCACCGACGGTGTAGAATCCAGCCTTCTCCCCTGCACGCAACGATGAATTCTGATGTGTAAAACACTCACGCGACAAGTGAGAAAACTCCTTTACTTCTTCTCTAAATCAAGCCTCCAGGAGACGGGCCGGTGACGCATCCGGGTATCTCAGGAGGCCCGTCCAAGGCCAAGAGCCTCTGTGAGCTCCGTGGTTCCGCTGCCTTTCCAAGAGAATCAACAGGATTTGCCAATGAGACACCCCCCCTCTGTTTTTCTGTCTTCTTGTGGAGAACGTGCCATGGGTATTCAACAGAGCCTCCAGGAGTGGAGTCTCCAGCTCTTTTCTGGAAGCTTCTGAGTGAACCCAGAGAGGTTAAAAAAATATATATATATATATATATATATATATATATATATATATATATAGGCTGGGCGCAGTGGCTCATGCCTGTAATCCCAGCCCTTTGGGAGGCTGAGACAGGTGGATTACAAGGTCAGGAGATCAAGACCATCCTGGCCGGCATGGTAAAACCCAAACTGTACTACAATAGAAAAAATTAGCTGGGCGTGGTGGTGGCCATCTGTAGGCGCAGCTACTCAGGGGCGTGAGGCAGGGGAGTCACTTGCACCTGGGAGGCGGAGGTTGCACTGAGCCGAGATTGCGCCACTGCACTCCTGCCTGGAGACAGAGCAAGACTCCATCTCAAAAAAAAAAAAAAAAAAAAAAAAAAAAAGAAAAATGGAGACCCTCTGCAACTGAGCTCCTCTCAACAATGACCCCAGGGACATGATAAATGTGGATGTCCTTAACCAGCCACATAAACCTCCAGGGAGCCCAGAGAAGCCGCAGCCAGGCCAACCTCCTGAATGATGTAGAAAAAAAAGATACACAGAAGAAAGCACCCAGTGTGATTTCAAGCCACCCTCTTGTAACACACGGATTCCCAGGATCATCTCCTGGACAGCCCCGGCGGGGAAATTCTAGGGACCGCTGTGACTGGGATGCAGCCTTCTCTGTCTTTTCTGTGACTGTGTTCTCACACGGCGAGAAGTGTTTTCTCTAAGGCGGGACATTTCACAGAATCATTATTGACCTTGCTTCCTTTGAGACTACGATCTCCACGAGATCAAGAATCTGGTTTATAATTGTATTTTTCCTGCAACTAAAGTATGTGAGGTGCAGAGCAAGTGGTTATGGCAAGTTAATGCACACCCCAAGATGTCTGTAGGGAACCAGCCGCACACCCCACCCATGGGTACCCTGAGATCAGTGGTGACAAAGGAATGAGAAAAAGACAGATTCAGAATGAAAGTGGGATCAGGGGACCGTCACGTGTAATGGCGGTGGGGAAGGCCCCGAGTCTAGGTCACTCTGCTCTGGGGACATGCTGGCAATAGAGAAGCCTTCTTCCCCAGACGCCTCCTGCAGCCTTCCACAGTTTATTGTTCCTGATTTCTTTCGTACATTCCTTATAACCAGTTTATGTAGGCACACCGGAAACCCTTCCTCCACTGCTGCTTCCCCAGCAACATCCAGGTCCACATGATTCACGTGTGAAAGAGACTAGTGGCCCCAAAGATGTCCACGTCCTGATCCCATGTGGGACACAGAATAATGGCCCCAGAGATGTCCACATCCTAATCCCATGTGGGAGACAGAATAATGGCCCCAGAGATGTCCACATCCTAATCCCCATGTGGGAGACAGAATAATGGCCCCAAAGATGCCCACGTCCTAATCCCCATGTGGGACACAGAATAATGGCCCCAGAGATGTCCACGTCCTGACCCCACGTGGGAGACACAACCGTAGACCCAGCGTTGTTCATATGCTATTCCCATGTGCTCCAATCGCATTAATGTTATAGAAAAAGACGAAACACATCAAGACAAAAAGAGAAAAAATTGCAGGGAAGGTGCCACATCTCAGCAGCCGGACACAGACCAGGATTACAACTTTCGTAGAAAGAATAACGCTTCCTCCCTCTTTACACACGTGTCCCTGTCCTAGGGACGATGGTGCCTTAGATAGCAACGGGGATTCTGCAGAATTAAGAATCTTTAATGCTCTATGTGGGTAATTGAGTAATTACATGGATAATCACAAGGCCATTGTGGTGACTTTTTGTTCTCTGCCATGTAAAGTATCACTAATTTGATAAATATTTCATGTATTTGAAAGGAATGTGCTTTGTCTATGAGCTCACTTATGTCTGTTCCATCCGCCGTATTAATTTCACGATTCATTTCCTCTCTAAATTTCCATTTTGTCTCCAGCTCTGAACGAGATGTGTTCAATTCTACCGGCACACATGTGTTTCCGGGGCATTTCTGAGCGCTTCGGCTCTATGTATTTACTTAGTCTGGAGGTGTCAAGTGTGGAGGGGTCCACGTAACTTTTAGAAAACAAAGACAACGACTGAGCAGGGGATCAGAGTGATGGGTAAAATCAGAAGAGAAACCGTACTGACCTCCTAGAGCCCTAAGAGTGACTCCTGACGGAGTGTGGGGATGATTTTGTAAGACAACATTTGGGAAAATACCAACCCTTGGCATGTGCATAATACACTTCGGCCAAAGTGGGCCGGTCAGCGTGTCAATCCCACACAACACGTCATCACGTTGACCATTATCCGAAAGTCGCATGCTAATGTGCGGGACACTCCTCCAGCGCTATGGGGGAAGGGAAGCAGTGAGTCTGTGCGGTCACCGCCACGGCCATCCCATTCTGCTCCAACGCGTCTCTCGCCTGCTCCTGCCTGCATCCTAATTAACCCCTGGGATGCGGCAATTTCACCAGGACTCACCATTGTTAACCAGCACATGGAGGGGAATCTTCTTCATCTTGAACTTCTGGACAAACCGCCAGATGGACGCCATCGAAGCCAGGTCACAGTATAAAAACTCCACTGGAAAAAGACACACACGCACAAAGAATATCTGGTTATCTTCAAACCTGTTGCAGAGGATAACGAAATTTCTAAACAGGTCAACTTCAATCTGACCTAAAGTGACACTTTTTTTTTTTTCTTTTCTTGTTGAGACGGACTCTTGCTCTGTCCCCCGGGCTGCAGTGCAGTGGCATCATCTCGGCTCACTGCAGCCTCAGCGATTCTCCTGCCTCCGCCTCCTGGGTAGGTGGGATTACAGGCAAATGCTACCGTGCACAGCTGATTTTTTTTTTTTTTTTTTGGAGTAGAGACAGTGTTTCATCGTGTTGGCCAGGATGATCTCAAACTCCTGTCCTCAGGTGATCCGCCCCACTCGGCCTCCCAAAGTGCGGGGATTACAGGCAGGAGCCACTGCATCTGGCCAGGAAGTAACAGTTAACTGGACATGTCAGCGGGGTATGATGAGGACATCATACTCTAGGGACACCATCCATGAGTCACATTCTTGCATAATCCCCTTCCCTTGAGGGCATGTGGGACACATCATTCTCCTCCTGACCTTGACGTGAGCTGATGTTTTGTGAGAACACGTTGCGGCCGGAACCTGGGTGTGGGCTATTTAAGAGCTGAGAACAGCCCCTGTCCAAACGCCAGAGCGATACTCAGAACCTCGAACTGGATTCTGCCTATACCCACGTGAACTTTGAAGAAGATCCTGAGGTCCAGAGAGGACCCCAGGCCGGGTGAGACGCACAGAAGCTGTGGAGTAAGTATGAGCCCTTCCCACGCCTCTGAGTCTGTTATTTTGTTACACAGCATATGTAACAGAAGCACAGAAGGACTCAGAAGGCAGGACTTCCTTTTTCTGCAGTAGAATAATAAAAGAGGGCATTTTATATTTTGTTACATTGATGTTTCTGGAGACAGGGTCTCGCTATGTTACCCTGGCTGCTGCTGAACGCCTGAGCTCAGGTGAGCCTCCCACGTCAGCCTCCCAAAGGGAGGGACTGCAGGCGTGAGCTGCTGTGTCTGGCTAGAGATGACTCTTTTAGAGAGTGAAAGACGCAGGGACACCTTTGTGACATCAAGCAGGCAGAGAGGAAGGTTCACGTCTTTTGTATCCAACGTGTCCGTCCCACTCTTCAGCTCCTCTCCCAGTTCCCATTTGGGCTGCATCTGTGAAAGCGATGTGCTCAATTGTGTGAAGGACGTTTTGTGGCCAGGCGCGGTGGTTCACGCCTATAATCCCAGCACTTTGGGAGGCCAAGGTGGTTGGATCACGAGGTCAGGAGTTCAAGACTAGCCTGGCCAACATGGTGAAACCCTGTGTCTACTAAAATTACAAAAACTAGCTGGGCGCAGTGGCGGGTGTCTGTAATCCACTACTCGGGAGGCTAAGGCAGGAGAATTGCTTAAACCTGGGAGGTGGAGGTTGCAGTGATCTGAGATCACCACTTCACTCCAGCCTGGGGGACAGATTGAGACTCTATTGAACCATTCACAATAGCAAAGACTTGGAACCAACCCAAATGCCCATCAAGGACAGACTGGATAAAGGAAACGTGGCACATGGACGCCATGGAATACTATGCAGCCATCAAAAAGGACGAGTTCGTGTCCTTCGCAGGGACATGGGTGAAGCTGGAAACCATCATTCTCAGTAAACTGACACAAGAACAGAAAATCAAACACCATATGTTCTCACTCATAAGTGGGAGTTGAACAATGAGAACACATGGACACGGGGAGGGGAGCATCACACACTGGGGTCTGAGGGATAGGGGGCTCGGGGAGTGACGGCAGGGGGTGCAGAGATTGGGGAGAGAGAGCATTAGGAGAAATACCTAATGTAGGTGACGGGGGTATGGATGCAGCAAACCGCCACCATGGCACATGCACACCCATGTCACAAACCTGCACGCTCTGCACATGTATCTCAGAACTTAAAGTATAATACATGGGTTCAAGTGATTCTCCTTCCTCAGCCTCCTGAGTAGCTCGGATTACACGTGTGCACCACCATACCCGGCTAATTTTTGTGTTTTTAGTAGAGACGGGGTTTTACCATGTTGGCCAGGCTGGTCTCAAACTCCTGACCTCGTGATCTGCCTACCTTGGCCTCCCAAAGTGCTGGGGTGACAGGCGTGAGCCCCCGTGCCCAGCCTCGCCTAGCTGTTGGTAACACACTCAGATCAATCCCTGGGTTCCAGGACCCTAGAACAGAGGTGGGCATGGCCGTCGATCATAAGAGATGATGCTTCCTGCAGCACAGAGCTCAGGCTGAGACAGGGCGTTCAGGTTTCGTTGTGTCTGGCTGATCTAGCGCACCTGAAATACCGTTAACAGCCAGCAGTCAGCCCAAGGTGGCAGGCAAAGCCCAAAGTCTGAAACGTATCCTTCCACCTCCTCTTGGAAGGTGTGTTTTAAGACAGTGTAAGAGCGTCTTCCTCATGGAGAATGAAGCCTGTCTGTGCCAACTCACCAGGCCATCAAGAAAAAGGAAATGGTACTTTCAGTCTTTTCCTTTGAGAAATACAGCTGCGGGGCTGGGGACTGCGGGTGTGCTGGCTTCCCCCGGTCACCCCGGCACTTTGGGACGCCAAGACAGGTGGATCACTTGAGGTCAGGAGCTTGACATCCGCCTGCCCAGTGTGGTGAAAGCCTGTGTCTGCTAAATATGCAACAATTAGCCAGGGGTGGTGGCAGCCACCTGAAATCCCAGCTACTCGGGAGGCTGAGGCAGGAGAATCGCTTGAACCTGGGAGGCGGAGGTGGCAGTGAGCTGAGATCACACCACTGCACTCCAGCCTGGGCAACACAGCCAGACTCTGTCTCAAAAATACCAGTAAAAAAGTAAAACACCGGATGGAATGATGGTCTGCACGCTCCTGAATCGGAGTCCCTCGCGGTAGAGCGGACAGACGGCTGCTACCCCGTGAACTGTTACTGCAAACTGTCTGTGATGAGCTGTGCTCAGAAACTGCAAGTCAACATTTAGAGACCTAAGAAAAAATAATGACAGTCACGTAAGCTGTGCTCAGTCCAATGGCTTAAAAAAGACACATCAGGGGGCCGGGCGTGGTGGCTCACGCCTGTAATCCCAGCATTTTGGGAGGCCAAGGCGGGTGGATCACGAGATCAAGAGATCGAGACCATCCTGATCAACATGGTGAAACCCCATCTCTACTAAAAATACAAAAAATTAGCTGGACATGGTGGCGCGTGCCTGTCATCCCAGCTACTCAGGAGGCTGAGGCAGGAGAATTGCCTGAACCCAGGAGGCGGAGGTTGCGGTGAGCCGAGATTGCGCCATTGCACTCCAGCCTGGGTAACAAGAGCGAAACTCCGTCTCAAAAAAAAAAAAAAAAAAAAAAAAAAAAAAAGACACATCAGGAGCTTCTACTTTGCATGTTTCTTAAATTTCTTAAAAGCACTTTTTTTTTTTAAACTAATTCATTTTTATTGTATCTAAGGCAGTTATCAATCTCCTGCAGATTGGGGGAGAGAGAGTTTTGCCACAGTTTGGAAGCGCTGCTTCTGAGCATACTGCTATCTGGATAGGAATTCCTCACACTCCACTGTAATTTCGCCCAGAAATACTTGCGGGGATGTGAGAAACAGGAAAACCCTGAGCCACTGGGCATGGTGGCTCACGCCTGTAATGCCAGCACTTAGGGAGGTCGAGGCTGGTAGACCACGAGGTCATGAGTTCAAGACAAGCCTGGCAAAATGGTGAAACCTCATCTCTACTAAAAATACAAAAACTAGCTGGGTGTGGTGGTGTGTGCCTGTAATCCCAGCTACTCAGGAGACTGAGGCAGGAGAATCCAAGGCCATATTATGGCACTGTTCACAATAGCAAGGACTTGGAGCCAACCCGAATGCCCATCAATGATAGACTAGATAAAGAAAACGTGGCTCGTAGACACCATGGAATACTATGCAGCCATCAAAAAGGATGAGTTCACATCCTTTGTAGGAACATAAATGAAGCTGGAAACCATCATTCTCAGCAAACTAACACAAGAACAGAAAACCAAACACCGCATGTTCTCACTCCTAAGTGGGAGCTGAACAGCGAGAATGCAAGAACATCACACACTGGGGCATGTTGGGGGGTTGGGGGTAGGGGAGGGAGAGCGTTAGGAGAAATACCTAACGTAGATGATGGGTTGACAGGTGCAGCAAACCACCACGGCACGTGTGTACCTGTGTAACACACCCATACGTTCTGCACATGGACCGCAGAACTTAAAGTATAGTAAGAAAAGAAAACAAACAGAAACAAACAAGAAAAAAATAATAATAAAAAGAGTACGAGGCTTCAAGACCCCTGCACCAAGATGCCAGGGTGGCATGCCCGCAGGACACAGGAAATCCTACTTGCTAGGAGCTTCGTGGCTGCATTCGGCTGGAACCCAAGCCCTGTAGAAGCTGTGACCCTGCCCCGGGGCGCCGTGAGAGGGAGCCCGAGAACCTAACGCAGGAGAATCTCAGGAAGAGTTGGGAAATGTTTTTTCATTCCAGCAGGAGGTCCTTCAAGGATACCTTGATTCGGGGCTGGGCGCAGTGGCTCACGCCTATAATCCCAGCAGTTTGGGAGGCCGAGGCGGGTGGATCACGAGGTCAGGAGTTTGAGACCATTCTGGCCAACACGGTGAAGCCCCGTCTCTACGACAAATACAAAAATTAGCCTGGCATGGCGGCACATGCCTGTATTCCCAGCCACTCAGGAGGCTGAGGCAGAACTGTTTGAACCCAGGAGATGGAGGTTGCGGTGAGCCGAGGTCACGCCATTGCACTCCAGCCTGGGTGACAGAGCAAGACTCTGTCTCAAAAAAAAAAAAAAAAGAGAGAGAGAGAGAGAGAGAGAGAGCGTGGGGAGAAATGCCAGATGTAGGTGAAGGGGAAGAAGGCAGCAAACCACGCTGCCACGTGTGTACCTATGCAACAATCTTGCATGTTCTTCACATGTACCCCAAAACCTAACATGCAATTTAAAAGATAAGGATACTTTAATTCTATTTAGATAATTTACAGAAATGGAAGTGACAGGGTTTGGGAGTGTCTGCCAAGCCGCTCATGGAACAGGATGTTGTATGCCAGTTACGCGTGTGCCAAGAAGAGAAAAGAACCAGGGAGCAGAGCTTCAGCCGATGGCTGCACCCCAGTTACTGCTCATGACATAAAACCAAAATGCTGGCCTCCTCCCGGAAGACCACGTTCAGAGCATGTGACAAAAGTGACATCTGTGCCTTGATGGTGAACAAACAGAGCATTAAACAGGAGGAATTGCCGTTGTTAAAACGTTCACACCTATTGGCCAAACAAGCAGAGAGAGGGCCCTAGTCACACAGGACAGCAACGGTTCAAGTGTAAAACCCGGATGGAGGGATGAGAGCGTCACCTGTGAGGGCACAGTTTGCATCTGTGTGACCAACCCCATAACCCAGCGGGGCTAACTGGAAAGTCATGAACCCAATGCTGCATTGACATGAAGTTAAGATGTGATGTGGCATTTTCCAAAGCGTTGTCTTCAGGGTAGCACAATATCCCATGTCAAGAACTCCTAGCTAGGCACGGAGAAATGAACAGAACCAACATTGTGGGGGAAGGAAGAAGGGAGGGAGGGAAGGCAGAAGGAGGGAGGAAGGGAGGGAGGGAGGGAGTGAGGGAGAGAGGGAGGGAGGAGGGAGGGAGGGAGGAGGGAGGGAGAGAGGGAGGGAGGGAGGGAGGGAGGGAGGAGGGAGGGAGAGAGGGAGGGAGGGAAGAGGGAGGAAGAGAGGGAGGGAGGAGGGAGGGAGAGAGGGAGGGAGGGAGGGAGAGAAAAAGGGAGGGAGGGAGGGAGGGAGGGAGGACGGAGCAGAAAGAAGCTTCCAGAAAAGACTGTGAACAATCTATTTAATGAGGCTGGACAGGCAAAATCACTAACAGGAAACCCTGGGCTGTATGAAAGGGCTAAAATGAGAGGTTTCTGTTTCTTAGTACCCTAATAATACGTTACATTTGTAAGTAAAATGTGAAAATCTCAAGGAAATAATTTTCTGAGCGATATTAATTATCACAATTTAACCAAGGAAATTAAGTCTAATCAGACCAATGGTTCTAAGAAAAACAGAAGAAAATAATGAACCAATGAGTCGAAGAAAGGGGAGATGGGAGCAGAGAAAATTAGAAAATTTTCTAATTTTCTTAGACAATTTTTGTAGACTTTAAAGCAACAGGTAGGTGCCCTGATACAGACTGGCTGGACAAAGAGTGTGAGGTGATTTGTTTTGTGAAATTTCTGTTGTTCTGATAGAAATTCTGAAAAAAAAAAGGTAGCAGAAGAAATTTGCTAGGAAAACAGGAATTGCTTGATGAGTAACATTAATCTATACAGAAGAAAGAAATCTTAAAACTGCAAACTTAAAGAAAATATCTGTAGGTAAGTCGTGGTCACAAGCCCACTCCGCACCAGGACTAGGGGCAAACACTCAGTAGGTGACTCGTGGTCACAAGTCCCCTCTGCACACAGGACTAGGGCAAACACTCAGCAACTCAGAATTACTTGGGGACATAAGCCCAGCAGCTCTGACCAGCAATGGCAACCCCCTCGGGTCCCCTTCCGTAATCTGGAAGCTTCGACTCTGGCTCGGTCGATAAACCTCATCACTGCTCACTGTCCGGGTCCGGGAAGTCTTGCCTGCAGCTGGACACTCACCGTGGGGTAAGGCTCTCTGCGCGATCCTAGAGCCAGGGAAGCCAAGCACGTGAGCCCGGAGCCCCAGCTGAGGATCCGGTGACACTAGGAAGCCAGAACGTCCGTGATCCAGGCAGCCAGTGCACACTTCTCCCCGCACTAGCCGTCCGGGTACACCTTCTGTCCCGGCCCCCAGGAAGCCCTGTGCTGGGAGCCAGGCGCTGATCCAGGGAGCGAACTCCTGGCAGGGAGGAAGCTCAGCAGGCCTGCGTGCTCCGCGTTCCAGAGGGAGGGAAGAGGTGCAGGAACTGCCGGAATGAAGAAGCAGGGCAGCCGGGTCCCGCTCCCTGCCTCTCTCGTTTCTATTTCTTTCTCAGTTTGAAGATGAAGGGGAACTGTCAGTGGCTCCGGGTCCTTACGCGGGTGTGCAGCTCCTCTCTGCAGACCTCAACTCCTGGTTTGTTTGTATGCGGCAGAGACCCATCTGCCCCTAAGACCTACGGCGAAAGAGGATGGAGTGACATTATTCTCGGTGTGTGTCTGTGTGCGTGTGTGAGAGAGAGAGAGGGAATCTGTGTGTGTTTGTGTGTGTGTGTGTTGTGTGACACAGAGAGAATCTGTGTGTGTCTGTGTGTGTGTGTGTGTGCATGTTGTGTCTGTGACAGAGAGAGGGAATCTGTGTGTGTTTGTGTGTGTGTGTGTTGTGTGTGTGACACAGAGAGAATCTGTGTGTGTCTGTGTGTGTGTGTACGTGTTGTGTCTGTGACAGAGAGGGAATTTGTGTGTGTGTGTGTGTGTTGTGTGACACACAGAGAGAATCTGTGTGTGTGTGTGTGCATGTTGTGTGTGTGACAGAGAGAGAGAGGGAATCTGTGTGTGTGTGACACACACAGAGAGAGAGGGAGAATCTGTGTGTGTCTGTGTGTGTGTGAGAGGGAATCTGTGTTTGTGTGTGTTGTGTGTGTGACACACAGAGAGAATCTGTGTGTGTGTGTGTGTTGTGTGTGTGACAGAGAGAGAGGGAATCTGTGTTTGTGTGTGTGTGTGTGACAGAGAGAGGGAATCTGTGTGTGTTTGTGTGTTTGTGTGTGTGACACAGAGAGAGAGAGAGAGAGAATCTGCATGTGTCTGTGTGTGTGTGAGAGAGAGAGAGGGAGAATCTGCGTGTGTCTGTGTGTGTGCGTGTGTGACAGAGAGAGACAGGGAGAGAGAAAAAAATAAGCGAGAGACAGAAAGAGGGAGACAAAGAAAGAATAAAAGACGGAAAGTGACAGAGAGAGAGGGAAAGAAGGGGAAGTGACAGAGATGAGAGTGGAGGATGAGAGAGACACAGACATGGAGCCTGTGACACAGAAACAGAAGCAGAAAAACAGACTGAAAGAGAGAGTGTGTCAGAGAGAGACACACAGAACAAGAAAGAGAGACAGACAGAGAAGGACAGAGTAAGAGAGAGGCCGGGGGCAGTGGCTCCAACCTCTAATCCAAATACTTTGGGAAGCTGAGGCGGGTGGATCGCTTGAGGTCAGGAGCTCAAGACCAGCCTGGCCAACATTACGAAACCTTGTCTCTACTAAAAGTACAAACGTTAGCCGGGCGTGGTGGCAGGCGCCTGTCATCCCAGCTACTTGGGAGGCTGAGGCGGAGAATCGCTGGAACCCTGGAGGTGGAGGTCACAGTGGGCCAGGATCGCGCCACTGCACTCCAGAGAGAGAGAGAGAGAGAGAGAGAGAGAGAGAGAGAGAGAGAGAGAGACAGAGAGAGAGACAGAGACAGAGAGAGACAGAGAGAGAGAGAGAGAGAGAGAGACGGAGGCAGGGGCAGACACAGAGGCGGAGAAAGCAAACAGGAGATGGAAAAAGTGACAGAGAAAGAGAAGAATAGAACGACAGAGCGAGACAGGGACACGGGAGAGAGATGCAGACACACACAGAGAGCCAGCGAGCTCCCACCCAGCGGCGGTGACATTCAGGGTCCAGGGAGCCCGTCCGCTCTCCACGCCTCTGGCGGCCGCCTCTGCCCGCTCAGCACTCTGGAGACGTGACTAGGGGACATCTCAAGTTAGCAGAAAGCTGTGGGATACGCGACTGCCCTCGGAATCCACCTTCAGGATAAACCCTGCAGACACTGTCGTTTTGACGGTGCAACGTTCAGATGATTAAAATTGTTTTCTGACCCCCAGCTCTATTCTAGGAAGGAAATTAAGGTGAAAGCCCCGTTGACCTGCCCCTGAGGCCAAGAGCAGGTGCCCCAAAGTGCCCCATGGGCGAGGAAGAAAGAACGGCCCTTAGAGGGCCAGAGACGGGCTCTGGGCGACAAGTCAATCTCTGCGTTGCTGTGGCAACGACACTTGTGTAGAAAGCTTTAAAGAACACTTCTGTCTCCAGGGAAGGAAACGGTCCTCCCGGGAACGCGTTTCCATTATCCACCCACAGCACCGGCTACAGCGAACCCCAGCCCAGCGGGGACCAGCGGCCTACGTTTCTGTTTTTCTTCTTGTTGTTATTTCTTTTGTTTGTTTTTGGTTTTGTTTTTGACATGCAGTCTCGTGCAGGCGCCCAGGCTGGAGTGCAACGGCGCGATCTCGGCTCACGGCAACGTCCACGTCCCGGGTTCAAGCGATTCTCCTGCTTCAGCCTCCTGAGTAGCTGGGACCAGAGGCATCAGCCCCCGCTCATTTATTTTTTTTTTTTAGTAGAGAAGGGGTGTAACCTTGTTAGCCAGTAGGTTCTCCACCTGCTGAACTCGTGACCCACCCACCTCGGCCTCCGAACGTGCTGGGATGACAGGCGTGAGTCCCCATGCCCGGCCGAGCTGCACAGGTTTCTATTTAGCTTAGATTTACTGCACCTCACTGTTTATACATTGGGAACATCAAAAAGAAGTGAAGAAGGGTCTACCTGTCTGGTCTTTGGATACACTGGAAACCAGTTAAAATTTAATTTGTAGCTGCTTGTGGCAGCTCACGCCGGTCATCCCAGCACTTTGAGAGGCCAAGGCAGGTGGGTCACCTTAGGTCAGGAGTTCGAGACCAGCCTGGCCAACATGGTGGAGACTGTGTCACTGCACGCCGACCTAGCTGAGAAGAGCAAACCTCCGTCAAAAAAAGAAAACATTAATTTCTAAGAAGCCGTTTGCTCCTCTCTTCAAATTTAAACGCTTGAAGAGTAACGCTCCTGAGCCCCAAATGGAAAAACTGAGAAAAATCCAACTGCAACAAAATCCCCACCACCACCACCCACGCTCCAAGCCCTGTAAGGTGTGATCGTATCTGTCTGCTGAGGAACTGAGACGGGGCAGGGACCCATCTTAGGGGCTTACCAGGAACCTCCACTCACCCCACACCCAGCATGGAAATTAGGGAAATCGGGAGCTCTTTCCAGGAAGGAAATTTCAGGCTGGGAGAAGTCAGTGGGCAACTGGATACACAAGAAAGTAACAGTACGTTAAAACAACAGCCAAGGGGCCGGGCACCGCCTGCCATCCCAGCACTTTGGGAGGCCGAGGTGCGCAGATCACCGGAGGTCAGGAGTTCAAGACCAGCCTGGCCAACGTGGTGAAACCTTGTCTCTACTAAAAATACAATAATTAGCTGGACATGGTGGTAAACACCTGTAATCCCAGCTACTCGGAAGGCTGAGCCACGAGAATTGCTTGAACCCGGGAGGCGGAGGTTGCAGTGAGCTGAGATCGCGCCATTCACTCCAGCCTGGGTGACAAGAGCGAAACTCCAGCTCAAAACAAAACAATACACATAAGATACAAAATACGGATTAATCGACTGTTTATGTCATGAAGGAAGCCTCTGCTCAACAGCAGACTACCGGCAGTGAACTTTTGGAGGCGTCAGAGGTTATACATAGATGTTCAACTACATGAAGTCGGTACCCCAGCCTGCAGGTTGTTCTGTAATAACCTACCCTGGGCTAGGATCGCTGACTCCATCTTAGCTGTAAACTGCCACCTAGCTTCCCCCTCCCGACCTGAGCCCCTTTGGGGGCATAACTGGGCCACGCTGACGCTGTGCTCATCCCGCCAGGGAACCAATGTTCCTGCGTCCTGCTCGGCCAGTGCACCTGCTAGCGTGTATAACTCCCTTCGAACCCCGCTGGGTGACTGTTTGGAAATACCCTTAGCAACCAAGCATCCTGGGACCCTCCTCCCCACCCCCGTCACTAGCTAAGTCGCCTGCTCTGCTTCTGTAAAATTCCGCTTCACCCTGGCTCCCCTCCCCTTCGTAAATCAAGGTGTTGTGACACCCTGCTTTGTGCCAGCTGAAAGGAACTCTCCTCTCCCTGACTAAAGCTGCTCAGGCTTTCCGTCAGCCTTTCTGAGCCGGACACACGCCGTTTTCACTGCCGCACCGTGGTAACCTTCTCCCCGCTAAGGATGTAACCGCAGGATCAAGCGAGGCCATACTGACTCTGGGCACCCAGGAATGCCTTTGTAGATAAGAGGCCGAGTGAAGTGGGATCAGCAGAGCCTGGGAACGCAGCTGCAGCGAGCCCCAGAGCCCCCCTTATCTCGATGTTGTGTGTCTTCCATGACAGCTGCACTCCTCACACCCGACACTGTTGGATTTCTTGGGCATCAGTGTTTCTTTTTAACTCTTTGCTTACTCTGCCTTTGTGAGATCTTTGTTTCAGCTAGGTCCCCCGCTTCCTGTTAAAACTAGTTTATACAAGACCACCTGACTTCTTCCTTGGGGCCCAGAGAATTTGGGGCATTCGACACTCTTGGTCACCGGTGTAATAAAGGACTCATAATTCATTCTCAGAGGGTGGCACATTCCTTGACTCCCTCGGGTACCACAGTATGGCGGGAAACCAAGCCCCTTCCTCCTTTGAGCATTAGCCGTCTCAAGGAACTCTTAATGTGGAATTCAGTGTGTCGCACGTTCCTTCCACCTCCCTTGGATATTACGGTTCAAATGTCATGTATTTTGTGAGTGGGACGTGCACCCCCAGACCCTCCACCTTTGCTGAAACTGTGAGCAAAATGGTTTGACACAGAACTCTGTTCTAGGGTAAAGATTCTGCAGCCCACAATTAATTTCCTGATGAGCCATTTGTGACAGAGCCTCCACTGGGAGGTAGGTACAGAAACGAGACAAGAACGACCAGCCAGGGACACGAGCGTTCAGAGACACAAGACCACCCCCTCCTGTTCATTCTCCTCCTTAGGGTACTCCACGTCAAGACAAGGAGGATGACGACCTTTATGACACTCAGACCTGCGTGTGCAAGCCTGGATGCACACAGAAAGTCTGCAGTCCTGCGTGCCTCAGCTGATCGCCCCACACACCCCCACCCCTACGTTCCCCATTATCCCTAATCGCCCAGGGAAGCTTCCCCGGACACTAAGCCTCTCTCCCCACCCTGCGGGCTTAACTGTTCTTAAGATAATGTGAATACTCCTCACCCCACCCTGCCATCTTAACTGTTCTTGCTCTGTGAATATCCCTGTGACCCACCCTGCCGTCTTCAGTGGTCTTACACGTTACGGCACCGCCATTGCAGCGGGACTGATGGTAGCGTTTACGCTTTGTCCCTAACCCCCCACTGTAACTACCTTACTATGTAACACCACTGCCCCCTCCCCAGACCTATCAAACCAACTCCTATCCCACCGTGCTTTGCTGACAACCTTTTCGGCCTCAGCCCACGTGCACCCAGGTGAATAAACAGCCGTGTTGCCCACACAAAGACCGTTCGGAAGATCTCTGTACTAAATACGTTTCATACTCAGTGCTATCGGACGTGACTAACAATGACCATCCAGTTCCACCCAATAAATAGTAAACATATCCTCTTTTCTTTATGATTTTCCCAAATTTGGCTTGGTGTCCTTTTGGTTAATTTTATTGTTCCCTAAGACATCCAGGGGATTGCTGAAAAACGAGCAACATCCCGAAGCCCTCCCAGATACGGTGGAGAAGTGACAGTATCTTCGACTGCGTCTTTCACCTCTAGCACACAGACCTGACGCCAACCCGCCAGCCAGGAAGCAAAGCTCCCGCCAAGTTCAGGGTGAAGAGGACCGCCGTGCTCCATGACAGCTGAACACGGAAAACTGGCACCTCCCTTGAGCAACGGGCCGCCTGCCGTGGGCACCGCTGTGTAATGAGCGGACGCAGGGCGCCTCATCCTGCCGGGAGCAAACTCCCCCTGCGGCCTCTCAGGGTTCTGGGTTTCCTTCCTGTGAGGCGCAGTTTTTCTGCCGTCTGTTTTAGAATATCTTCCCACGTATTTGCACTGCGAACAGACTGCTCTTCAGAGCAAAGGGTAGGCAAGAAGAAAGAAGAGGCAGGGAGGGGGGCGGCAGGGAGGGAGGGAGGAGGGGGAGGAGTGGGCTTAACACCAGGGTGATGAAATCATCTGTTCAACAAACTCCGGTGACACAGATTTGTCTACCACAAACCTGCATGTACCCCAAACCTAAAATAAACGTTTCCTCAAGGGTCTAGAACTAGAAATGCCATTTGACCCAGCAATCCCAGGACGGGTCTATACCCAAAGGATTATAAATCATTCTATTCCAAAGACACATGCACACGTATGTTCACTGAGGCACTGTTCACAATAGCAAAGACTTGGAACCAACTCAAATGCCCATCAGTGATAGACTGGATAAAGGAAATGTGGCACATACACACCATGGAATACTATGCAGTCATCAAAAAGGATGAGTTCCTGTCCTTTGCAGGGACCTGGATGAAGCTGGAAACCACCATTCTCAGCAAACTGACACAAGAACAGAAAGCCAACACCACATGTTCTCACTCATAGGTGGGGGTTGAACAATGAGAACACAGGGACGCAGGGAGGGGAGCGTCACACACTGGGGTCTGTCGGGTGGTGGGGGATTGGGGGAGAGATAGCAGGGTCAGCACTTTAGACTGGAACGTCCAGGGGTGTGTGTGTGTGCGCGCGCGTTCAGAACACTCACTCACTGACCGCAGGGGGTGGGGGATGGGGGAGGGAGAGCATTAGGAGAAATACCTAATGTAGATGGTGGTGTAACGGATGCAGCAAACCACTGTAGCACGTGTGTACCATGTGACAAACCTGCACATTGTATCTCGGAACTTAAACTTTCTAAAAAGTTCACAAAAACAAACAAAAAGGATTCTGCATCTGCGAGTCCGGCTTGGTCGGATTTGCTCGACTTTAACCCCGTGCAGAGGAGTTTTCTGAAATTGCTGTGCTCGGAAACATGAGCCCACGTTTACTCTGACTTTGGATGCCTTTCGAGAGCACTCTTGAAAATCAACAATGCGGGTGGATGCGGCAACCCCTGCCTACACAATCACACACAGTCACTGCACGGCACCTTCCTGGATCGCCATTAGCTTTCACTGAGAAACAGGTGCAGAATCCAGGTCTCACGATGAAGAGGGTAAGTCCAAGACACCAGCCAGGACGTGTAGCTGGCATGCAGCCTGTCTCAGAGCTCAGTGACGTAAAAAGAGGAGACGCCTCGAGTCAGCACTTTAGACTGGAACATCCAGGGGTGTGTGTGCGCACCACCACCACATCCCCTAATTTTGTAGTTTTAGTAGAGACGGCATTTCTCCACGTTGGTCAGGCTGGTCTCGAACTCCCGACCTCAGGAGATCCGCCTACGTCAGCCTCCCAAAGTGCTAGGATGACAGGCGTGAGCCACCGCGCAGTATCTTGTGTGTGTTTGTCCTAAATTTTCCTGGCGCCCAGTGAACACCAGGGTATACGCCCCTGACAATACAGCCCCTTCACTGATGCGTAGACACCCTGCACGCTACAGCCCCCATGCTCACAACAGCCACAAAGCGGAATGCACTGAAAATCGACAACTCTCTGATCCATCAGAAAATAGAAACCACAGGACAAAATGCCGCCTGAAGACGAGACAGACAGACAGCCGGGTGCATGGCATTCTGCTGGACTGGGAGTTCCTGCTGGAGCCGGCAGGGATGGATACACTGGCAGGGTCATTACTGAACAGCTGCAGTCTGACCGTGGACAAGTCTAGGGGACGTGGATGAAGCTGGAAACCATCAGATGTTCACTGCGGCACTGCTCATGATAGCAAAGACTTGGAACCAACCTAAACGCCCATCCACGATAGACTGCACAAGAAAAACGTGGCACACAGACGCCATGGAATACTATGCAGCCATCAAAAAGGGATGAGTTCACATTCTTTGCGGGGAGTAGATGAAGCTGGACACCATCATTCTCAGCAAACTGACACAAGAACAGAAAACCAAACTCTGCATGTTCTCACTCATGAGTGGGTGTTGAACAATGAGAACACACGGACACAGGGAGGGGACATCACACACTGGGGCCTGTTGGGGGTGGGGGAGCTAGGAGAAGGATAGCAGGAGGTGGGGGGATTGGGGAGGGAGGGCAGGGGTGGGGGCTGGGGAGGGAGAGCCTGGTATGGGGCCTGGGGAGGGAGAGCAGGGAGTGGGGGCTGGGGAGGGAGAGCAGGGGGTGGGGGCTGGAGAGGGAGAGCAGTGGGTGGGGGCTGGGGAGGGAGAGCAGGGAGTGGGGGTTGGGGAGGGAGAGCAGGGGATGGGGGGCCTGGGGAGGGAGAGCAGGAGGTGGGGGACCTGGGGAGGGAGAGCAGGGGGTGTGGGCTGGGGAGGGAGAGCCGGGGGTGTGGGCCTGGGGAGGGAGAGCAGCGGGTGTGGGGCGCTGGGGAGGGAGAGCAGCGGGGGTGGGGGGGCTGGGGAGGGAGAGCAGCGGGGGTGGGGGGGCTGGGGAGGGAGAGCAGGGGGGTGGGGGTCTGGGGAGGGAGAGCAGTGGGTAGGGGCTGGGGAGGGAGAGCATTAGAAATACCTAATGTAGATGGGTGCAGCAAACCACCATGGCACGCGTATACCCATGTAGCAATCCTGCACAATCTGCACACGTACTTCAGAACCTAAAATATAATAAAGAAAGGGGGAGAGGGAGAGAGAGAGGGAGGGGGAGGAGGGGGGGAGGGAGGAACGAAGGAAAGAAACTGAGTCCTGGGGGCCCATCGTCGAGGGGACCCTGCCTTTTCACACATTTTACCTCTAGGAGCCCCGCCAGCTTCCCTGGGTGGAGATCAAGCAGTAGCGGGGGGTGTGCTACTGGGGACAAGTCCGTTCCCAGGGAGAAAGTCTTTGGAATCGGCCCGAAGCAGTGTGTGTCCTACCTGCCCTCGGGGTGAACTGCTCCGCACCAAGTAACCCGGAGGAAAGAACATGGTAGATTTCACGGTCTTCCTTTCTTTCTCTGCCTCTTTCTTTCCTTTTTTCTTTCTTCCCTCCCTTCCCTCCCTCCCTCCCTCCCTCCGCCTCCCTCTCTCTTTCTTTCTTTTTCTTCCTCTCCCCTCCGCCTCTCTTCTCGGCTTCTTTCTCTTTTTTTGAGGCAGAGTTTCACCCTTCCCGCCCAGGCTGCAGTGCAGTGGCCGCAATCTCGGCTCCCTGCAACCTCCATCTTCCGGGTTCAAGTGATTCTCCTGCGTCAGACTCCCCAGTAGCTGGGATTACAGGCTCCTGCCACCGCATCTGGCTTTTTATTTTATTTTATTTTATTTTATTTCTAGTAGAGATGGGGTTTCACCATATTAGCCAGGCTGGTCTCGAACACCTGACCTCCGCCCCACCTTGGCCTCCCAAAGTGCTCGGATTGCAGGCATGAGCCAGCACGCCTAGCCGAATTTCAGTTTCTCTTAGCTCTCTTTCTTTTTTTTTTTTTTTTTTTTTTTTGAGACAAAGTTTCACTCTTGCTACCCGACAGCGGTTTTCACGCAGGAGTGATGCTGCAGCGATGTGCTCATCCGCCCAGTTTGGAAGCAGGAAAGCTGCTACAGGGACGGACTCCTTCGCTGCAGACGCGCCTCTCTGAATGCATTTGAAACACGCGTGGGACTCTAGGGAGGCCACTGCGGAAAGAGTGACTCTGTCTTTTAGGCTCACGGTACTCCAACCAGAAATGAGAAGCCACAAGGGAGGCCGACGCACAAAGAAGCCATCACTGGCCAGGCGCGGTGGCTCACGCCTGTCACCCCAGCACTTTGGGAGTCCAAGGCAGGTGGATCACCTGAGGTCGGGAGTTCAAGACCAGCCTGACCAACATAGTGAAACCCCATCTGTACTAAAACTACAAAAAGTAGCCGGCAAAGTGGCAGGCACCTTTAATCCCAGCTACTCAGGAGGCTGAGGCAGCAGAATCGCTTGAACCTGAGAGGAGGAGGTTGCAGTGAGCGAAGATCAAGCCACTGCACTCCAGCCTGGGCAACACAGCAAGACTCCATCTTAAAAAAAAAAAAAAAAAAAAAAGAAAGAAAACTTAAAAAACATAATAATGTCTGTATTTTGAAATAGCCTTGGGGCAAGTTGCCATGTTGTTTGACTTTGCAATGATCTCTTGTAGTCATGGAGTCGGGCTGGGAAAAAATCTTGTTCCTGTGAAATAGAGGGGCTTCCGCCACAGTTTCTCAGGTCAGGGAATCTGTCTTCCGTTTCGAGATATTATTAAAGAGTAGTATCATCAGAGAACCGTCATGGTGCAAAAGTACACCAAACGTCATTCTGGCGTGTAGGTGAGTGCCATCAAAGCTAGTGAGTTTCTGACACCTCCGTATCTATCGTGAATACGATCGGTAACATTTTGTTTGTGGTTGAGTTACTATCAAGTAACTAGACATAATTCAAACCATGACCAGCAGAAGCAAACTCTCCTTAAGGTAACGTTTTTCTGCTCTTTCTACCTAAAACCAGAAAAGGAAACATCTTCGCTGTGATGATATGCTCACGTCCTGACTCCCAAAAACTTGATTCGGGGCAGCAGAGCCCACGTGGCATTCGGGGCATGACCCTGCCTGTGTGCCCATCAGCTTCTGAGGGTCTCCCCACTGCCCACTGAGCTGCGGCCACAGTACCTTACAGCTCCACCTTGTGCAATCCGAGCTCACCACGTGGGAGTACTCCTTGCAATTACTGTTCCCTGGCCCGGAAGGACCTTGTCATGGCTGGCTGCTTAATATTCATGTCAACGCAAGCGTCAGCCGCTTAGGGAGACTTTCTCAGACCACCCAAGCTAAGGTAGCCGCTCCTGTCTCTGTTTTATTTTCTTTACTGTGTTTATCTGTAGCTGACATTACCTTGTTTTTCAAAAAGACAGTCGTGTATTGTTTTCTTTGTCCACGCAAGGATCAGCTCTCCAAGAAGAAAGCCCTTGTCCCTTTGGGGCCACGCAGCCTCTGCAGCATCCGCTGGCATGCTTGGACGTGGTAGAAATTGTGTAAATGTTGGCTGGATGACTCAAACACAATCTCCAACCTGGGGGTAACCCTTGGCTCCTGAGTTTCATAGTCACTCATGATAATCTACAGCCTTCTTTCCAGAACGACTCGAACTTCCATCATCTGTAACACCGTATTACAGCACAGCGGCTTTCACTTTTCCCGTTCTCCAAGGGCACAGGAGAGTCTCTTCTTACAGGCAGGGACCATGTTTTAGTCGCCTTTGTATCCTTTGTACCCAACATTGTGCTTGGCACATAATACTTTGTGGAAAAAAAAAAAACCCAGCGTGTGAATGTAAACGTACGCGAACATACGATCACGGAAGCTGTATTCGAGTTAAGCACGTCAGGACGAGGGCATCCCCGATTCGGGACTGATGGACGCTTCAAGGTTCCATTACATATTCTCTCACACAGGTACTATTGTTCGGCTCTGAAAATCACTCTCATTTGTATTTCCAGGAAATTTCATACCATTATCTTCAATTCAGTGAGGGCTAAGAGGCAAGACGAGTAATGATAGAAAATTACTGCTAATAGAAAATTCACTTTTAATCTTGCTTCAAACAAGTTTTTCTTTTTTTGTGAAATGAAGGAGAGAGCGCATCTTCAAGGCTACGAACTGATTGCTGCACAGGAGAGAAACTCTGATTTAGGAAAATCTACAATTGCTGTTTAGACACTTGAGCCTCAGCGGCTAGAAAGTGTGCCCCGACTAGACGGGTCTTAAGCCGGAGATGATGATAGCTAATTAGCTGGAGATAGGAAGATAAGTGTCACTCAAATCTGAACGGTGCTCCTCAGCCGTGAGACTGTATAATGAAGTTGTGAAGAGCGAGGCTGCACCTCTGTCTGCTCTTTAGCCGATGCAGGCTTCACAAGCAGGTAACACGGCCGGGCACGGCGCCCCCCCGCCTGTCATCCCAGCACTTTGGGAGGCCGAGGCCAGCGAATCACCTGAGGTCAGGAGTTCGAACCAGCCCGGCCAACATGGCAAAACCCCATCTCTACCAAAAAAAATACAAGACATTAGCCGAGTGTGGTGGTTTGTGCCTGTAGTCCCAGCTACTTGGGAGGCTGAGGCAGAAGAATTGCTCGAACTTGGGAGGCGGAGGTTGCAGAGAGCTGAGATCGCACCATTGCACTCCAGCCTGGGCATCAAGAGTGAAATCTTGTCTGCCCCCACCCAAAAAAAATCTAAATCCATAGACTTTGAGTAATTTGTCCTTCTAATGGTGGGTGGGCCTGGTCTAATCAGTTGACAGTTTGAATAGAACAGAAGACTGATGTCCCTGAGTAAGAAGGGACTCTGCCAACAGACACCTTTTGGAGTCCATCGACAACATCAACTCCTCCTTCACACCTGCCCCCCCGGCTGGTCTCCCCCACGCATCGTGGGACTTGCATTATCATGTGAGCAAAATGCCTTAAAGTAAATGTGCTTTGCATCAATCCATGCATCTCAGTGCTTCTATTTCTCTGCAGCATCCTGACTCATACACACAGTTCCCTGCTTCCGTGGCACCCACCTCCCATGGTAGCCTTCTTCTGTAAGAAATTAGTAAGTTTTAGGTGAACACCAAGGAGGAATTTCATCCAGGAAAGGTCTTTGCCTCCTTCAAGACCTGATGAATTTCCACTCACTCCCTAAAATTCAAGTCAAATGCATGTATTTTCTGATAATGTTTCTACCTCTAAAGGCAAAACCAGGCATTTCACCCCACGGCATCTGGGCACACAGCGGCAGAGGTGCATTTGAGATGCCTCTAAGTTGTTGTTAAGGTACCATGTGGGCCACGCGCAGTGGCTCATGCCTGTAATCCCAGCACTTTGGAGCGGGGGGAGAGACAGGCAGATGACGAGGTCAAGAGTTCAAGACCAGCTTGACCAACGTCGTGAAACCCGTTTCTACTAAAACTACAAAAATTAGCCAGGGGTAGTGGCGCACCTGTAATCCCAGCTACTGTGGTGGCTGAGGCAGGAGAATCGCTTCAACCCGGGAGGTGGAAGTTGCCGTGAGCCGAGATTGCACCACCGCACTCCAGCCTGGGCAACAGAGAAAGACTCCATCTCAAAAAAAAAAAAAAAAAAAAAAAAAATTGTACCATCTTCCCCTGACTGTGAATCTCTTAGGAACAGCATCTGTAAAAAATGTAACAGGCCATCCAGGATTTAATAGTGCTCAAATATTGCTGAGGGTGGTTTTTCTCTTCTGTTTCCACATTGCAAGCTGGCACCATGTGTCTGCACATAAGTGTATTTTCCACCCACCTGATTTGCCTGTTTCTATCCTCCCCTCCCGCAAGGCGCCCTGAAGCTGCTGTCAAGCTTAATCTCCCGAAAATAACCCAACTCCCTCTCACTGCCTTTGTAGACCCTCCCTGTGGCTTCTTCTCACAGTCAATCTAAGTAAACTACGAGTGGACTACCAGGGTCGCCTCCCTTTTTTCATTCCTGTTTGTAGGGATGTTGTAGGAGTCTGTTTGCACGCTGGGGATAAAGACATCCCTGAGACGGGGTCATTTATAAAAGGAAGGTTTCACTGGACTGACAGTTCCAGGTGGTTGGGGAAGCCTCACAATCATGGCAGAAGAGGAAAGGCACATCTCACATGGTGGCAAGCAAGAGAACAGTGTGTCTGCAGGAAAAGTCCCCTTGATACTGACCATCAGATCTCGTGAGACTTATCATGAGAACAGCATAGGAGAGACACGCCCCCACGATGCAATTACCTCCCAGTGGTCCCCCCTACACCACGTGGGAATACAGGATGAGATTTAGACCCTGGCACGGTGGCTCACACCTGTAATCCCAACACTTTGGGAGACCAGGGCTGGTGGATCACCTGAGATCAGGAGTTCAAGACCAGCCTGGCCAATATGGCAAAACACCAACTCTACTAAAAATACAAAAATGAGCCAGGTGTGGTGGCGGGCACCTGTAATCCCAGCTACCTGGGAGGCTGAGGTAGGAAAATCGCTGGAACCCAGGGAAGCTGCAGCGAGCTGAGATTGCGCTGCTGCATTCCAGCTTGGGTGACAGAGCGAGACTCCGTCTCCAAAAATAAGGTAACATAGATAGAGATTTGGATGGGGGCAGAGCCAAACCGTACCATACGTAAAGATCTGCACATTTTCCCAGGCATTTCATGCCATTTTGCTTTTCAGTTGCTGTAACGCAGCGTCCGGCAGCATAGGGACCCATCGATGTTATGGATGGGACATGTAAAATGGGACCACCCTTGTGCAGGTGGCCTGTAGGCTCCCTGGTAGGACCACCCTGCTCATGGAGAACCACTGTTCTGCCCACTTAATGAACCACCCCTTCATATCTGCTTGATTAGAGAGCAGCTGCCTCCACAAACCCCTATGCCCAGGAGTTCTGGGAGCGTTGGCGTCTGGAAATCCCCGCGCACACCCAAGCCAAGTCCAGAGTCAGGCAGGGAACTCAAGCCAGGCCAATGAGAACCCTGGCTTGGGACAGTCCCCACGAAAAGAAAAAAAGAGTCTGTCGGTATTAGAGGCAAAGCAAGGCAGAAGGAGTGGGGAAGAAGGTTGTGTAGCAGAGTCACGCTTCTCTGCAGGAAGATGAGACCCCAGCAGTAAGAAGCTGGCATCCTGGAAAGCTTGGGCTCTGTGTTCTGGCCTCTGAGAAAAAAGTGATCAGTAAGCTCGGGGCAGATTAAACACAAAAGCCAAGGCGCTTCTGCTTACGCTGGATCAAGCTGGGGTCAGGTGCTTGCGGCCAGAGTTTTGATACGTTTGTTCATTCCCTGGGTGGGGTCAGTCCCTCACAGCCAGGGTTTTGATGCCTGTATTCCTATTCTCTGCGTGTGTGGGGTTTTATTTACTTGCTTTCAAAAGAAAATAGAAAGTCTCCAAAGGATGATGGAAAGGGGGGTTACCTCTCAGAGATAAGAAAGAGGCACCAGCAGAGACTGCACAGAAAGAAGCAAAAAATGAAAACGGAAAAAGTAGAATGAAAAGCAGTCCGATGCCGGTTCTATTATTACTTTTTCCCTTGCAAGGAAAGGAGGCACAAGGCCCCCATGGGTCTCTTTTTTGCATGGGTGGGAGGCGGACGAAGCGGAACTCGTGTTCCTCTGCCACTGTTTCCTGCAGAAATGGTTGACCTCGGTACATAATATGGCAGCTCCTCCAAAAATTAAAAGCAGAACTACTCTGTGAAGCAGGAAGCACACTTCTAGGTATTTATCCAAAAGAGAAATTGGTGTATGACAGGCATCTGCACCAGCACGTTCATTGCAGCACTATTTAGAATAACCTAGATCATTCTATATCTTGGATAATCTAGGTTATTCTAAACAGTGCTGCAATTAACCAAGCATTTATTCTAAATAGTGCTGCAATAAACCCAAGCGTTTATTCTATATCTTGGTTGTTTTCTAAGAAAATCCAGTGTGGCTGGGCACTGTGGCTCATGCCTATAACCCCAGCACTTTGGGAGGCCGAGGCAGGTGATCACTTGCAGTCAGCAGTTCGAGACCAGCCTGGCCAACAGGGTGAAACTCCCTAGCTTCTAGGAGGTACAAAAATGAGCAGGGCATGCTGGCGAGCACCTGTAATCTCAGCTACAAGGGAGGGCTCAGGCAAGAGAATCACTTGAACCCGGGAGGCAGAGGTTGCAGTGAGCCAAGATCACGCCATTGTACTCCAGCGTGGGCGACAGAGCAAGACTCCATCTCAAACAAAGAAAACGCTGCACATACACACAGTGGAATAGTATGCAGCCTTTAAAAAGAAGGGAATTCTGTCATTTGCTACAACATGGATGAACCTGGAGGATGTTATGTGAAACAGACCAGGCACAGATCGACAAATCCTGCATGATTTCCCTGACATGTAGAATCTGAATCAGTCACATTCATAGAAGCAGACAGTAGAATGATGCTTACCAGGAAATGAGGGACAGGGATGTGGGGAGGTTGGGAGCTGTTGTTTCATGAGCATAACGTTTCATTAGATGACATGAATCGGTTTTGCAGCCTGGTGTATAGCTGTATGCAGCACAGCAGGTGTGCCTAGAGTTAACGCCACCATATTATACACATAACACTTTGTCAAGAGGGTACCTCCCACGTTAAGGGTTCTGACCGTATAAAATAAACATCTCAACACATACGTTTACTGTAGTTCTATGTACAACAGCAAAGACTTGGAACCAACCCAAATGCCCATCCATGATAGACTGGATAAAGAAAATGAGGCACACAGACACCACGGAATACTATGCAGCCACCAAAAAGGATGAGTTCATGTCCCTTGCAGGGACATGGATGAAACCGGAAACCATCATTCTCAGCAAACTGACACAAGAACAGAAAACCAAACACCGCATGTTCTCACTCATAAGTGGGTATTGAACGGTGAGAACACATGGACACAGGGAGGGGAGCATCACACACCGGGGCCTGTCAGGAGGGGTGGGGGAAAAGGGGAGGGAGAGCATTAGGATTAATGCCTAATGCATGCGGGGCTTAAAACCTAGGTGATGACGGGTTGATGGGTGCGGCGAACCACCATGGCACATGTGTACCCACGTAACAAACCTGCATGTTCTGCACGTGTACCCCGGGACTTAAAATAATAAAAAACATGCCGGGCGCGGTGGCTCAAGCCTGTAATCCCAGCACTTTGGGAGGCCGAGGCGGGTGGATCACGAGGTCAAGAGATCGAGACCATCCTGGTCAACATGGTGAAACCCCGTCTCTACTAAAAATACAAAAAATTAGCTGGGCATGGTGGTGCGTGCCTGTAATCCCAGCTACTCAGGAGGCTGGGGCAGGAGAATTGCCTGAACCCAGGAAGCGGAGGTTGCGGTGAGCCGAGATCGCGCCATTGCACTCCAGCCTGGGTAACAAGAGTGAAACTCCGTCTCAAAAAAAAAAAAATAATAAAATAAAATAAATAAAAAAATAATAATAAAAAACATGAAGAAGAAACTCAAAGGCAGTTTCGTAAATGTTCAGCTACATCGTGTCATTCAAAATGAGACTGACCCACTTTCCGTATCTGTGTTGATGACTACATCAGAGTGCTTGTCACGTGGACTAAGTCTTTAAGTGAAAATCACTGCTTCTAAATATGCCTTAATAACACGAGCTCTGGCACTTGTCGGCCTCAGAGAGGTCACGAGTCAGTTAGGGATGGAGCACTTCCTTGCTGACATCGGGACTCTGGGATGGAGAACACAGCACAGGCCACCCAACGGGAAGAAGACGACGCCATCAGGCCGGGCGCGGTGGCTCACACCTGTCATCCCAGCACTTTGGGAGGCCGAGGTGGGCGGATCACGAGGTCGGGAGTTTGAGACGGGCCTGGCCAACATAGTGAAACCTCGTCACTATTAAAAATACAAAAACAAATTAGCCGGGCGTGGTGGCACGCACCTGTGGTCCCAGCTACTCAGGAGAGTGAGGTGGGAGAATTGCTTAAACCCAGAAGCGGAGGTTGCAGTGAGCCAAGACCATGCTACTGCACTCCAGCGTGGACAGCAGAGCAAGACTCTGTCTCATAAAAAAAAAAAAAAAAAAAAAAAAAAAAAAAAAAAAAAAAAAAAAACAAAAAAAAAAAAACAAGAAGACGTCATTCAGTGAATGGTCAGCGTGCTGAAGATGGAGAGGGCTGTGTGTGGATGAAGCTTTGGGACCAGCCCTGCCTTCTTGCCCAGCTGAAGAACAGACAGGTGCTGTGGGAGTCGGCTCCCCGGCTCTCCCAGGCTGGAATCCTGGACCACCTAGGTGACAGCGCCACACTGAGAGCACCCCCTACTCTCGATAATGAGGAGGTGGTCAGCAGGCAGGAGGCCGATACCCCAGCTTCTTCTCCAAGATGACGCCAATTCCCGCTAGCCAGCTCTCTCGAGGCACAGGGGGCATTTGTTTTTTTAAGAAATAGCTGTGCATTTTTGTACCCTAAAAGCGCCCTTGGGCTACCACAATCGCAGCCTGAGGCCAGCACTGACAGGGAAATCTGCTGTCCTTCCATATTCTCTGCCTGCAAAGCAGGAGCCTTAGCTGCTGGCTCTCGGAGGTCCAGTCAACCCTAAACCATGAAACAACTCTGGAGGAAAATAAATGGTATCCCACGGCGTTCAGCATGAAAATGCAGGGTTTTGTTGGGCATTTGCAAAGAAGCAAACCGGACTGTATCTGTTTTCTTCACTACAGCCTCGGGCAATGACTCAGAGAACCAGCCGCCCCCAGAGCAGATCATGTTGAAAGTAAAACTCCCACGAGGCTGTCTCTAAAGAGATGAGCCATCCGAGGAGCTGCATCAACAGAGGTGTCGAAACGCCTTCCTGCTTGCGGGGCCGAGGGCCTGGGAGCTTAGCAGGTGACAGCTCTGCTTAGTATCACTGCGTTCCGTCACAACTCACCACGGGACAATTCCATCAAGTTCTTCGGACTTCTGATATGCGGGATCAGCCCCGACGTTATACATGCCCCGACCCGCCTTTGTGCCAACAGGTTTCTGCAGGCATAGCTGCGGGCGGCCTCTGCTGCAACTTATCCGGGTGGAAACTGTTTGGGGCCAGAGACCGCAGAGCTGCGTCGAATCTCACGGTGATTGCTACAGGTACAGGCGAAGGCTCCTGTAGCCACGAAAACGGACCTACAGGGCCCGCCACAGTGGATGAAGGGCTTTAGGGAGCAGCCTGGGAATGGAGAACAGCCGTTCGGCTAAAGCCGCAGAACTCAAATACCCCTTAAGGTCTACAAGAGTCCAACCGGACGCGGTGGCTCACGCATGGCATCCCAGCACTTTGGGAGGCTGAGAACAGGTGGATCACGACGTCAGGAGTTCGAGACCAGCCTGGACAACATGCTGAAACCCGTGTCTACTAAAAATACAAAAAAGCCGGGCGTGGTGGCGGGCACCTGCAGTCCCAGCTACTCAGGAGGCTGAGGCAGGAGAATCGCTGGAACTTGGGAGGCAGAGGTTACAGTGAGGCGAGATCTCACCACTGCACTCCAGCCTGGGTGACAGAGTGAGACTCTGTCTCAAAAAAAAAAAAAAAAAAAAAAAAAAAAATCCATACAAGTCCATCCGAACCAGCAAAGTGTTGGCCAGACCCACGAACAAGAGTCCAAAACCAGGCTGGATGTGGCAGCTCATGCCTGCTGTCCCCAGCACTTTGGGAAGCCACAGCAGGCAGACCACGTGAGCTTCGGAGTCTGAGATCAGCCTGAACAATATGGCAAGACCCCATGTCTACAAAAAACACAAGTATTAGCAGGGCATGGTAGCATGTGCCTACAGTCTTAGCAACTCGAGGGGCTGGGGTAGGAAGGTTGCTTGAGCCGAGGAGGCAGAAGCTGCCCTACTGTATGTACTTCAGCCTGGGCAATAGGCCAGACCCCGTCTCAGCCCCAGAGAGAACGCAAAGGGGCCTGGGACACTCAGGTGCTGGCCTCATTTACCCACACGTGAAGTCGCACAGGAGAAAGGGGAAGTGAGGGCGGGAGACAGCGGGGCAGAGCACGGGAGGGCAGGGGAGGGGACAGGGGAGGGGGTGTAGGGGAGGGCAGGGGAGGGGAGGGGACGGGAGAAGAGACGGTAGGGGAGGGCAGGGGAAGGGAGGGGAGGGGAGAAGGGGAGGGGAGGGCAGGGGAGAAGGGGAGGGGGTGTAGGGGAGGGCAGGGGAGGGGAGGGGGAGGGGAAGGGAGAGGGGATGTAGGGGAGGGCAGGGGAGGGGAGAGGGGATGTAGGGGAGGGCAGGGGAGGGCAGAGCAGGGGAGGGGAGGGGAGGGGAGGGGAGAGGGGAAGGGAGAGGGGATGGTAGGGGAGGGCAGGGGCGGGGAGGGGAGGGGAGGGCAGGGGAGAAGGGGAGGGGAGGGGGTGGGAAGGGGAGGGGAGGGAAGAGGGGAGGGGAGGGCAGGGGAGGGGAGGGGAAGGGGTAGAGAAGGGAGGGGAGGGGAAGGGAGAGGGGATGGTAGGGGAGGGCAGGGGAGGGGAGGGAAGGGGGAGGGGAAGGGAGAAGAGACGGTAGGGGAGGGGAGGGAAGGGGAGGGGAGGGGAGAGGGGAGGGGAAGGGGTGGGAAGGGGAGAGCAGGGGAGGACAGAGCAGGGGAGGGGAGGGGAGGGCAGGCGAGGGGAGGAGAGGAGAGGGGGTGGGAAGGGGAGGGGAAGGGGAGGGGAGGGAAGGGGTGGGGAGGGGAGGGCAGGGGAGGGGAGGGGAGGGGAAGGAGTGGAGAAGGGAGTGGAGGGAAGGGGTGGGAAGGGGAGGGGAGGGCAGGGGAGGGGAGGGGAGAGGGGACGGGAGGGCAGGGGAGGGGAGGGGAAGAGGTGGGAAGCGGAGGGCAGGGCAGAGGAGGAGACAGGAGGGAAAGGGGAGCGGGGAGGGGAGAGGGGAGGGAAGCGAAGGGGAGGCAGCTCCAGGAGCTAACAGATCATTCATCTATTGGGTAATACTTGAAAGAGTTACAAAACAGGCTGGGGAGAGAAAACAGTGGGAGAAATGCCTGATGTAGGTGACGGGGGGACGGAGACTGCAAACCACCATGGCATGTGTGTACCTACACAGCAACCCTCCGGGACCTGCACGTGTACCCCAGGGCTTAAAGTACAATTAAAAAAAAAAGAATTGAAGGCATAGGCTGGGCGTGGTGGCTCACGCCTGTAATCCCAGCACTTTGGGAAGCCAAGGTGGGCGGATCGCTTCAGGTCAGGAGATTGAGACCCACCTGCCTAACACAGTGAAACGCGTCTCTCCTAAAAATATTACAATTAGCTGGGCATGGTGGCAGGCACCTGTCAGCCCAGCTACTCAGGAGGTTGAAGCAGGAGAATTGCTTGAATCCGGGAGTCAGAGGTTGCAGTGAGCTGAGATTGCACCACTGCAGTCCAGCTTGGGTGACAGAGCAAGACTTTGTCTCAACAAAACAAAATTATAAGGGTCCATGTGAGCCACCAAAGTTCTGGCCAGACCCAAAAAGAAGAGTCTAAAACCAAGCTGGACACAGTGGCTCCCACCTGTCACGTCAGCACTTTGCGAGGATCACGAGGTGAAGAAATGGAGACCAGCCTGACCAACATGGGAAACCCCGTCACTACTAAAAACGCAAAAATTAGCTGGGTGTGGTGGTGTGTGCCTGTCGTCCCAGCTACTTGAGAGGCTGAGGCAGGAGAATTGCTTGAACCCGGGAGGTGGAGGTTGCCGTGAGCTGAGACCGAGCCACTGCCCTCCAGCCTGGGTGATAGAGTGAGACTCTCTCAAAACAAACAGAAAACAAAGCAGACCTGAACAGATAAAACAAAGGCCTCAAAATCCGAGATGTGTGGCCATGTCTGAGGTCCACGGGGGAAGGAGAACGGAACCGAGCCGCATCGTCCAGGGGCAAAGAGCTGGCATGAGAATCAATGCCCATACTGAGGGAAGATACTCACCTGGGGACCCACGAGGAAAACAGGCAAACACAGGCACACGCAAAAACCCAGAAAGTAACATCACATAAAAAACAAACGGGAGCATCTGTTAAAAGGGAGATCTAGGCTGGTCGAGGCAGAAGGAGTGTACAGCACTCGACTTTCACCATCTCAACCGCAGCAAGAAACAGGCTGGAAACAGAACGCAAACATACAGGCTGGAAAGGACACACACGGAGGGGAAATTGAGGTGGAACGTCAATGCGGTTTACAGGGAAGTAACGAAAAGAAAGCCAGAGTCAAAACGTTACCAGGCCGGGCGCGACGGCTCCCACCTGGAATACCAGCATTTCGGGAAGCCAAGGAGGGCGGACTGCCGGAGCTCAGGAGTTCGAGATCAGCCTAGGCAACACTGTGAGACCCTGTCTCTACACAGATACAAAAATGAGCCCTGAGCTGCAGTGCGTGCCTGTAGTCACAGCTACTCGGGAGGCTGAGGCAGGAGGATGTCTTATGCCAGGGAGGCTAAGGTTGTAGTGAGCCAAGATGGTGCCACAGCACTCCAGACTGTGAGACAGAACTAGACCCCGTCTAAGAAAAAAAAAAAAAAGAAGACCCTGCCATTACTTTTTTTTTTTTTTTGACACAGAGTTTAGCTCTTGTTGCCCAGGGTAGAGTGCAATGGCATGATCTAAGCCAGGTGTCCCCAAACTACAGCCCACAGGCCGCAGGCGGCCCCCTGAGGCCATTTACCCGGCCCCCCGCCACACTTCAGGAAGGGGCACCTCTTTCATTGGTGGTCAGTGAGAGGCACACAGTATATGGCGGCCCTCTAAAGGTCTGAGGGACAGTGAACTGGCCCCCTGTGTAAAAAGTTTGGGGACGCCTGATTTAGGCTCACTGCAACCTGAGCCTCGAGGTTCAAGTCACTGTCCTGCCTCAGCCTCCCGAGTAGCTGGGATGACAGGCTTGCACCAACTTGCCCGGCTAATTTTGTGTTTCTAGTGGAGACATCATTTCCCATGTTGGGCAGGCTGGTCTTGAACTCCCGACCTCAGGTAATCCGCCTGCCTCAGCCTCCCAAAGTGCTGGGATTACAGGCGTGAGGCAGTGAGCTCAGCCAACCGTGCCACTACTTTTAATGACAAAACAGCAATTACTCTTGCACCAACCTAATATGTTCATATCAGACAGAAAAAAAAAATTAAGAGCAAATATATTAAATGTTGAACAAAGGGTTCATGGAGTAATGGGATAAGATTAGAAAGTGCTGGAATCAAGTGGGAGATATTATAACATCATGTTCTAGACAACTCTGACAACACTAGACAGAGGGAAGATCAGAATCAAGAATGAGGAGAATGGGCCAGGCGCTGTGGCTCACACCTGTAACCGCAGCACTGTGGGAGGCGGAGGTGGGCAGATCACGTGAAGTCAGGAGTTCAAGAGCAGCCAGGCCAACATGGTGAAACCCCGTCTCTACTAAAAATACAAAATGTAGCCGGGCGTCATGGTGGGTGTCTGTAGTCCCAGCTACCTGGGAGGCTGAGGCAGGAGAATCGCTGGAACCCTGGAGGCGGAGGTTGCAGTGAGCCGAGATCCTGCCACGGAACTCCAGCCTGGGCGACACAGCAAGATCATGTCTCAAAAAAAGAAGAAAAATATGGAGAATCATCACAGGGGTGCCAAGGGCAGGCTCGTGGAAGCTCGTAGGATATAGAAGAAGATGAGCCGGGCGCGGTGGCTCAAGCCTGTAATCCCAGCACTTTGGGAGGCCGAGGCGGGTGGATCACGAGGTCAAGAGATCGAGACCATCCTGGTCAACATGGTGAAACCCCGTCTCTACTAAAAATACAAAAAACTAGCTGGGCATGGTGGCGCGTGCCTGTAATCCCAGCTACTCAGGAGGCTGAGGCAGGAGAATTGCCTGAACCCGGGAGGCGGAGGTTGCAATGAGCCAAGATCACACCATTGTACTCCAGGCTGGGCAACAAGAGCAACGCTGTCTAAAAAAAAAGTAAAAGCAGGCAAGGCCAACCTCTCCTCCTCTTCCTCCTCTTCCTCAGCCTCCTCAGTGTGAAGATGAGGAGGATAAGCCCCCTTGCACCTGATGAATAGAAACAGTTTCTCTTCCTTATGATTCTCTTGATAACATTTTTCTTTTCTGTAGCTTACTTTGCTCTAGGAATACAGTATTCAGTACATGGAACATCCAAAATACAAATGAGTTAATCACCTGTTTATGTTAATGGCAAGGCTTCCTGTAAACAGAAGGCTATTTGTAGTTAGTTTTTTGGAGAACTGAAAGTTACATGTGGGCGGGGCACAATGGCTCACGCCTGTAATCCCAGCACTTTGGGAGGGCGAGGTGTGCATATCACCTGAGGTCACAAGTTCGAGACCAGCCTGACCCAGATGGTAAAACCCTGTCTCTACTAAAAATACAAGAAATAGCCGGACGTGGTGGCATGTGCTTGTAATTAATCTCAGTGACTTGGGAGGCTGAGGCAGGAGAATCGCAGGAGAATCGCTTGAAACCGGGAGGCGGAGGTTGCAGTGAGCCAAGATCACTCCATTGCATTCCAGCCTGGGCGCCAAGAGTGAAACTCGCCTCTCAAAACAAAAAATGTCACGCAAGGATTTTTGACTCTGTGGGGGGTTGGTATCCCGAACCCCCGTGTTTTCCAAGGGTCAATTGTCAATGGAAATATTTCGTGCAAAGAAAAGAAAAAAATCCCTGAGATAAACGCCCAGATCTGCCCCGGATAAGACGTAGAGTAAGCCATACAATTTATTTTTCCATGCCCATATGTCCATCAACCTCATCCTGATAAAACGGTGGAGATTTAAAGATCAAGAGAAAATCCTAAAAGCATCAAAGGAGGGGAGCAAAAAAGGATATCTGACAATGAAAAACCAAAAGGCAGGACATCTGAGCGTGGAAAAGCAAATCAGGTGGGAAGAGCTTTTTGTCAGTGTTAGATTTCAGTAAAGAATAAAGAAATAGGCCGGGTGCGGTGGCTCAAGCCTCTAATCCCAGCACTTTGGGGGACCAAGGCAGGTGGCTCACCTGAGGTCAGGAGTTCGAGAACAGCCTGACCAACATGGAGAAACCCCATCTCTTCTAAAAAAAAACATATATATAATTAGCCTGGCATGGTGGTGAACACCTGTAATACCAGCTACTCGGGAGGCTGAGGCAGGCAGAGGTTGTGTCGAGTTGACATCACATCATTGCACTCCAGCCTGGGCAACAAGAGCGAAACTCAGTCTCAAAAAAATTTAAAAAACAGCTACAGAGTCATGGACGACAGAGGATTTGAACAAAAAACTCTAGACCTGAAGTAGGAAAACAAGATTTGTCTCAAACACATGAGGACTCAGGAAATTAAAAAAATAATACTAATAAAGAGTCATTGCTCGTGTCTCTAGAAAACGTGCCTGGACACACACTGCAGGAAGCTGAGATTTCCAGGCACATCAATACCCCACTCACAGGGAGAGACGGCGTGTCTGTGGGATGGAGGCGTGGCCTGCAGGACGGCGGTGTGCATGGAAAACAGCCAAGCAGGTGTGCATCCCCGTGGGGATGCTGGCATAGTCACACCAGGGCAACATGGCACAAGCATCAACTCTATCACATGCTGATTTTCTATTTATTTATTTATTTATTTTCCAGATGGAGTCTCGCTCTGTGCCCAGGCTGGAGTGCAATGGCATGACCTCGGCTCACTGCAACCTCCGCCTCCCAGGTTCAAGCAGTTCTCCTGCCTCAGCCTCCCCAGTAGCTGGGATTACAGGCATCTGACACCACGCCTGGCTAATTCTTGTATTTTCAGTACAAACATGGTTTCACCATGTTAGCCAGGCTGGTCTCGAACTCCTGACCTCAGATGATCCACCTGCCTCAGCCTCCCAAAGTGTGGGGATTCGAGGCGTGAGGCACCCTGCCCGGCCATTTATGAAAGTTTAGAAGAGCTTCTGTACAGCAAAGGAAACTGTCAACAGAGTAAACAGACAACCTACGGAACGGGAGAAAACGTCTACACACTGTGCATCTGACAAAGGTTTAACATCCAGCGTTTATAAGGAACTTAAACAAACTTACAAGAAAAAATCCAAACCACCCCGTTCAAAGCACACCCTTTGCCACTTCAGGCAAAAGACGTCAACAGACACTTCTCCGAAGAGGACACACACGCAGCCAACGAGCATATGAAAACCGTCCAGCAGCACTTATCGCTGGGGACCTGCAAATCAAAACCAGAATGAGATCCGTCTCACGCCAGTCAGAACGACGTCAAAAAACAGATGCTGGGAAAAGCAAAAACCAACCAAGCAACCAGCGGCAGACAAAAGGGAACAGCTGTACACCGCTGGTGGGAGTGCAAATTAGTTCAAACACTGGGGAAGACAGTGTGGCGATTCCTCAAAGGCCTAAAAACAGAAATAGCATTCAACTCAGCAATCCCATTCCTGAGTATATACCCCAAGGACTATCAATCATTCTATCATAAAGACACAGCACCACTCATGAGAGCAAATGGGTGTTAGACTGGATGAAGACAGTGTGATACAGACACACCATGGAATACTATGCAGCCATAAAAAAGGAGGTCAGGTCCTTTGCAGGGACGCGGATGGAGATGGAAGCCGTTATCCTCAGCAAATCAATACAGAAACAGAAAACCAGACTACATATTCTCACGTATAAGTGGGAGCTAAATGATGAGAACACACAGACCCACGGAGGGAAGTAGCACACACTGAGGCCCATCAGGAGCGGGAGGGGGAGGAGGGAGAGCATCAGGAAGAAGAACTGACGTGTATTAGGCTTCATACCTGGGTGATGAAATAATCCGTACCACGAACCCCCACGACATGAGTTCACCTGTGACACAAGCCCGCACATGTATCCCCGAACTTAAACTTTTTTTAAAAAAATTATGAAAGTTTCAACTAGAAGAATCAAATTTTCCAGAGGGTTGGGGTGATGAGGTGTGAAGGTTTCATGGGTGCCAAAGAACTCACCATGGCCGCCCGCGGCAGAAAGAATGACAGAGAGGCAAAGAAGAAAGATATACAACATATTAACGTTTATTCAACATCTCATTAAACGTTTAACTAGAGGGACGGATGCGGTATGCAAGAGGGTTTAAGGGCCACATACATGTCACACACCATTTCTTGGGTATCTGCATCCACCTCTGGAATCACTGAAGGGTCTGTAATCCAGGAAACTGAGGCGGCCAAGTTATCAAGTTTGGTGGGAACGTTCTTACCGCTGTCACTCACTGTCACTCCACTCCCGGGGAAGCTGCTATTCAAACACTGCCTGGCGTGGGCAGATGCTCAGACACGGATCAAAGCTTCCCCTTCCTGCAATGCCAGAACTTAGAATCCTGCCCACTCACTGCCAGAGTTAGATATGTAATGACTAAACACCAAACAAATCTCCGAAGCAAGAAACATCAGGATGCTTTCAGAGGAAGCAGAGCTGGAGCTGGGGAGTGAGGAAATACTTTTTACTCTCTGGATGCTAGTGATGATAGGAGCAACCAGTTCTCCCAGTCCTACCGGCCGCCACCATGGGCTGGATGGCGTGCTGGCTTCGGTTAGAGAAAATGCAACATTTTAAGAGGGGACACCTTCCATATACATTATAATAAAAGTTTTCAAAAGTCTATCACTAATGCTACAACGATCATAAAAGTGTGGTACATACATACCGTGGAATACTATGCAGCCATAAAAAAGAACGAGAGCAGGTCCTTTGCAAGGCCATGATGGAGGTAGGAGCCGTTATCCTCAGCAAATCAATGCAGGAACAGAAAACCAAACACCACATGCCGGGATGCTCACTGTTCCACACCAGTTACGGCAGGTACAAACCACAGAATCCACAACTGCTTACAGAGGTCTTACACAGACCTAGTTCTGTGGCTTATCGAAGTTCTTTGAAACCCTTCAATTTTCTTTGAGACGGAGGTTCATTCTTGTTGCCCAGGCTGGCGTGCAGTGGCGCGATCTGGGCTCACCGTAACCTCTGCCTTCTGGTTTCAAGCGATTCTCCTCCCTCAGCCTCCTGAGTAGTCAGGATGACAGGCATGTGCCACCACGCCCAGCTAAGTTTTGTATTTTTAGTAGAGATGGGGTTTCCCCATGTTGGTCATGTTGGTCTCGAACTCCCGACCTCAGGTGATCCGCCCGCCTCAGCCTCCCAAAGTGCTGGGATGACAAGCGTGAGCCACCGCGCCCAGCCACAATTTTCTTATTGGTACTAAAGTCTGAATTTTTAACGGAGGGAAAACTGCCCAAGTATTTTTTGTTTTTGTTTTTAAATATAAGAAACACGTATTTATATAAGGATAAATCTGCACAGATTTATATATAATACCTATTTTTTTTATTGTAAATTCTGGGGTCCATGTGCAGATCACGCAGGATTGTTACACAGGTACACACGTGCCATGGTGGGTTGCTGCATCCATCGCCCCGTCATGTACATCAGGTATTTCTCCTAATGCTCCGCCTCCCCCATCCCTCCACCCCCTGCTATCCCTCCCCTAGCTCCTGACAGGCCCCGGTCTGTGACGCTCCCCTCCCTGCATCCATGTGTTCTCACTGTTCAACACCCACTTATGAGTGAGAACATGCAGTGTTTGGTTTTCTGTTCTTGTGTCAGTTTGCTGAGAATGATGGTTTCCAGTTTCATCCATGTCCCTGCAAAGGACATGAACTCATCCCTTTTGATGGCTGCATAGTATTCTATGGTGTCTATGTGCCACATTTTCCTTATCAAGTCTATCTTTGATGGGCATTTGGATTGGGTCCAAGTCTTGGCTATTGTGAACAGTGCCGCAATGAACATATGTGTGCAGGTGTCTTTATAACAGAATGTAAGAGGGACAAAGAAGGATCCAGAGAGCTGGAGTTTCCATCCGTTCAACCTGGATAACGTGTCCCTGTGCGCGCACAGCAAGCCCTGCCCTGTCTTGGTGGCAAGGTCTCCCTCCCACACAGAATGCAGCAGGATTCAAATTCTACAAAGACGTCTGGAGAAGCAGTTTTGATCGATGGTCTGATTAGATGCACTTTTAATGGAAGAGACAGAAAATGCAAATATCTAACGGAAATGCTGGAGACGTTCACCGTCGACAAAGCCCTTCCTTTTCCTTCAAAACTTAGTCACAGAGTGTGGCTGCATTGCTGTGGATTCAGCGTTTCTCATTCTTTCTTTAATTAGTCCTTTAATTTTCTTCCCAGGAGACATGCAGATGTGCAACACGTGCTTCCATTCACAGTGCCAAAGGCCCTGCCGGGCGCAGCGGCTCACACCTGTCATCCCAGCACTTTGGGAGGCCGAGGCAGGCAGATCACGAGGTCAGGAGTTCAAGACCAGCCTGGCCAATATGGTTAGAGCACATATCTACTTTTTAAAAAAACACAAAAATTAGCGGGGCATAGTGGTGCATGCCTGTAGTCCCAGCTACTTGGGAGGCTGAGGCAGAATTGCTTAAACCCAGGAGACCGAGGTTGCAGTGAGCCAATACCACGCCATTGCACCCCAGCCTTTCTGACAGAGACTCCGTCTCAAAAAACAAACAAACAAACAAACAAAAAAGCCTCCTGGAGAGAGTGGTGAGAGTTTCTTTTGCTGTGCAGAAGCTCTTTAGTTTAAACAGATCTCACTTGTCAATTTTTGAGGCCGGCATTATTATTCCCATTTCATAAATGAGAAAATGACAGACAAATAGATGACAGACAGACAGACGGACAGATGGATAGACACATACATAGATACGTACATAAATACGTGGGTGGATGATACATAGATAGGTACATAGATAGACAGACAGACAGACAGACAGATACCTCCAAGCTTCACAAGCCCTGGTGTAGAGAAATGGAAATCTTAGTAGGGCCGTCCAAAAAAAACAGTTATATTATTTTTGTTGCCATCAACATGTCTGTCATTATAATCTATGCCACCTTTGGCAAGACATGGTGGCTCACGCCTGTAAACGTAGCACTTTGAGAGGCCGAGGGGAGCGGATTGTCTGAGCTCAGGAGTTTAAGACCAGGCTGGGCAACACGGTGAAACCCCATCTCTACAAACACAATAGAAAAAAATTAGCTGGGCATGGTGGCCAGCACTTGTAGTCTCAGGCACTTGGGAGGTTGAGGCAGAATTGTTTGAACCCAGGAGGCGGAGGTTGCAGTGAGCTAAGATTGTGCCACTGCACTCCAGCCTGGGTGACAGAGTGAGACTCCATCTCCAAAAAAAAAAACCTATGCCACCTTCATAATTCCACATGCAGGAGATTTCAACGGGCCCTAGACATACATTGTGATCCAGCATTGAGACACGGGTCATCGTTTTTCCGCAGAATGTCAGAATCCGGTCTGAACATCGTTTGCCTATGCACCCTGCAGCTGACACCTCAGAATCACACGCTCCTACGTCTGTGCCCACACCACTACTCGTTTCTTAATCTCAATAATAAGTCTACATGGTTTATTTAAAAATAAAAATTAAAAAGCCTGGCCAACATGGTGAAACCCTGTCTCTACTAAAAATACAAAATATCGGCCGGGCACAGTGGCTCATGCCTGTAATCCCAGTACATTGGGAGGCCGAGGAGGGCGGATCACGAGGTCAGGAGTTCGAAACCAGCCTGACCAACATAGTGAAACCCCGTCTCTACTATAAACACAATTGAACCAGGAGGCAAGGTTGCAGTGAGCCAAATACATGCTACTGTACTCCAGCCCGAGCGACAGGAGCGAGACTCTGTTTAAAAAAAAAAAAGAAAGAAAAAAAAAAGAGAGAGATGCTATGTTCTCAGATAATTAGTTTTACATTGAAGCTTCATTTGGGAATTGAAAATAAGAACAGGGAAAATACATTTTTCTCTTCTAGAGAAAATAAACAAGGACAAAGATGCATTGAAAATATTTTAAAGGTCTCCTATTGACCTAAGTTATGAAGTCATTTTTTATGTAATAACAAAATAATTGGAGGGGGAGAGCGTGGAGCACAGTAGTCTCTGAAATGTCTTATTTCATGTACACTCAGACACACAAACACACATACATAATTTATAACCAATTTAGCACAATGTTATGATTTGATACAAATGGATGGTGGGTGTACAACTGCTGTTCCAATCATTCTCTGCCTCTTTCAAATGCGTGAAATGTTTTATAATGAAATCTTTTCATAAGGGACATTGAAGTTCAAACAATTGCTAACCAATGAGAAAGATCAATGGTTGTGATCGAAGGCTTATGGGTATGTATTCAGTAAGAATATTTTGAGGCCGGGTGCAGTGGCTCATGTCTGTAATCCACACTCTTTGGGAGGCCGAGGGGGATGGATCACTTTAGGTCAGGAGTTTGAGCCCAGCCTGGCCAATGTGGTGACACCCTATCTCTCCTAAAAATACAAAAATTAGTCAGGTGGCGGGCGCCTGTAATCCCAGCTACTCAGGAGGCTGAGGAGACTCGCTGGAACGTGGGAGGCAGGGGTTGCAGTGAGCCGAGATCCTGCCACCGAACTCCAGCCTGGGCGACAGAAAAAGATTGTCTTAAAAGCAAAGAACAGAACATTTTGAAACTACGTGTCTGTTCACAATGCCTTTGAAAAAGCATTTTTTGTGTAAATTAAGTGAAATCCTTCTGACTTTCAGGGCGGCTCTCTTCCCCCTATGGAAGCAAAGCTACCATACCCTTCATTCACAAGCTTCCGTTACCCTACCAAGTGGGAAAAAGGTTCGCTTTATTTTTCTTTTGAGACAGAGTTTCACTCTTGTTGCCAAGGCTGGAGTGTCATGGCGCAAACTCGGCTCACCACAACCTCCGCCTCCCGGGTTCAAGCAATTCTCCTGCCTCAGCCTCCTAAGTAGCTAGGGTTACAGGCGCGCACCACCACACCCGGCTAATTTTGTGTATTTTTCGTAGAGAAAGGGTTTCACCACGTTGGCCAGGCTGGTCTCCAACTCCTGACCTCAGGTGATCTGCCCACCTTGGCCTCCCAAAGTGCTGGGATGACAGGCGTGAGCCACCGCACCCGGCCGGATCTCTGCAGTTTAACCGCGCACGACAGAGACCCCGAGGCTGTCTTTTCCAGCACAAGGTCAGAGTTCAGGAGTGAAGACACCTGCTTCCAAACCTGCTCACTCTCTAAAGAGCTTTCCAGCGGGCGCAGGAGAACCGAGCCCACCTTCCCAACAACGGCAGCTGCGGAATGGGGTACCACGTGTTTGTCTCCAAAGGCATATGAGACCTCGTGAGAACTTACTATCACGGAAACACTGGAAGTACCCGTCCCCAGCATTTAATTTTCTCCACATGGCCCACCCTTGACCGGTGGGGATTATTATAATTCGGGGTGAGATCTGGGTGGAAACACAGCCAAGACATTGTTACAGAGTTACAGACCTTTCCAAAGAAACGTGCCCTGCGGAAACCGCGCTGTGTTCTGAAGCAAGGCTGCCGGTGCAAATCGATGCTGGAAATCGATGCTTAGTGCTGAAAACAGATCAGCACTGACCCTGAGGATCCCTCAGCAACGCAGTTTTTACCTCCTGGGCTGCAGGGAGGGGACCCTCGCCGGCCATCGAGCCCCGAGAGCGCAATGAACAAAGGAAAACACGCACACGGATCCCTGACGCGTGTGGGGTCGTCCTTCCTGCCGTGTCTGAGCTCCGTGGGCCGGAGCCAGACCTCAGCATCTAAACTCACACCCGACCGGCCGACACCTGAAAACGTTTCTGAACAGGTGACGGCCACGGAGAGCGGGGACACGCCTGTGAGCACGTCTGGCGCAGGTGTCTCGGGGACAGTCCAGGGACACGGAATGTTCCACGTGCCTGTGAGCACGGCGGGTCTGACAGCTGCAGAGGACGGGGCCTCACAGAGTTATCAGCACACTTATTCTTTAACAAGAAAGCACACTTTAAAGAGGAACCTTTCTACTTCCCACAGCTGGCATTCGAAAACCAGCTTTTCCACTAAAACACCTCCCACATTTCCTCTGGGGCCTCAATTCTCCCCACGCCAGAATTAGGGGGCCTCTAGCTTCCCGGCTCCCATGACTTTACAAGCACGAACCCCTTTGCAGCCCATGCAAACCACACCTGCTCCAAAGATGAGCTGAGGAATTGCAGCGCAGCTCAACCGAGTCACCGATTATCAGGGTGAAGAAAAGGGGAAGGCGTTGTGTCTGCAGCTGGAGCTTTCAGGGCAGGGCTGCCGACATGCGATACTTCAAGGGCTCCTGCATACCTGACGCGGTAGGGGCGTGTCACACCCACGTAGAGTCTGCCAGCCAACAGGAAACCGAGGCCGGCTTCCTGGAGGAGGCATCATCTGGCAGGGAAATAGAGGTTAGATGCTGACAGCAGTAGATGGCGAGAAGGGAGCTCAGGAGGAGAGTTATTTAAAAATAGGGCATACAGGTGAGAGAGTGTGGGAACGAGCGGCCACAGAAGGGAAGATAAAAAGGCAGTGGTATTGTAGCTTAACACCAGCCCCGGCAGCATCTTAGCGTAGGAAGTGTGACAGAGCTCTGTGTGGACTGAAGACAAAACAGACCTCTGCTCCTGCACGGCTGCCCTCCAGTCCCCGGCTCAGCCCAGCCCATGGCCCACGACCGCCATATGACGAGTATTGTTCTAAAAAGATGGGGTCTGACTATGTTGCCCAGGCTGATCTGGAACTCCTGGGCTCACAGGATCCTTCTGTCTCAGCCTCTGGAATCGCTGGGATTCCACGAGCGTGCCGCTGTGCCTGGCGGATTTGCATTCTTGAGAGAAGAGTTGGCTCTGAAATAGGAACGTGCGGTTCTGTTTAAAGACAAATGAATCCTTCTCAAAACAGATCCCGGCGAGGCCAGGCTCAGGCCTGTAATCCCAGCACTTTGGGAGGCTGTGGTGCAAGGATCCCTTGAGCCCAGGCATTCAAGACCACCCAGGGCAACAGATTGAGACCCTCCCTCTACAAAAAATGAAGAAAGCTGGGTGATGGTGGCACGTATGTGTAGTCTCAGCTATTCAGGAGGCTGAGGTGGGAGGATCACCCGATTCCCAGAGGTGGAGGCTACAGTGAGTCAGATCGCACCACTACACCCCAGCATGGGCAACAGAGTGAGAACCTGCCTTTAAAATAAATAAATAAATAAAAATAAACCATGGTGGCACATGCCTGTAATCCCAGCACTTTGGGAGGCTGAGACATGTGGATCACGAAGTCAGGAGTTCAAGGCCAGCCTGGTCAATATGATGAAACCCCATCTCTACTAAAAATAGAAAAAAATTATCTGGGTGTGGTGTCGCATGCCTCCAGTCCCAGCTGCTCGGGAGGCTGAGGCAGGAGAATTGCTTGAACCCGGGAGGCGGAGGTTGCAGTGAGCCGATGTTGAGCCACTGCACTCCAGCCTGGTGACAGAGTGAGACTCCATCTCAAATAAACAAACAAATAAACCATCCTGTATTCTTCAGACAGTGCTTCAAATACAGGGCAAGCTGACGCCCCGTTCCGGAGGGATGGAGCCCATCTGAAAGGGAATCCAGTGCAGAAAGCAGACCTGTCAGGTGGGAATCCAACCTGCCAGTCACCAGATGCGTGCGCGAGCCTCCAGCGGGTGATGATTGCACACGACACAAGAATTCGCTTCCGGTAAGAAGTGAAAGCACTGTGCGCACACGGCAGCTGTGAATGTGTTCTGCTCTTGGGTATCACGGACTGCATGGAAAAAGGAAGCCTTTTTCTTCTTGCAGAAAAGGCTGGCACCTCATAATTGCCATTACACGACAGCCTTGGCAACAAGAGTGAAACTCTGTCTCAAAAAGAAAAAAAAAAGATTCCTCAAGGATCTAGAACTAGAAATATAGAAATACCTATTTGACCCAGCAGTCCCATGACTGGGTATATATCCAAAGGATTATAAATCATTCTATTATAAAGACACATGCACACGAATGTTCACTGCAGCACTGTTTACAACAGCAAAGACCTGGAACCAACCCAAATGCCCATCGATGATAGACTGGACAGGGAAAATGTGGCACATAACACACCATGGAATACTCTGCAGCCATGAAAAAGGATGGGTTCGTGTCCTTTGCAGGGACGTGGATGAACCTGGAAACCCTCATTCTCAGCAAACTGACACAAGAACAGAAAAACACCGCATGTTCTCACTCATAAGTGGGTGTTGAACAATGAGAACACATGGACACGGGGAGGGGAGCGTCACACACCAGGGCCTGTCAGTGGGTGGGAGGGTTAGGGGAGGGAGAGCAGGGGCTGGGGGGACGGGGGGAGAGCATTAGGAGAAATAGCTAATGTAAATGACAGGGGATGGGCACGGTAAAGCAGCACTATGGCATGTGAATACCTGTCACAAACCTGCACAGTCTGTACATGTGCCACAGAACTCAAAGTATCATAAATCCAAAAAATTTTAAATATGTGTGTAATCAAAAATACATATAGTAATCATTAAATTATACATCACTCAGCAAAAGAATTCAATATGGAAAATACATCTGAATATGAAAAAAAAGGATGAAAGGCGTTTCACAGTCACAGCGTGCACAGACATTAATCCTTCGTGGCTGCTGCGATACGGTCCGGCTGCAGATTTGACCTTGGAGTAAGCGACCGGGAGCCGTTCTCCCGCCTGGGTGTGTGGCCTTTCTGCTCTCCTGGCATGTTCTTTGAGACGGGCCGTACCCTCTCATGACCAGGTGCTCAGCCTGCCTTGACGGCGGACTTCCGGCGTCCAGAACTGTCAGAGATTTGACTTCTGCCGCTTTCAGCTGGCTGGTCCGCAGAATTGTGCTGCAGCAGCTCCAAGACAGTTACTTACTTACTTGTTTATTTATTTACGGATGGAATCCAGCTCTGTCACCCAGGTAATCATTTCTTTATTTAGAGATGGAATCTCCCTCTGTCACCAAGCCTGGAGTGCAATGGTGTGATCTCCCCTCACTGCAACCTCTGCCTCCCGGATTCAAGTGATTCTCCTGCCTCAGCCTCCCGAGTAGCTGGGATGACAGGCCCCCACCGCCACGCCTGGCTAAATTTTGTATTTTTAATCGAGTCGCGGCTTCACTGCGTTGGACAGGCTGGTCTCGAACTCCTGACTTTGTGAATCACCCAGCTTGCCCTCCCAAAGTGCTGGGATTACAAGTGTGAGCCACCGCGCCTGGCGTAGACTAAAATATTGCCTCACCTATTCCAGTGGCCTCTCGAGCAACATGGGCTTGAACTACATGAGTGTCCGGTTTTCTTCCGCCTCTGCCACCCCCAAGACACCCCCTCCTCCTCCTCCTGCTCCTCAGCCTCCTCAGCGTGAAGATGAGGAGGACGAAGACTTTTATGATGATCACTTCCACCTGATGAGCAGTAAAGATGTTCTCTCATCTTTATGATTATTAAGAAAAATCATAGCTTCCTTTTTTGTAAGAATAGATTATATATTTTTTCTCCAGCTTTATTGTAAGAATACACTATATAGCATATACTATATTTTTCTCTAGCTTACGTTAGTGTAACAATGTTTTTTTCTAGCTTACAAGATTATAGTATATATTCTAATATATATATTTATGTGTATATTTTTCTCTAGCTTACTTTAAGAATATAGTATATAAAAGATACTCTATTTCTTCTCTAGCTTACTTTATTATAAGAATATCGTATATAGCCGGGCACGGTGGCTCAAGCCTGTAATCCCAGCACTTTGGGAGGCCGAGGCGGGTGGATCACAAGGTCGAGAGATCGAGACCATCCTGGTGAACATGGTGAAACCCCGTCTCTACTAAAAATACAAAAAATTAGCCGGGCATGGTGGCACGTGCCTGTAATCCCAGCTACTCAGGAGGCTGAGGCAGGAGAATTGCCTGAACCCAGGAGGCGGAGGTTGCGGTGAGCCGAGATCGCGCCATTGCACTCCAGCCTGGGTAACAAGAGCAAAACTCTGTCTCAAAAAAAAAAAAAAAGAATATTGTATATAATATATTCTATGTTTTTCTCTAGCTTACTTTATTGTAAGAATATAGTATACAATAGATACTATATGTCTTCTCTAGCTTACTTTATAAGAATATAGTATGTAATATATACTATTTTTTCTCTAACTTTATTGTAAGAATATAGTATATAATAAATTCTGTGTTTTTCTCTAGCTTACCTTATAAGAATATAGTATATAATATATACTATTTTTTCTCTAACTTTATTGTAAGAATATAGTATATAATATATTCTATGTTTTTCTCTAGCTTACTTTAAGAATATAGTATATAAAATATTCTATATTTTTTCTCTAGCTTACTTTATTGTAACAATATAGTATATGATATATACTATACATTTTTTTTCTCCAGCTTACTTCTACATTTTTTTTCTCCAGCTTACTTCTTTTTTGAGATGGAGTTTCAATCTCGTTGCCCAGGCTGGAGTGCAGTGGTGCGATCTCAGCTCACCACAACCTCCTCCTCCCGGGTTCAAGTGATTCTCCAACCTCACCCTCCTGAGAAGCTGGGGCTACAGGCACCCACGGGGACGCCTGGCTTTTTGTATTTTTAGTAGAGACAGGGATTTCTCCATGTTGGTCAGGCTGGTCATAATCTCCTGACCTCAGGTGATCTGCCCGCCTCAGCCTCCCACAGTGCCCAGCCTCTAGCCTACTTCATTGTTAAGAATATTGCTATATACTTGGTGTCTGGTGCAATAATTACCTGCCTCAAGGTCTGTCACTGTCTCCCATTACCCCCAGATGGGGCCGTCTAGTTGTAGGAAAGGCTTCCAGACAGCAGCGAGCTGTTAATTAAGTTTTTGGGGTGAAAAGTTACATGAGGGCCTTCACATGCCACTAACCCTCACAGACTTCAGAGTCCATGTAAATGAACGCATGGCAAACAAAGAAGGAAGCGAAGCAAAGAGAGAAAGAAACACCGTACACCCACATCAGACCATCTATCACCAAGGCCACGAATCCTCCTTCCACGTGCTAAGGCTGCCACGTCCCCGTCCTTGATAACTGTGCCAATGACATCTGACTCCCTGTGGATGGATGACGGCTAATTAGTCCTACATGGCAAACAAACGAAGGGTTAGTTAATCTGAGCCTTCCTGAGTTATCTGTGAATGGGGATGGACAGCCCAGCGCCTTGAAAAATCATCTTAAATAGGCCAACGGATGATCGGGATGAATGAACATTCCTCCGTAAAAGACGTTTCTGCTCAACTGGAATTTATTTCTGTGAATAAAATTAGTGACCTGTGTGGGCTGGAAGTGGAGATTTTGGTTTTTGTTTTTTCGATGCTGCTGTTTCTTAAAAAGGGCTTTGAATTTTTGTGTGCCACTCTACCCAGGAGAGCTCCTGAATGACCCTGTCGGTATGGGGGCGTTCACCACGCATTAAGGCCAGATTCAGAGAGAAAGCTCTTTTGCCAAAACAAAAATGGTGTATGGCGGAATCTCAGGCTTTCTTCAGTCAAACTGGGCTCAGTCGTAATTGCAAAGCTAACGAACACAGAGGGATATTTGCAGAATAAAAGCAATTAAGACAATTATGAGGGTGATTAACTGGCCTAACACACTCATCATCACAGCTAGCAGGAGTGACAGACTCTGTCACCCAAAGACCCAAGGTCTGTCTCTTCCATCGATGCTGAAATCCTGGATATCCTGTTAAAAGACTGCATTGCAGAACAGGATGTCTTTTAAAAAAAATTTTTTTTTAAAGTAGCTGTATTCTCTCATGGAACTACAGACCCTTAGAAACAGGTGATATGGAAGCAGTACGGCCCAGACCAGCTCGCCAACCCAGGAGGCGCTGTGGGAAGGAACAAACACACACAAAAGCAGAATGCAAAGCAGGATCAGGGAGGTAACAGCACTCCGAGCTGAGGGCCCCGTGCAGACTCTGACCCACGTCGTTATTCTCTCTGAACAGGGGATTATGATTAACAAGCAGGTGTTCCGGGTTTTTTCACGGAACAAACATAAACTAGGCAGGGAGCTGGTGCTTGCTTCCCACTGGTCACTAAAGAGCATTCTCCACGAGGGAGCAATGTGGGCAGGGTTACATATCCCGTGTTTAAAGAACTGGTTTAACTGGCATGTGACACACATACACTGTTTACCAGTTTAGAACGCCCTGGGCAGTTTTCTGCTTGTGGGGGCGGCTCGGTTTTCCTTGCCGTCATTCCCAGCGACCAGTATAATCCATCACACACGTTAGGACTTGTCCCAGCACGGGATGTTGAAGGCACACCGGGAAAGATGGTCTCTGCAGGTCCTGCTGAGTCCAGCAGGCATGGTTCAGGAGAGATGTCTATACATCGTGTATGATGTACTGTTGCTCCTGATACGGTTTGGCTCTGTGTCCCCACCCAAATCTCATGTCAAATTGTCATTCCCAATGTTGGGGGAGGGATCTGGTGGCAGGTGACTGGATCATGGGAGCAGGTTTCCCCCTCGCTGTCCTCATAACAGCAAGTGATCTCTCCCGAGGTCTGACAGTTTAAACGTGGGCGGCATTCCGTGCTTGCTGTGTCTCCCTCCTGCTGGCATTTGAAGAAGTGCCGGCTTCCCCTTGGCCTTCCGTCATGATTGTACGTTTCCTGAGGCCTCCCGGCCATGCTGCCTGTACAGTCTGTAGAACTGGGAGCCCATTAAGCCTCTCTTCTTCATATAGTATTCAGTCTCACCAGACTACAGGCATGCATCAGCACGCCTGGCTTTTTTTGTGTGTAGAGACAGGGTCTTGCTACACTGCCAGGCTGGTCTCACGCTCCTGCCTTTAACTTATCCTCCTGACGTGGCCTCCCAACGTGCTGGGACTACAGCCGTGAGTCATGAGGTAGTTCTGATTATTTTCTTTTTCTTTTTTTTTTTTTTTCTGAGATGGAGTCTCACTCTGTGGCCCAGGCTCCATGCAAGGGTGTGATCTCAGCTCACCACAACCTCTGCCTCCTGGATTCAAGCGATTCTCCTGCCTCAGCCTCCAAAGTGGCTGGGATTACAGGCATGTGCCACCACACCCGGCTAACTTTTGTATTTTTAGTAGAGACGGGGTTTCAACATTTTGGCCAGGCTGGCCTCAAACCGCTGACCTCAGGTGATCCACCCACCTCAGCCTTCCAAAGTGCTGGGATACAGGCGTGGGCCCGACCCGAGACAGCTCTTTATAGCAGTGTGAGAAGGCCTAATACAGCTGCTAGGATGAATGGCGACATACGTGCGGTGGCTTAAAACCACGCAGGTGGGTTCCCTTACAGGTCTGGTGGTCAGGAGCTGACACGACATGTCATAGGGGATGGAAGCTGATACCATGTTATGTGGCATGTCAAAAGGTGAGGGAGGACGAGAGCTTGAAAACCCAGGAGTTTGAGACCAGCTTGGGGCACATGTAAGACTATGAGAGTGGTGGCTGACGCCTGTGGTCACAGCTACTCAGGATGCTGAAACAGGAGGACCTCCCCACCCAGTGTCCTCTAGACAGGCCCAGCCTGCCCAGTCACCCTCACACCCACAGCTTCACTGGGCACCAGCACAGAGTATGACTCAGAACACCAACTCCTGCCCACAGCTGGCTTTCATAGCCAAGTTCATGGCACACACATCTGCAGGAGTGGCCTTTGGAACGGGCAAATCCCTGCTTCATCTTCATCACTCAACAAAGGCGTGTTCCCACGGTCAAGATTCTGCAGCTGGTGCAATTTCTACTTCTCCACAGCTGCTAAGGCTGGGCATCATCCTCCGCCATGGGAGGGCAGCGTGAGTGCCTCTAAAAATCCAGCGGGGAGCAGGTGCAGCGGCTCACGCCTGTAACTCCAGCACTTTGGGAGGCGGAGGCAGGTGGATCACCTGAGGTCAGGAGTTCGAGACCAGCCTGACCACTGCACCCCAGTCTGGTGACAGGGAAAGACTCTGTCTCAAAAAAAAAAAAAAAGAAAGAAAGAAAGAAAGAAAAGAAAAACAGATTCCATGCTAACCCCAGACAGATGGTAGGACCACAGGAGAGACAGAGGACCTAGAGAGGCAGGAAGCAGGCGAGGCACTGATGGACAGGGCCAGCTGGTGGGAAGATAGTTTATGATGTAGCACACAAACATCCACACAAGAGTCTCCCCAGGACATAGGGCAGCTCCAGGAGGGCAGTGTGGTCCACCATCGTCCATCACCGCCAGACATTCATGCCACACGTGTCAGCTCAAAGACTCAAGGCCACCATCTGCTATGCTCTCAATATCTATTTCCTCCCAAAATCCCTATCTTTTTTTTGTTGTTGTCATCGTTTTGTTTTGGTTCTTGTTTTTTTTGAGACAGAGTCTGACTTTGTCACCCAGGCTGCAGCACCATGGTGTGATTTCGGCTCAGTGCAAACTCCTCCTCCCGGGTTCAAGCAATTCTTCTGCCTCAGCCACTGAGTAGCTGGAATTATGGGTGTGCACCACCACGCCCAGCTAATTTTTGTATTTTTAGTAGAGATGGGGTTTCACTATGTTGCCCAGGCTGGTCCCGAACTCCTGACCTCAGGTGATCCGCCTGCCTCAGCCTCCCAAAGTATTGGGATTACAGGCGTGAACCACCGAGCCCAGCCTGAAATGCCTGTCTTGAGACATAACCCGCAAGGTGATGGCGTTAAGAGGTGGAGCCTTTGGGAGGTGATAAGGTCATGAAGACAGAAACTCGGGAATGAGATGAGGGTCCCAGAGAGGTCCCCTGACCCTATCACCATGAGATGAGTCTGCTTATAAAAGGGACCCCAGAGAGCTCCCTCGACCCTATTGCCATGTGAGGACACAGGGAGAAGCTGCCATCTGTGAACCAGGAGGTGGGATCCCAGCAGACATTGAATCTGCCATGCCTTGACCTTGAACTTCCAGCCTCCAGAACTCTGAGCCATACGTATCTTCTGTTTATAAATTATCTAATGTGAAGTATTGTAGTGTAGCAGCCCAGGCAGACAAAGACACTGTGTTTGGAGCTTCTAAAGTTCAAGTGGGCATCGGATAAGGGATGAGTATAAAAAGGAAGCGGCAGAAGAGGCATAAGCAAAATGGACATCAGCATATTTCCCCTGAGGGCCCTGTAAGTTCCCTAAAAGCGACAGGTTGAGAGACTGAAAGGGCCTTTGTTGTAAGAGCAGCAGACCGTGGCATCACAGTTCTCAGGAGGAAGCCACAACCAGAGAAAAGCCAGCAGACACATACGGCGACAGGGATTTTCCTGAAACCCACCAGGCTGACAGGTGCATGATTATTTTAAAAGCAGAGCCTAGATGTGCAAATCTGCAGCGGGTAACATGAAACCAAGGCACAGCATTTTCTGCAACCTATGGCGCTTTGTAGGAGTCTGCTCTATGGGAGGGCTGGGGTGGGGAGCATTCTTTTCATGTCACCCATGGCTTTGCATAGTGCAAAACAGAGACAGGAAGATGCCTGAAGAGGTCCTGTGGGCCTGCCTAGATTCATCTGGCTTAATTAAAATATCCAGAAATGTACCGCCTACTCTCTGGAGAAGCATTCCCTCTTTCTGGGCTCCCACAAGCACAGTCTTTGTTTGGCTGAGCAAAGGGAGCTGACAGCAGGATCTCTGAGTGTTTAGATGTTATGGCTGTTGTTAGCTATGGAAGGAGAACAGAGTTGAGGGTGTCAGACCCGGCCAACCTACCCACCTGAAGGAGGGGGTACAAACCACAGAGACTTGGGAGGAAAGACACAGAACAGTCCACAGTCAAGTACAGCAAGACTGTTTCAGGGAAAGGCGTTGCTGCTTTCACAGAATCTATGAGCAGCAATCATTACCATTTTCATCATCATCACTCTTACCACCATCATCACTATCATCATTACCAGGAAAATTATCAGTATCATCATCACCATTCCAGAGGAATGGCTTAGTTGCTACCTTTACATGATATTACAGCAATCACATCCTCAAAGGAAAAGAATTGGTGACGAATACTATGCAGCCATCAAAAACGATGAGTTCGTGTCCTTCGTAGGGACCTGGATGAACCTGGAAACCATCATTCTCAGCAAACTGACAGAAGAGCAGAAAATCAAACACCGCATGTTCTCACTCATAGGCGGGTGTTGAACAATGAGAACACATGGACACAGGGAGGGGAGCATCACACACTGGGGTCTGTCGGGGGGAAATAGGGGAGGGACAGTGGGGGGTGGGGAGTTGGGGAGAGATAGCATGGGGAGAAATGCCAGATAGAGGTGAAGGGGAGGAAGGCAGCACATCTCGCTGCCACGTGTGTCCCTGTGCAACAATCCTGCATGTTGTTTACACGTACCCCAAAACCTCATACAATTTTTAAAAAAAGAGAAGTTACACGCAAAATTAAACAAGATGTGCCATACAAAAAAAAAAAAAAAAGATTTGGTGACGAGATACATGAATTTGAAATAACGCTAACTAATGTAAGCAAAGTTTTCTTTCCTGCGGGACATTTTCTTCAGGCTGTGAAAGGAGGAGGTATTACAGGAAGTATTTGCTTATTAGGATTCAGATAATTCAGACCTGAACAAAACCGATTTCAGAAAAAGGGGGAACAAACTGTTCCCCTGGAATTTCTTTACAATGCTAGGACTGTTTGTTCCTTAGAGAGAAGGAAGAGAAAATTGATTCTCTCTGACTTGCATTTCCTTAAGGGAGGTGTCCTGTCTTTGTGCCCATGTGTCCACATGCAAAAGTTACCTGTAATGCAATTGGTTTCACTGAGAAAAGACATTAAAAACCAGCTTTTTAAATGTGAAAATCCAGCGACCGGAAGAATAGAGGGATGGAATTACCGCAGCAGCTTAGGTGATAAAGTTGCAAAGTGACTGAGGAACTTCGTGTTTTACATTGCCCCGAGCAATCGTTTCATCAATACACAGCAGCAGCTACAGCACTGCCTGTGAATGTCTGATGAATGCTCTTTGCAGGAGAAAGTCTGCGAAGTCACAAAGGTGATTTCAGATAATACTTCTTGCCAGAAGTGTTATTACCAAGTGACAAAGATATCAATGAAATGAATAGGAACATGAATTAGCTCATTTCTTGGTAGTGTCGGAGAAAATGTCCATGCTCTCAGTTTGTGCAAAAGTTGCAAAAAATTCATCTCAAGAGAAAAGTCTTAAAAGTTAGAAAAATATCATGTCCAAGGTCAGACAGCTGTGATTAGGTTATCCCAACATTCAGCTGGACGATTATCTTCAATGAAATACAGTTACAACACAGCATTCAGAAAAGCCACAGATTTAATGAGTCTCCCCTATGTCACAGTGGGAAAAAAAAGCATATTTTAGGGAAATGAAGACAAATGTAGCAGTCAGTGTCAGCAGACAGCTGGCATCCTTAGGGAGCCCATACATTTCTCTGTGCGGCAAACACAAAAATCTGTGATTCCATGTGATCACAACTATGATGAGTAACAGAGTAGCGATCACTACCATTTTCATCATCATTACTATCACCATGATCGCCGCCATCATCACTGCCATCACCATATTATCACCATCATCATCACCACCATCATCACCATCAACATCCTCATCACTATCACCATAATCATCATCATCATCACCACTATCACCATCATCACCATCATTCTATCGTAATCACCACCATCACCATTATCATCCTCATCACTGTGACCATAATCACAATCACCATCATCATCCTCATCACTATCACCATAATCACCATTATCAGCACCACTGCCACCATAATCACCATCATTCTCCCTATCATCATCACCATCACCATCATAAACACATCATTATCACATTATCACCATCATCACCATCATTTCTATCACCATCATCACCATGGTCACCATCGTAAACTCCATCACCACCATCACCGTCATCACCATCACCATCATCATTATCACATTATAACCATCATCACCATCATCATCCCCATCACTGTCACCATATTTACCACCATCATCATCAATGCCATCATCGCCATCAGAATCACCATTATCACCAACATCATCATCGTGGCAGCTATCATTCGTTGAGATCCCACACTGTGCAAAATGTTTTCCAGTATTTGATTCTTCCGGCCAGTACTTTTTATATCCCAGTGATGTGCCATGGAGCATGCTGGGGCTGGGGAAATCAGTGCACAGTTAAACAAATGTGTGAGATTGGTGACTGAAGAGATTAAGAGAGGCAAGGGAGCAAGGAGCAGGAGGCACCTGCTCCAGGACCACTGCTTTACAGCGTGCTGTAAAACCTGGGAACTCTGGCGTGAAAGGGACTTGGATGGGCAGGACGAGAAGAAAGTACAAGAAGCAGGGAATACACGTGCAAAGCTATAGCAGAGAGGTGGAGGCATGAAAGGCATTCTGCCCATATGGGTTTAAGCAGGGAAGACCATTGTCTGACTCAGCAGGATCTCTCTGACTGCAATGTAGACAGTCCAGGGAGGGAAACCTAGAAGCCGAGAGACTAGCCAGGAAGCAGTGTTATGAGGCAGGTAAGGGACAGGTGTGACCTGCTGTAGGTCTGAGATGTGTAAGCAAGTACTACACATCTTAGAATTTGTGGGCCATATGGTCTCTGTAACTCTCCAAACCTGTGTACCTAGGGCAAAAACAGTCAGAGGCAATAACTAACTGAATGTCTCTGTCTGGGTTTCAATAAAACTTTAATTGCAAAAACAAGTGAAGGGCCAGGTGGGATAGAGAAAATGAATGAGCGTTTTTGATAGGTTTGTTGGTGCTCTACAGAGATCTCAGTGACCACCAGGGAGAGGAATGGCAAGGTGAAGAAAATCATCTCAGACGTTCTAGGATCAAGTCTACCCAGCTGAGAGGATGGTCGCACCACTGACCTAAACAGAGGAGGAAACCATCAAGTACATTCCTGGATTTGCTGTGGAAGCAGAGAGCTCTAGGAGCCAGGGCTTTGGAGACAAATACATCGGTAAGAACTAGCAGGGTGGAGGTTTGGAGAACACGGATGTGGATGCAAGACCCAAGGAAAGGTGCCGTGTGACATGCGAGGAGGAAACACGGGGAAAAACAGCGTAAAAGAAACAGTCAAGAAAGAGGAACCCACACAGAAGTGTGAGCCTTGGGAAAAGCCAACCCAGAGGGTGAAGCCTCATGGGAGATGACAGAACTGAATCTCTCAAGACAGCTGCTTGAAGGGCATTTCTGAAGAGCTTATCATAATTGTGCTCGCTCAGATAAGTGGATGGTTATTTGATCAATTCATCACTCCAGCTGGAATATAAATTCCACACAGGCAAAAAGCAAGCTTACTGGGTTTTACATTAAAAATATACATTTGCTAAGTACCCACCAACCAACTACCATCACCACCATCACCATCATCATCATTTAGGGAAATAAACACAAATGTGGCATTGGACGTTCACATTTGAATATGGAAGTTCACCCACGAATCGGCCAGAGAGCTGTGACGGTGCCTGGTGATGATCGTGGCTGCTTTGAAAGATGCATGCTTTCTCATCGTTTAGGAGAGAACCACCAAGAATGGAAAGAATCCAGCACACAGACCGTTATTCTCACTCTGTAGCCACAGCAGGCATCACTAGTTGATGACCATCCCTTGCTGCAGGATCATTCTCATCTCAGGGTGCTGGCAGCCAGAACCAATCAATCAGCCGTAGGAGTGAAAATCCATTTGCTGTCCATTCAACTCGTGACTCGGGTGTAGAGACAGCACCTCAGAGCAGCATTCCAGCTGCTGCTGTGAGGTGATTCCTTCAGAGGTTTACTAACTAAGGGAGGCTGAATGATCCCAAATGCTTCACTATCTCCTGCTTTCATCTACAAGCAGATGAGGTGTAACTGAGTCACGGGTAATTTTTTTTTTTAACCTGCAAGGCTCTTCAATGGATAAGATTAATCTAGATTTTCATTATCTAGGGTGATGAGTAAAACCAGCTGATGATATTGCTTTGAAAAGTGTTCCCTTGGGAATAAAACAGTATTTAACTCAGAGACAGGTTGGCGGATCTGGTCACCTTGAAGAGTATATTTGTGTATAAATGGCCAAATGCTACACATCTTAGAATTTGTGGGCCATATGGTCTCTGTAACTCTCCAAAGCTGTGTACCTAGGGTAAAAACAGTCATAGGCAATAAATAAATGAAGGTCTATGTCTGTGTTTCAATAAAACTTTAATTACAAAAATAAATGAAGGGCCAGATGTATCCCAGGGTTAAGTTCCCAGACACTTGGTCTAGATTGTGCTTCACGGTTTGGAAAAAGTACACACCAGGACCCGTCAGAGGGTGAGGGGCTAGGGGACGGAGAGCAGGTGGTGGGAGGATTGGGGAGGGACAGCATTAGGAGAAATATCTCACGTTGATGACAGGGTGATGGATGGAACAAACCAGCATGGCACATGTGTACCTATGCAACAATCCTGCATGTTCTGGACACGTACCCTAGAACTTAAAGTATAATCAATAATTTTAAAAAAGAAAATTATTTACCTATTTGTGTGTGTGTGTGTGCATGTGTGTGTGTGTGCGTGTGTGTGTGTGTGTGTGTGTGTCTGTGTATGAGACATAGAGTCTTTGTTGCCAAGGTTAGAGTGCAGTGGCTTGATCTCGGCTCATTGCAACCCCTGCTTCCCAGATCCAGGCAATTCTGTGGCCTCAGCCTCCCAAGTAGCTGGGATTACAGGTGCCCACGCTACCATGCCCAGCTGATTTCTGTGATTTTTTTTTTTTGAGCACAGTCTCATTTTGTCGCCAGGTGCCAGGCTAGAGTGCAGTGGCATGATCTCGGCTCACTGCAACCTCCGCTTCCTGGGTCCAAGCAATTCTCCTGCCTCAGCCTCCTGAGTAGCTGGTACTACAGGCGCACGCCACCATGCCCAGTTAATTTTTGTATGGTAGTAGAGATGGGGTTTCACCGTGTTGGCCAGGATGGTCTCGATGTCTTGACCTCGTGATCTGCACACCTTGGCCTCCCAAAGTACTGGGATTACAGGCGTGAGCCACTGCGCCCGGCCTATTTGTGTAATTTTAATAGAGACAGGGTTTTACCATGTTGGCCAGGCTGGTCTCAAACCCCTGACCTCAGGTGATCCACCCACCTCAGCCTCCCAAAGTGCTGGAATTACAGGCCAGGCGTAAGCCACTGCGCCTGGCCAGATCATCAATAATTCATTAGGGACGCTTGGTAGAAGGCTCTGACTGTTGAAATTTCAGCATGTTATTTTCTTTGTGATCTGTAATTCTATCTGCATTAATTTAGCAAAATTGTGATTTTTTTGCAATGAGACATCCTTTGCCCAGGAGGAGGTAATCAGATATATTAGCTGAGAGTTAAGAATAAATTACTTTTCTTGTGCAAGTTGGAAGCATATTTTTATTATGTGTTATTTCTGCTTTCTTGCTCCAATTCATGCTAAGCGGTTCTTGCTTCTTTTCTTTGTGGAAAGAAGCGTGAATAACTGGTGGCTGTGATACTTTCATTTGTTTCTGAGGAAACTGTGGCTGCCGGTTGTTTTTTCCTTCCCTGCCACTTTCCTTTCGTATTTTATTTCTGCACGATGTCATTACTTTCACATTCCTGGTTCCTAGTTTTACTTGATTTCTTAAAGGCTCAGTCATCATTGGCTTTTTCATTTATTTATTTATTTATTTTTTAATTTTCTTTGAGACAGAGTCCTGCTCTGTTGCCCAGACTGTAGTGCAGTGGCATGATCTCAGCTCACTGCAACCTCCGCCTCCCAGGTTCAAGGGATTCTCCTGCCTCCATTTCATGAGTAGCTGGGACTACAGGCACGTGCCATCACGCCCAGCTCATTTTTGTATTTTTCGTAGAAATGGGGTTTTACCATCTTGGCCTGGCTGGTCTCGAACTCCTGGCCTCAGGTGATCCACCCACCTCAGCCTCCGAAAGTGCTGGGATCACAGGTGTGAGCCACTGCGCCTGGCCTGGTTTTCCATTTCTTACTACCACAAGAACTTAGAGTGATGGAAATCTTGTGAATATTTTGGCTACATTCTGCAGACGGTGACACCATCTATTTCCGTGGATATTATTTATAAAACATTTCTGTCACCTGCTACGAATTGTAACCCAGTCTGCATGCGAAGGACAGTTTTTTGAAATCAACATGAGCTTGGGCCCTGGGAAATTGCACACTTAATACAATGAAACGTTAAAAAGCAGCTCTTCCAGCTTCACTATCACCTGAAGCAGCAGGGTTACAGAAGTAGGGGCGGGGTTTGTCAGGTTCTCTAGAGGACAGACAGACAGACAGACAGAGAGCGGAGTTATTACGTATGAACTCAGACGATCACAAGGCCCCACAATAGGCCGTCTGCAGGCTGAGGGGCAGGGAGAGCCAGTCCGAGCCCCAAAACTGAAGAACTTGGAAGTCTGACGTTTGAGGGCAGGGAGCCTCCAGCCGGAGACAGATAGAGGCTGGGAGGCGAGGCCAGTCTAGTCTTTTCACGTTTTTCTGCCTGCTTATATTCTAGATGTGCTGCTGCTGCTGCTGAGATGGTGTCTACGCAGATGACTGGTGGCTCGGCCTTTCCCAGGCCCTGACTCAAACGTTCATCTCCTTCGGGAACACCCTCACAGACACACCCAGGATCGATACTTTGCATCCTTCAATCCAATCAAGTTGACACTCAGTATTAACCATCACAGAACCCGTCGCAAGGGCAGAGGTTTACGGAGGAAATAGTGGGCTGAGGGGTGTATCCCCCGACCTAGGACCTTAGCCAGCTCCAGAGTGTGCCTGGAGCAGTTTACGGGGGTGGATTTCTACACAGCAGCCTGAAAAGAAAAAGGAAAAGCATTCCGTGCTCTGGGCCTCCACCCTCCCCTACATAAAATGGGGTTCCCCCAGAGACCCCCAGAACCTAAGTCTTGTTCTGTGCCAGGGAGGTGTGGAGTGCAGGCGCCTGGCTCACTGCTGAGGAAGCCACTGCTCACGGCTGCAGGATCAGAGGTTCTGTGGGTTATGGGAACGGCGAGAGCAGACAAAGCAGAAGTCCCCACTGTGGGGCTGTCCTTGGTCCTACTCAAAGGAGCCATTGGGAGGCACTGAGGGAGCCCCGTGGGAAGATGCTGAGGTGGCGCGGGCTTTCTGAGGGTTGCAGGAAAGCGCAGGCGGACGCTTGTAGAGAAGCGCTGGTTGTTATGGGCTGAATTTTGTGCCCCCACCAAATTCATACATGGAGGTCCTCACCCCAGGACCTCAGAATGTGACTGTAGTTGCAGATGGGGTCTTTAAAGAGGGGATGAAGGTAAAATGAGGTCACTGGGGGGGGGGTGTCTCTGATCCAATGGGACTGGCTTTTCAGAAGAGGAGGAGGTGAGGACACAGATACACACAGGGACGACCCTGTGAGGACACGGACAGGAGACGGCGTCTCCCAGCGAGCCCTCCGTCACAGAGTCTCCCATCTACCACTGTGAGAGAATGAAGATGTCTGGTTGAAGCCGCCTGCTCTGTGGGACTCTGTAAGGATCAGCGGCCCCGCAAGATGAGTACAGGGACCAGAGCGTGAGAAGCCACTCAGCCGGTCCCCGGCAGCCACACTTCTATCATGAGAATCAGCTCTAACCACCCTCCAGGTTACTGGGACACAGGGCAAGCAGCCAGGTAGGGGTCACCTGGTCTCCTTCCTCCCTTCTCTCACCTGGCCCCAGGTGGGTGCTCCGGTGGCAGCCCACTGGGGGGAACGACAGGGAAAGACTGAGAAGAGGACCCCCCGCCCCGGCCCGCCTCATCCCAGGGCTGGGCCAGAGGCAGCAGGAATCTCCCTTCTGAAAGAAGAAGACGGCATCAGCTCCTGCCCTCGGCTGAATCTGGGCTCTGTGCTGTGATGAAGGTGATAGCAGCACTCGGGAGGGGTGGACAGGTATGCCCAGGGTCCAGCTCCGCTTCCATCCAGGGTCTCAGGAGCAGGACACAGGGAGGGCTCAGCGTTTGGTATGCCGGATATAACGCCAGCCCCAGACCTAAAACATGTCTCCTTCTACCCACTAATGAGTGTGTTACAACTCTCACACACCCTTCACTCGCCCACACTGCAGTACAAGGAGGCTCACGGGACACGTGTTCTCCTGCCTCGTGTTTTATTTTATGCTTCTCTGTATCTTACCGATCTGGCCCTTTCAGATACGGAAGGGATGGGTTGTTGAGCATTTCCAATTTGAGGGCAATTTTTGTTTATTTTTATTTTATTTTTTGAGATGGAATCTCGCTGCATTGCCCAGGCTGGAGTGCAGTGGCACGATCTCGGCTTACTGCAACCTCCGCCTCCCGGGATCAAGTGATTCTCCTGCCTCAGTCTCCATGAGGAGCTGGGATTACAGGTGCCTGCCACCACACCCAACTCAGTTTTTGTATTTTTAGTAGAGATGGGGTTTCGCCATGTTGGCCAGGCTGGTCTCGAACTCCTGATCTCAGGTGATCCGCCTTCCTCGGCCTCCGAAAGTTCTGGGATAACAGGCATGAGCCACTGCACCCGACCAGTCTCCTGTTCTTATAAGGACACTTGTCATTGCATTGGGGACCCACCCTAAATGCAAGATAATTTCGTCTTGAGAGCCTTTAGTTAATTGCATCTGAAAGACCCAATTTCCAGATGAGGTCCTATTCTGAGTAGCTGGGACCACAGCTGCACACCCCCAGGCCAGGCGATGTCTTAATATTTTGTACAGACTGAGTCTCGAACTCCTGGCCTCAAACTATCTTCCTGCCTCAGCCTCCCCACATGCTGGGATTCCAGGTGTGAGCCACCGTGCCCGGCCCTGGCACTCACCTCTTGAGACACAGTGGAAAAGGGGCTGTAAATAATTTTTTGGGGGGACACAGAGTCTCAGTTGTCGCCCACACTGGAGTGCAGTGGCGCGATTTCCACCTCCACCCTTCAAGTTCAAGCAGTTCTCCGGCCTCAGCCTCACAAGTAGCTGGGACTACAGGCGCCTGGCCACTGCGCCAAGCTAATTTTTGTATTTTTAGTCGAGACAGGGTTTCAACATCTTGGCCAGGCCAGTCTTGAACTCCTAACCTCGTGATCCGCCCACCTTGGCCTCCCAAAGTGCTGGGATGACAGGCGTGAGCCACCACGCCCGGCCATCAATACTCATTTTTACACACGCTCCCTGAGCTCCGATGGCAGAAATGCTCTCACGACATACACCTTGTTTCTCTATCTCAGTTCTCAAAATGAAAAAAGAAAGAAAGAAAGAAAGGCAATAATAAGACAGCAGGCAAGGTACAGATATCTCCCTCCGCTGACAGCAACATTTTTTTCCCCATTTAAACAACACTCATTATTTCTTATCTGTTCAATAGCGCGTACAATGTGCGCCTCTAAACCCACTCGGCAATCTTTCGGGTAATTAACTTGTAAAACAACCTCAGTCCTCCTGACGGGCGGGATTGAACAATCTGGAGCGGCACATTTGCCAAGTGCATCATACACTATCGCTTATGAAACATCCCCCACCGGGGTGCCGGCAAGTCAGAGGCAGGGGGAGCCCTCAGCCTGCTCGTGTCATGGAAGACTAAAAAGGGCCGGCATCCTCCTGTTAGGTACACTGAACTCCAAGTTTCTCTTCAAAGAATCAGAATGGCCGGGCGTGGTGGCTCACGCCTGTCATCATCCCAGCACTGTGGGAGGCCAAGGAGGGTGCATCACCTGGGGTTGGGAGTTCGAGACCAGCGTGACCAACGTGGAGAAACCACATCTCTACTTAGAATACAAAATTAGCTGGGTGTGGTGGCACGTGCCTGTAATCCCAGCGACCCGGCGGCTGAGGCAGGACAATCGCTTCAACCTGGGAAGTGCAGGTTGCAGTGAGCCAAGACCACACCTCTGCACTGCAGCGTGGCCGAGAGAGAGAGACTCCCTCTCAAAAAATAGCAAAAAAAAGTATAGGTGTGTCAGTATGTTCATCTCTCTTATTCTTAAATTCTCTGTTTCAAAGTTTAACTTCCTTGTGGTTTCAGTAAACAATGTTTCCCACCAGTTCTAATCAGTCGTTCACATCTGTTCCCCCCTCCCCCCACACCCCTGTCCCCTGCCCCTCCGTGACTCATCCTGGTCACCTGCCCTGCTCACCTGCTTTCACCCCCGCTTATCTGCTCTCACCTGCCCTGTCCTTCCCACCAAACTAGCCAACCCGCCAGTCTGGCTCGTACCCTGCTCCGTTTAAAATAACCAATCGGAATCAGACTAGACTGTGTGATCTAACCCTAGCCAACAGGGGAACGACACAGCAGTAGGGTCGGCGACATCCGTCAGGAATAAGAACCCCTTTCCCTCCCTTGTCCAGGTGTGTGCTCGCCATGGCTCCGTCTGTGAGCTGCACCCTCCTCTAGCAGTAAACCGCCTTGCTGAGGAAATTTATATTTGACTGCTACTTCTTTTGCAGCATTGAAAATTCTACTTACGACACTCAGAGCGTGCACACACACACACACACACACACACACACATATAGACACATGTGCAAACAGGCTGATATATTCAGCGTTTGGAGGATTGCAAAAAGAGATGAGTTTCGTAAGGGGGCTCACTTGCAGACCCTTGCAGGTGAGTACAAGGGTCTTTGAACTTCTCCTGCCCACCCCAAACCTATCAAACCAACTCCTACCCCACCGCCCTGCACTGCCTCTGGGTGAATACACAGCCGTGTTGCTCACACAAAGCCTGCTCGGGGGGTCTCTTCGTTCAGAGGGTGATCAACAGTGAGCGGACGCGCGCTGAAGGATCTCGCAGCGCTGCAGAAGGCTCTGTGAACGGCTCCTGCCATCGTGCATTCACGAGCAAACGATTTCGGAGGTGCTCTGACTGCAGGGGGTGATGTGGCCAGAGGTCAGTCCCAGGACTCGCTGGAACACTGCAGTCCGAGCACCTCTAACTGCAGCCCTACCCCTAAAACTTTTAGGGAAACATGAGAGTGAGTTTTCAAACAGCAGCTGCACACCATGGCCCCCCGTGCCTGTCAGCCCAGCACTTTGGGAGGCTGAGGCACGAGGACCGCCTGAGCCGAGGAGTTGGAGACCCAAAACCGACGAGGTTCTGAACTGCAACTCACCTTCATTTGTGCTTATTGTTAATTCTCAAGTATTTAAAAATCTCGAGAAAAGGCGGCTTTGCTCGTTAGTGAAGATATCGGCAGCCAATGAAATAAGCTATCGAGCCCTGAAAAGGCGGAAAGGAAACTTAAATACTCTTTTTTTTTTTTTTTTTTTTGAGATGGAGTCTTGCTCTGTCGCCCAGGGTGGAGTGCAGTGGCACGATCTCCACGCACTACAACCTCCACCTCCTGGGTTCAAGCGATTCTCCTCCTCAGCCTCCCGAGTAGCTGGAATTACAGGCTCGCGCCACCTCTCCTGACTAGTTTTCATATTTTTAGTAGAGATGGGGTTATAGCATGTCGGTCAGGCTGTTCTCAAACTCCTGACCTCAAATGATTCGGTCTCCTAAAGTGCTGGGATTACAGGCGTCAGCCACTGTGCTTGGCCAATGCTTATTTCTTTTTCTTTTCTTTTTTTTTTTAAACGGAGTTTCGCCCTTATTACTCAGGCTAGAGTGCAATGGCGTGATCTCGGCTCACTGCAACCTCTGCCTCCCGGATTCAAACGGTTCTCCTCCTCAGCTTCCCAAGTAGCTGGGACTACAGGCTCGTACCGCCACTCCCAGCCAATTTTTACATTTTTAGGAGAAATAGGGTTTCACCATGTCTGCCACGCTGCTGTAGACCTCCTGACCCGAAATGATGCAGCCCTGCCAGCCTCCCAAAGTGCTGGGATTTACAGGTGTGAGCCACTGCGCCTGGCCAATGCATATTTATTATTTTCCTTTTTTTTTTTTTTTTTTTTTTTTTTTCCTTTTGAGACAGAGTTTCACCCCTGTTGCCCAGGCTGGAGTGCAATGATACGATCTCAGCTCACTGTAACCTCTGCCTCCTGGGTTCAAGGGATTTTACTACCTCAGTCTCCTGAGTAGGTGGGATTATAGGCGCCCACCACCACAGCCGGCTGATTTTTCTATTTTCAGTACAGCAGGGTTTCAGCATGTTGGCTAGGCTGGTCTCAAACTCCTGACCTCAGATGATCCACCCGCCCCGGCCTCCCAAAGTGCTGGGATTCGAGGCCAGCATGCAGGTTTCCAACTGAAAGCAGCGTGGTTCCCAGGGCAGGGCTCTCTGGGAAAGGCATTGTCAGGGCAGGCGGGCTTCTAACCGATGCTCCTGGGGACAGGGGACGCCAGAAGGCACCAGGAAGCTGCCCAAGCGCCTGTCCCTCAAAGAGCTTCCATGGTCCACAGCCACCCATTCCCACCTGCTGAGCTGTCCTCTCCTCTGCTCCCCTCCCCTCCTCATTCTCAATGGCTGCCTCCCCTCTCGGGCCTACAGATGCCGCTGTGTTCCCAGGTGCCCTCCCAGGCTCTGAGCTTCCATGTCACTCCGCGCGCGGTGTGGAGGCCCTTCCCTGATGCCTGGGATGGTCACGGGACCGACCTCCCGGGACGGCACCGGGAAAGAGACGAATGCTCGACCCGGCACACAGGGAGGAGGAAGGCCACGAGAGCCAGCACTGTCACGGTCATTGTCCTTATTTCCAACACCCCAGCACCGAGCGCTGTGCTCTCTGTCCCCTGCCCACCTCCTGTCCCCAGCTTCTCTGTGTCTGTCTCCCCGCTTCTCCTCCTGCCTTCTCGCCTGCCTCCCTCCCTGGCTCTGTCGCTGTGTCCCTCTCATCACATGTACATAGACAGTATCCAGCGCTGTGACTTATGACTGTCATTATCGTTTTCTCCAACAGCCAGCACTGCGTTCTCTCTCTGCCCCTCCATCTGCTCTCTCCCGGCGTCTGTCTCCCTCTCCCTCTCACACCCGCACCCCCAGTCTCTCTGACACACACACAGACACACCCACACCAACAGTCTCTCACACACACGTGGACACACGTACACATACAGCCTCTCACACACAGACCCATACAGTCTCTCTCTCCCCCCACACACAGACACACCCACACCAACAGTCTCTCTCACACACAGCCAGTCTCTCTGACACACACACAGACACACCCACACCAACAGTCTCTCACACACACGCGGACACACACACAGCCCCACACACATACAGTCTCTGTCTCACAGACACACAGACCCACACAGTCTCTCTCTCTCTCACACACACACACACACACACACACACACACCCGACAGTCTCTCTCTCACACACACGCGGACACACTCACACCCCCAGACACATACAGCCTCTCTCACACACACGCACACACAGACACACAGACCCACAGTCACTCTCTCTCTCACACACACACACCAACAGTCTCTCACACACACACACGGACACACACACACCCCCAAACACATACAGCCTCTCTCTCACACATACCCACACACAGACACACAGACCCACAGTCTCTCTCTCTCACACAGACACACCAACAGTCTCTCTCTCACACACACGCACGGACACACACACACACCCCCACACATACAGCCTCTCTCTCACACACACCCACACACAGACACAGACTCACACAGTCTCTCTCTCTCTCACACACACCCACACACAGACACACAGACCCACACAGTCTCTCTCTCTCTCTCACACACACACACACACACGGACACACACCCCCACACACATACAGCCTCTCTCTCACACACACCCACACACAGACACAGACCCACACAGTCTCTCTCTCTCTCACACACACCCACTCACAGACACACAGACCCACACAGTCTCTGTCTCACACACACACACGGACACCCACACACCCACACACATACAGCCTCTCTCTCATACACACCCACACACAGACACACAGACCCACAGTCTCTCTCTCTCTCTCACACACACACACACACACACACTGTCCCTCCCTCCCTCTCATTACCCGGTGTATAGATAGTATTGGAAGCTGTGTGAGTTATTACTGTCATTATTTCCAGCACCAAGCGCTGCGCTCTCTCCTCTCTCCCCCTCCTCCCCCCACCTGCCCTTCTCTTTTGCCCTCTCCCCTCTTCTCTGCCTGTTTCTCTCTGCCCCTCATTTCTCCCTCCCCCGTGTCCCTCTGTCTCTCCCTCCCCCGTGTCCCTCTGTCTCTCCCTCCCCCGTGTCCCTCTGTCTCTCCCTCCCCCGTGTCCCTCTGTCTCTCCCTCCCCCGTGTCCCTCTGTCTCTCCCTCCCCCGTGTCCCCGTCTCTCCCTCCCCCGTGTCCCTCTGTCTCTCCCTCCCCCGTGTCCCTCTGTCTCTCCCTCCCCCGTGTCCCTCTGTCTCTCCCTCCCCCGTGTCCCTCTGTCTCTCCCTCCCCCGTGTCCCCATCTCTCCCTGTCTGGCTGCTTCTCTCTGTGCTCCTGTCTCCTTTCTCTTTGCCTCTCTCTCTTCCTGCTTCTCTCCCTCTGCTTCTCTCTCTCCTTGTTTCTCTGCTTCTCCCTCCCCCTCCCTCCATCTAGTTCTCTTTCTCTCCAGGCCTCTCTCTCTCTTTACTCCCTCCCTCTGGATCTGCCACTACAGGGCTGAGTTGCCCTGGACCCTGCAGGAGCTCCGTAGAGAACAGGGCCCAGCCGCCCCTTCCTCATTTATCCTCTGTCCTCCCTCTCACTATCCCCAAGGATTCTTCTCAGGTAACAAGGCGCACAGCGGCAGGGCTCGGTCAGGAACCGGCAAAGCCATGGTGCGAGGGGTCAAAGGTCAGAGCTAGAGGCTGCTAAGGCAGCGGAAATTAAGAGGTACAATCCCAGAAATGACAGGCCAGGGGGCTCAGGACACCAACATCCTACTAGAAAGTATCTGCCCAGTGGGCGAAGGACATGAACAGACACTTTACAAAAGAAGACATACAGGAGGCCGACGAACACATGAAAAAATGCTCATCATCACTGGTCATTAGAGAAATGCAAATCAGAACCACACTGAGATACCACCTCACGCCAGTCAGAATGGGGATCAGTAAAAAATCTGGAGACAACGGATGCTGGAGAGGATGTGGAGAAATAGGAACACTTTTACACTGTTGGTGGGAATGTAAATTAGTTCAACCATTGTGGAAGACAGTGTGGCGATTCCTCAAGGATCTAGAAATAGAAATTGCATTTGGCCCAGCAATCCCACTACTGGGTATATATCCAAAGGATTATAAATTGTTCTACTACAAGGACACATGCCCACGTATGTTCACTGCAGCACTGTTTACAATAGCAAAGACCTGGAACCAACCCAAATGCCCATCTGTGATAGACTGGACAGGGGAAATGTGGCACATATACACCATGGAATACTATGCAGCCATGAAAAACGATGAGTTTGTGTCCTTTGCAGGGACACAGATGAATCTGGAAACTGTAATTGTCAGCAAACTGACACAGGAACAGAAAACCAAACACTCTATGTTCTCACTCATAAGTGGGTGTCGAACAATGAGAACACATGGAGACAGGGAGGGGAGCGTCACACACCAGGGCCTGTCGGGGTGGGGGGTTAGGGGAGGGTGGGGAGGGAGAGCATTGGGAGCAATACCTAACGTAGGTGACAGGGGGCTGGATGCAGCAAACCACCATGGCACATGTATACCAAGTCAGAAACCTGCACGCTCTGCACATGTACCCCAGAACTTAAACTGTAATTTAAAAGAAAGAAAGTCCGCGCCCAGCGTGGTCTGACTACAGAACTGCACGTGCACCCTGAGATTCCAAGGAGCCCAGGGCTGACAGCAGCGGGGGAAGGCGGACACAGACTGAGCAGACACACGTCAGCCGCTGCCTGGCGCTGGGAACACAGATGACATTTGAGTCTCGCCGAGGTGGAGAGAATCCGTAAACACCTCGGGCTCTCTTTCGACCCTGGACACGGCTTCGTCTTGGAAGGAAGGGAACATGTCTCCGGATGAAGAGCTGCATCCAAGACGCAGGAGCAGAACTGAAATAGGTGAATCATGACGGGCTGAAGGCCCCGCACGGTCAGGACGGCTGCGCGGAGTGTCACTGTGTTCGCTAATAAACACACGCGTGCATGTGTCTTTACAACAGAATGCCTTCTAATCCTTTGAGTAGGCACCCAGTCATGGCATTGCTGGGTCAAATGGCACTTGTATTTCTAGGTCCTTGAGGACTCGCCACATAAGTGGCTGTTGAAGAATGAGAACACATAGACACAGGGAGGGGAACATCACACAGCGGGTCCTGTTGGGCGGTGGGGGGCTGCGGGAGGGATTGCAGGGGTGGGGGTACTGGGAAGGGAGAGCACTAGGAGAAATACCTAATGTAGATGACGGGGTGATGGGTGCAGCAGACCACCATGGCACCTGTACACCTGTGTAACAAAACTGCACGCTCTGCATATGGACCCCGGAACTTAAAGTATAATAAATACATCTAAAAACCAAAAAAGAAATATCACGGTCTGCTACAAAAGTCAACATCCTTCAGAGAAAGAGGACAGAATCTTAAGTGTCTATGACACATCCATCACAACACCAAACGCACTATAAAAATTACCTCACAGGGCCGGGCGCGGTGGCTCACGCCTGTCATCCCAGCACTTTGGGAGGCCGAGGCGGGTGGATCACGAGGTCAAGAGATCGAGACCATCCTGGTCAACATGGTGAAACCCCGTCTCTACTAAAAATACAAAAAATTAGCTGGGCATGGTGGTGCGTGCCTGTAACCCCAGCTACTCGGGAGGCTGAGGCAGGAGAATTGCCTGAACCCAGGAGGCGGAGGTTGCGGTGAGCCGAGATCGCGCCATTGCACTCCAGCCTGGGTAACAAGAGCAAAACTCTGTCTCAAAAAAATAAATAAATAACCTCAGAAACCTAAAAACACAGGAAAATACAAACCATAGTCAACAGAGAGAAACACAGGTCAACAGACACAGACCCAGAGATGACACACACAACCCGTTTAAAAAAACGATCACAAATCACGGCATTTACAAGAAAACATGAAGTCACGGGCGAAGAGACGAAAAACGGCACGGACTATAGAGAAACTAGAAATTACCAACCATAATGACGGAAACTTTGACATATACAACCTTTTTTAAGTGTATTCTTTTTTAATTTTTTTTAAATTGCATTTTAGGTTTTGGGGTCCATGTGAAGAACACGCAGGATGGTTGCATAGGTACACACGTGGCAGTGTGGTTTGCTGCCTTCCTCCCCGTCACCTCTATCTGGCATTTTCCCCCTGCTCTCTCTCCCCAACTGCCCACCCCCAACTGTGCCTCCCCTATTTCCCCCCAACGGACCCCAGTGTGTGACGCTCCCCTCCCCGTGTCCATGTGTTCTCACTGTTCAACACCCGCCTGTGAGTGAGAACATGCGGTGTTTGATTTTCTGCTCTTGTGTCAGTTTGCTGAGAATGATGGTTTCCAGGTTCGTCCATGTCCCTACAAAGGACAGGAACTCTTCGTTTTTGATGGCTGCATAATATTCCATGGTGTCTATGTGCCACATTTTCCCTGTCTAGTCTATCATCGATGGGCATTTGGGTTGGTTCCAGGTCTTTGCTCTTGTAAGCAGTGCTGCAGTGAACATTCGTGTGCATGTGTCCTTACAGTAGAACGATTTATAATCCTTTGGATATATACCCAGTCATGGGATTGCTGGGTCAAATGGAATTTCTATTTCTAGATCCTTAAGGAAGCGCCACACTGTCTTCCACAATGGTTGAACTAATTTACACTCCCACCCACAGGGTAAAAGTGTTCCTATTTCTCCACATCCTCTCCAGCATCCGTTGTCTCCAGATTTTTTACTGATCGCCATTCTAACTGGCGTGAGATGGTATCTCAGTGTGGTTTTGATTTGCGTTTCTCTGATGACCAGTGATGATGAGCATTTTTTCATGTGTTTGTTGGCCTCCTGTATGTCTTCTTTTGTATCTAGTAAAAATTTAAAGGACAAAATTAGCCACGTGTAGTGGTGCATGCTTGTAGTCCTAGCTACTTGGGAGGCTGAGGTGGGATCACAGTTTGTGCCCGGGAGTTGGAGGCTGAGGTGAGCTGTGACCACAACACTGCACTCCAACCTGGGTGACAGAGCAAGACCTTTTTTCTAAAAAGAAACAAAACAACGGGCCAGGTGCCTGTAATCCCACCACTTTGGGAGGCCGACGGGGGTGGATGATGAGGTCAGCAGATCGAGACCATCCTGCTAACATGGTACAACCCCGTCTCTACTGAAAATACAAAGAAATTAGCCAGGCATGGTGGTGGGCACCTGTAATCCCAGCTACTCCAGAGGCTGAGGCAGGAGAATCGCTTGAACCCAGGAGGCAGAGGTTGCGGTGAGCGGAGCATGGGCGACAGACAGACTCCATCTCAAAAAAAAAAGGAAAAGAAAAAAATGAGAAAACAAAACAAAAAAACACAAAGGTAGTTTTGAATATTTGCTGCACCTGAATCCACAACCGCAGTATGGCTAAAACTGCTCTTGGAGATAAACATAATTCATCGTTGGCGAACAAGCTGACGTCGAGTGCTGTGATCCCAACTACAGCAGAGACATCGTGTTTCAACGGCTCTATGCACCAACATCACGTCTCAAGAATTCTGAACAATAAAAAACGAGACCAGGGTGTGTGGAGAATGCCATGCCATCAGCACCCACGCCAGCATTTTTCCACGTTTCCGAAGCTCCTTCAGAATCATTCTACGCAATCCGAAAGTCTACAGACAGAAGAGCTCTGGGCGTCTGTGCCCTGACACCAGTCTGCATTCCTGCTTGGAGTTCTGTCTCTGTGTGATGATAAGGACCAGTACACGCCTATGCAGAGACTTGTCTGTCGTCACGAACAACACATGTGCCATTCATGGGTCCCGTGTGAGCCTGTAAAACAGGCACTCATGTCATTGTCTTGGGAGCCACTGTGTGGAAGGCACTGGATCATCAGAGACTCAGAAGGCAGCTCTGCACAGGGTCCATCTCTGCTCCCGCTAAGCTCCCACTTGACCGGGGACAGGTGATGGGGAGAGTGGGTGTTTCCAAAACGACAACGCTCTTCTCTTGCGCGTGGAACGGGTCACAGAGAGCTCTCCTACTGACAGCAGGCATTCATCCTTATGTGTTCAGGGTACTAAATTACCTTGATTGCCTGTTATCAAGCCTCATACTGATTTCACAGTCTTCTGTTTTCATGACACATTCAAGTGTTTTATAGGTAATTGGATAAGCCAGAATGATGGCTCACAAAGATCTGTCTCCAGGGTAAAAGTGCCTCTCCAGGCAGCACGCACCGTTTACCTTCTTCACACTCATCCAGCACACAAAGCACTGGGCAGTGATTGCTTTTATTGAAAACAAATTTGAACTAATAACTGGGTAAAAAGCACACAGCGCAAACAGCTGTCCCTCTTCCCAATGAGGACGGCACAAGCTCCTGGCAGAATAATATTTGGGAAGCTTTTTTTTTTTTTTTAAAGATGAAGTTTCACTCTGTCGCCCAGGCTGGAGTGCAGTGGCGCGATCTCAGCTCACCGCAACCTCTGTCTCCTGGGTTCAAGCCATTCTCCTGCCTCAGTTTCCCGAGTAGCTGGGATTACAGGTGCCCACCACTATGCCCGACTGATTTTTGTATTTTTGGTAGAAACGGAATTTCACCATGTTGGCCAGGCTGGTCTCAAACTCTTGACCTCAAGCTATCTGCCCACCAGGGCCTCCCAAAGTGCTGGGATTACAGCCATGAGCCACTGGGCCCGGCTGGGAAGCTAAATGAATCAGTAGACGGCTTTGTGATTAAAGTTACACCATCTTTATAGGAAATAAGGATTCCTTCCACCTTCCAAAGCAGGCACACAGCACACATCTACTCTGATCTCTCTCAGGATTTAGGATTAGCAGGATTCCACTATGACGCCTACGGGCTCCAAAACAGAATGGACATCCCTTCAGCACTTTTAAGAGTGCTTAAGTGATAGACTGGGTAAGGAAAATGTGGCACATGGACACCATGGAATACTATGCAGCCATCAAAAAGGATGAGTTCGTGTCCTTTGCAGGGACATGGATGAAGCTGGAAACCATCATTCTCAGCAAACTGACACAAGAACAGAAAACCAAACACCGCATGTTCTCACTCATAGGTGGGTGTTGAACAATGAGAACACATGGACACGGGGAGGGGAGCGTCACACACTGGGGCCTGGTGGGTGGAGGGCTAGGGGAGGGATAGCAGGGGCTGGAGGGATGGGGGAGGCAGAGCATTAGGAGAAATCCCTAATGTAGATGACGGGGTGATGGATGCAGCAAACCACCATGGCACGTGTGTACCTGTGTAACAATCCTGCACGCTCTGCATATGGATCCCAGAACTTAAAAGTATAATTTTAACAAAGAGTGCTTAAGTGGTTATGTCATCGGAGTTCATGTGAGCACAACTATGCTTCGTGTGTTGGTTTTCATTGAGTTGCTGGGTTTGACTCATTTCTATTTGGAGGAGTTTGGGTACATGAATGAGACTCTTTGTTCTAGGTAAGAGAGCTTGCATCAGCAGGTAATTACGGTAACCAGGAGCCAGGCAGGTGTGGGCGCGGTGGCTGAAGGAGGAGGTAAAACGCTTCCCTGGAAAATCCCTGGCTTGGGAAACGAGCCGGACGCCCACATTCCGGGAAACAATCGTGAATGTCTGATTGCCAGAGCTCACTCAGCCGTCCTTCTGTGGGCACGTAGCTCCCCACGCCCTGCCCAGCGTGGGATCTCCCTGGACCGGGACTCCAAAGGCAAAAAGTACAAGAACATGTGCAGGTCAGAGTGTTCACCCAGGAACGGAGGAGAGGAGCTGACGGCAGGCAAGGCAGGAGGTGCCAGCACCGGGAAATACCGGCATGCCCGAGAGTCAGCAGCACCGGTGTTCCTGGGCCAGGACGCCTGCTGACCTGCTGGGATACAGATCTACATGGCTGAGCCGCGGTTACGTGACGCAGGGATCCCAGCAGAGCAAGAACGAAGCACCGCTCAGCCCCTCTGTCCTTGCTGGGTCACTGGGCGTGGTAGGAAAAGGTGACCATTAAAAAAGCAGGAGACAGCAGATGCTGGAGAGGATGTGGAGACATAGGAACACTTTTACATTGTTGGTGGGAGTGTAAATTAGTTCAACCATTGTGGAAGACCGTGTGGCGATTCCTCAAGGATCTAGAACCAGAAATAACATTTGCACCACCAATCCCATTACTGGGTATATACTCAAAGGATTATAAATCATTCTATTATAAAGACACATGCACACATATGTTCATTGCAGCACTGTTCACAATAGCGAAGACTTGGAACCAACCCAAATGCCCGTCAGTGATAGACCGGATAAAGAAAATTAGCACACGGACACCATGGAATACTCTGCAGCCATGAAAAAGGATGAGTTCATGTCCTTTGCAGGAACATGCATCAAATGGGAAACCATCACTCTCAGCAAACTGACACAAGAACAGAACATTAAACACCCCATGTTCTCACTCATAAATGGGTGTTGAACAATGAGAACACGTGGACACAGGGAGGGAGCATCACGCACTGGGGCCTGTCAGGGGGTGGGGGGCTAGGGGAGAGAGAGCGTTAGGAGACATAGCTAGTGTAGATGATGGGGGATGGGTGCAGCACCAGCACAGCACGTGGAGACCTACGTAACCATCCTGCACGCTCTGCACGTGTGCCCCCGAACTTAAAAGTAGCATAAATCAATAAATAATCAGAGTTGCAGCAGGTGCCGGCAGGCCCAGGGACCAGCAGTTTAGAGCAAGGTCCGGCCGGGTGTGGGGTGGCCGTGCCCGGTCTCCGCGGAGCAGGGATGCGCATGCTTGCAGGAGTGTGGCTGCGGGCCACGGGGCGCACTCAGGCAGCGGGCGGACCCCGCAGTGTGGCTGGAGGCCTGGTCTCGGAGCGCCTGAGGCTGGAGGCAGCCTCAATCGAGGGGCAGGCTCAAGGGACACGGCCAATATGTCCCCGCCCGGCTGGGCCTCAGCATCCTCTGTCTGAGAGTGGATGGTCCCCCAGGAGTGGGCATGCCAGGGACACCGCTGATGGACGTCCAAACCTGTTAACGTTTTCTTTTTTTTTTTTTTTTTTTTGAGGCGGAGTCTCGCTCCGTCGCCCAGGCTGAAGGGCACTGGCGAAATCGTGGCTCACTGCCACCTCCGCCTCGCGGGTTCAAGTGATTCTCCTGCCTCAGCCTCCTGAGTAGGTGGGATTACAGGTGCCCGCCCCCACGCCTGGCTAATTTTTGTATTTTTAGCAGACACGGGGTTTCACCATGTTAGCCAGGATGGTCTCAAACTCCTGACTTCGTGATCCACCCACCTCGGCCCCCCCAAAGTGCTGGGATGACAGGCATGAGCCACCGCGATCAGTCAAACCTGTTAAGATTTTAAACTTTCTTCTTTTAAAAAAAATGCATATAGTAGGTGTATATATTTATGGGGTACATGAGGTATTCTGATACAGGCATGCAAAGTGTAATACTCAGACGAGGGTAATAGGGTATCCGTCCCCTCAAGCATTCGTAACTTCTTTGTGTCACAAAGATTCCAATTATAACTTTAGTTACTTTTTTTTTTCTTTTTTCTTTTTTTTTTAAGACAGAGTGTCTGTCTCCCAGGCTGGAGTGCAGTGGTACCATCTAGGCTCACAGCAACCTCGACCTCCCAGGTTCAAGTGATTCTTCTGCCTCAGCCTCCCGAGTAGCTGGGAATACAGGCGCCTGCCACCATGCCCAGCTAATTTTTGTGTTTTTAATAGAGATGAGATTTCACCATGTTGACCAGGCTGGTCTCAAACTCCCGACCTCAAGTGACCTGCCTGCCTCAGCCTCCCAAAGTGCTGGGATTACAGGCGTGAGCCACCATGCCCGGCCACTGTTAGTTCGTTTTGAATGGATATGAAGTATTGCTGACTGTGGTCACCCTTTTCTGCTACCAAAAGCTACATCTTACCCGTTCTATCTATTTTTTGTACGTACTAAGCATCTCCACTGCACGCCACATCTTCCCAACCTCTTGAGAGATTTTTAAACCTTTTAAGCAGCGACAGAAAAGCCCAAACCATTCTTTTCTACAAGACTGAATTGAAAGCCACCAGTATCGATATGCAAAAAAGGAAGCTAAATTTGTATAATGGTGTGGACAAACCCTGTCTTCGTTATGCTACTTGTCCACAAAAACTGCATTTTAAAGAATTGATGATGGAATATTCTACACAAACTTTTCCAAAAACACAGCAATCATTTGTTTGCTGTGGCCAGACTCAGTGGCTCACACCTGTCACCCCAGCAATTTGGGAGGCCGAGGCAGGTGGTTCAGCTGACAGCAAGAATTCCCGACCAGCCTGGCTAACCTGGCAAAACCCCATTTCTACTAAAAATACAAAAAATCAGCTGGGCGTGGTGGTGTGAGTCCGTAATCCAAGCTACTTGGGAGGCTGAGGCAGGAGAATCACTTGAACCTGGCAGGCGGAGGTTGCAGTGAGCCGAGATCATGCCACACTGCACTCCAGCCTGGGTAACAAGAGTGAGACTCTGTCTCAAAAAATATATATAAATATATACATATATATATACACACACACACACACACACATATATAAATATATATAATATATAGATATATGTACATAAATACATATATATACTATATAAAAATATAGTATATATAAATATATAATATATAAAAATATATATAATATAAATATATATGCAATATATATAATATATATAAAATATACATATTACATAAATATATATACAATATATAAATATGTATATAATATATATTATATCTCTCAAAATATATATTATATATAATATAGAAAACTTGAAATATATATATTTTGATATATATAAATATATATAGATATAAATATATATTTTGAGAGTTTCAAAATATATAAAATATATTTTTTCCATATATATATATATATATATCCCAGACCAAAATACATATATATTTATTTTGAGACAGTTTCAAAAAAAAATAAAAGTTATTGGTCAAAATTTATGTTGTGCAAATCTGAAACATTTTGGGATCTAATAAAATTAATGTGGCCAGGTGCGGTGGCTCACGCCTGTAATCCCAGCACTTTGGGAGGCTGAGGCGGGTGGATCACGAGGTCAAGAGATCGAGACCATCCTGGTCAACATGGTGAAACCCCGTCTCTACTAAAAATACAAAACATTAGCTGGGCATGGTGGTGCATGCCTGTAATCCCAGCTACTCAGGAAGCTGAGGCAGGAGAATTGCCTGAACCCAGGAGGCGGAGGTTGCAGTGAGCTGAGATTGTGCCATTGTACTCCAGCCTGGGTAACAAGAGCAAAACTCCGTCTCAAAAAAAAAAAAAAAAAATTAATGAGTGATTATAAATCATTATTTCTTGACTATCATTTTGGTTAGGTGGATCACGTATGTGAGTTTTTGTGAAGTATTCTTTAGATAGTTTTGAAGCCATTCAGATTAAAAGCAGAAAGTCATGATAAGAGAATTCCTCATCGGTCAGTTTCCAGAACCTTCTCTTTGGGCTCCATATTGATGGCTGAATGCATTTAGGACAGCAGTAAATCTGCCACTCGAAGGTGCTGGGAATCCTTTAATGGCCTCAGAAGAATGAGATGCCAAAGCCCCACCCCCACCCCCACCCCCAGAGGCCCCGATTCACAGGTGGTACCGGGGAGGTTGCATTTCTCATCTGCTGTCTGGAAATGCTGATGTTACAGACCCAAAGAAGGCACTTTGGGATTCACTGTGTTAGAAAATGCCACTCCGGGTAGGGCACGGTGGCTCATGCCTGTAATCCCAGCACTTTGGGAAGCCGAGGCGGGCAGATCACGAGGTCAGGAGATCGAGACCATCCTGGCCAACATAGTGAAACCCCGTCTACTAAAAATAAAAATAAAAATTAGCTGGGCATGATGGCACACGTCTCAGCTACTCGGGAGGCTGAGGCAGGAGGATCACTTGAACCCGGGAGGCAGATGTTGCAATGAGCTGAGATCATACCACTGCACTCCAGCCTGGCGACAGAGCGAGACTCCATCTCGAAAAAAAAAAAGGAGAGAGGAAATGCCACTCCTTTGAAATGCTGCAAATGACGTAGGGCCAACATGGCGGGGAATGGTATTTCCTGTCACAGAAACCAATCCTTTTGCCCCATGGGAGATCCTAATGAGAAGGAAATGTCTCACCAGCCTGCTGCAACTTCCTGGTATTGTACACTGGGCTGGGCTCTGGCTGAGGGGAAACCCCTACGTGTGTGTTCCTGAAAATCATAGATCCTGCAATGCTGGCATGACATTGCAACACACCCCAGCCCTTGGCAGAGAAAACAGGTATTTCACAGCAGCTTCAGGTAGACCAGGAGGAGACGTCTGCAAAGGCGGTGACCAGGCCCAGCTCTGGGCAGGGTTCATTTCACTCGCACGGCTTATGACACAGAATCAAAACAGGCCACGCACAGTGGCTCACACCTGTGATCTCAGCACTTTGGGAGGCCGAGGTGAATGGACGGCCACTTCAGCCCAGGAGTTCAAGACCAGCCTTGGCAACAAGGCGAAACCTCAACTCTACAAAAATTAGCCAAGTGTGTGGCTACACACCTGTGTTCCCAGCTACTGGGGAGGCTGAGGCAGGAGAGTCACTTGAGCCTGGGAGGCCGAGGTTGCAGTGAGCCAAGGTAACACCACAGTACTCCAGCCTGGGTGACAGTGAGACTCTGTCTCAAAAAACAAAGAAACAAAGAATCACTCATAAGTGGGTGTTGAACAATGAGAGCACATGGACACAGGGAGGGGAGCGTCACACACCAGGGCCTGCCGGGGGACTAGGGGAGCGATAGCAGGGGGCGGAGGGATTGGGGAGGGAGAGCATTAGGAGAAATGCCTAATGTAGACGACAGGGGGATGGACGCAGCAAACCACCACGGCACGCGTATACCTATGTAACAAACGTGCACACTCTGCACATGTGCCCCAGAACTTAAAGCATAATCAATAAATTAAAAAATAAAATAACAAATCAATTACATTTTATCATGTGGAAGAAAAAAAAATAAACAAAGAATCCAAATACACCCATCCCCTGCTTTGCGGGAATTCTCAATACACCATCTCAAATTCGAATAGCCGAAGAGGTGACATGCATTTTTTTTTTTTAGCATAAGGTACCACACACAGACATTGCTCAGAAATGTACTTAGCATGTGTGTGGCCCAACAGGTATGTACAAAGGTGTTTATATGAAAAGGTACTCAGCATCACGAACCATCAGGGAACTGCAGATCAGAACCACCTTCTCATCTCACACCGATTCAAATGGAGATTGTCAGAATGGTATTTCTGTTTTTGTTTTGTTTTTGAGATGGAGTCTCCCTGTGTCACCCAGGCTGGAGTGCAATGGTGCGATCTCAGCTCACGGCAAGCTCCACCTCCCGGGTTCAAGCAATTCTCCTGCCTCCTGAGCAGCTGGGATTACAGGTGCCCGCCACCACACCCGGCTACTTTTTGTATTTTCAGTAGAGACGGGGTTTCACTATGTTGGTCAGGCTGGTCTCTAGCTCCCGACCTCAGGTGGTCCGCCTGCCTCAGCCTCCCAAAGTGCCGGAATGACAGGTGTCAGCCACGGTGCTTGGCCAGAATGATGATTTTTATACTTGATCATAAGTGTCGGGAGGGTATAGAGAAAAGGGGGCCCCTGTACACCATGGGTGGGAATGTCAACTAGGACAGCCAGTATGAAAAACACTATGGAGGTTCCCCAGATAATTAAAAATAAGAGCAGCAAATAATTCAGCAATCCCACTACTGAGCATGGACTCAAAGCAAATGAAATCAGTGTGTGAAAGACACACCTGCATGCCTGTGTATACTGCAGAACGATTTACAGGAGCCAAGATATCGAAACCACTTAGCTGTCTAATGACAGATGAAGGGATAAAGAAAATATAGTATCTGCTACAGTGGACAAAAGAAAAAAAAAGTAAGAAAATACAGTATCTATATGCAGTAGAATACTATGCAGCCATGAAAAAGGAAATCCACTGTTCACCACCAACATGGATGGAACTGGAGGCCATCATCCTGATTGAAATCAGAAACAGAAAGTCAAATCCCAGTGTTCTTACTTATAGAAGTGATAGCTAATAATGTGCCCACATGGACAGAGAGTAGAATAACAGATCTTGGAGACTCTGAAGGGTGGGAGGGTGGAATAGGGCAAAGGATAAGAAATTACCTCCTGGGGCCAGGCACGGTGGCTCACGTCTGTAATCCCAGCACTTTGGGAGGCTAAGGCAGGCAGATCACCTGAGGTCAGGAGCTAGAGACCACCCTGGCCAACATAATGAAACCCCGTCTCTACTAAAAATACAAAACTCAGTCAGGTGTGGTGGTAGGCACCTGTAGTCCCAGCTACTCAGGAGGCTGAGGCAGGAGAATCGCTTGAACCCGGGAGTTGGAGGTTGCAGTGAGCTGTCATGATGCCACTTGCACTCCAGCCTGGGCAACGAGAGCGAAACTGTGTCTCAAAAAAAAAAAAAATAAAGGAAAAGAAAGCACAGGCGAGACGAAATGACCTGTCAGGTACAGTGTGTGTTACTCAGCGTTAGTCACGCTAAAGCCCGGACTTCACCACCGCGTTATCCACCCACCTAACAAAACTCTACCTGTCCTCCCTGATGTATACACATGCAAGTAATCAGTAAATACAAGGGAACGACATTCCGAACCTGGAAGGATACGAGAATAGAAAGTCGCGTGCACACCTTCCCTCAGGCAGTGTGAACAGGCAGAAGGCGCACACCAGAATCTGCTCTAGCACCTGGTCAAGGAGCTTAGGGCAAACACGTTCCCGTCTGATGTGCCTTAAGTCCAGAACTCCCCACCCGCAGAGGCATCTCCTGGCAGGTGGCCTGAGGCCAACGAGAAAGTCACATGGCTCGTGCTCCGTGCTCCGCGTGCAGCACACACCTGAGTATGCGTGCAGGCCCCCAGCACATCCCAGGGCGCTTCCCTAGCAGGCGTCGGAGCTGGGCGATGCCATGCTCGCTTTGCCTTTACCATTTCCTTCTGTACGATGGGACTAGAAATCCCCAAAACAGGAGTGCGAAAAGCTGAGACATCTCTCCCGAAGGCCGCCTGGCACACGATACAAAATCGGCCATGAACCGCTCAAACCACCCGTCCCAAGAGAAAAACCCGCTGCGGCATCTCCCGATACCTTTGACGTTCAGCGTTTCTTCTTTTATTTTTCTTACGACTTCCTCGGCTTTGCCGTCATTATTTCCAGCTAAAAGGGAAAAACGGAAAAGGTATGGTGACTTGTGGAGTCATCCCAAACTATTAACTGAAAAAAAAAAAAAAAAAGAGAGAGGTTTTTGAAGGAGGTATAACACCGTTGTGAAATGTGTCTTCGATGGGTTTTCCCTTTGCCCTAGCGTTTAATGTGACAGGCATTTTGCCAGAATAAAGCTATCCGTTGAAGACCCATTTTTTAAAGCCTGCATGGGCAAAAAGTGCAAATGCACTTGACATTCCACTTTTAAATAATGACAGTGACGCAGGACCCCTGCTGTCATAATTTGCACGTGAGAACCAAGAAGAACGCTAAGCATTAAAATGTGCATTAAAACGTCAGGATGGAAACAGCATTTCCGAGGGGGCTTTGGCTCTGGGAACACCCCTGTGTACACCGGCAGACTGTGCCACAAACGTGACCACAGGCCACGGCTCCTACTTCGCGCTACTGATTGCTCATTCCCCTCTCCGCAGCACCGTGACATTCTGCAGCTGCGGTTTCAGGAACACGCCTTTAGGTGGATGCAAACGGGCGTTTTGCCTAGAAGGTATGTTACACCTCAAATAAAGACCCGGAAATCTGGAGTGAAACAACATCAATTAGCCTTTTTGTGTGTGGTTTTTTTTTTTTGGATAGAGTCTCACTCTATCACCCAGGCTGGAGTGCAGTGGCGTGATCTCAGCCCACTGCAGCGTCCGCCTCCCCAGTTCAAGTGATTCTCCTGCCACAGCCTCCTGAGTACCTGGGATTAAGGTGCCCAACCGCTATGCCTGGCTAATTTTTTATGTGTGTGTGTGTGTGTGTGTCTGTGTCTCTGTGTGTGTGTGTATAATATATAAATGTATGTCTTTAATATATGTAATAAAATATATATAATATATATTTATAATATGTAATATATATAACATTCTAAATGTATATATGCATATGTATATATACATATTTAATTATATATATTTATATAATTATATCTGTATATACATATATATACACATATATTTAAATATATGTATATATACACATATTTTTATATATTTACATATTTATATAAATATAAATACACATATATATATATATATATATACATATATGAGGGAGGGAGAGGGAGAGAGAGGGAGGGCTGTTTTTAGTAGAGACCGGGTTTCACTATGTTGCCCAGGCTGGTCTTGAACTCCTGACCTCAGGTGATCCACCCACCTCTGCCTCCCAAAGTGCTAGGATGACAGGTGTGAGCCACCACACTCAGCCTGGTTTCTTTAATGGCATAGAAAGTGAAAATGCATTGAACAGGGGAGTGTGGTTTTCTTTTGTGGTCATTTTTTCAAATGTCTTTGACCAGAGAGGTCAGATCGTAAGATGGTTGCAGTGAGCTGAGATCACAGCACTATACTCCAGGCTGGGTGACAGAGCGAGACTCCATCTCCAAAAAATAAATAAATAAAACCAGCCCTACAGTATGATGTTTATAAAAGCAGACACCATAAAAGTTATCATTAAAAGCAAAGGGTGGCCAGGCATAGTAGCTCACGCTTGTAATCCCAGCACTTTGGGAGGCCAAGGTGGGAGGATCACTTCAACCCAGGAGTTCAAGACAAGCCTGGGCAACATAGTGAAACCCCGGTATCTCCAAAACCATTGTTTCATTTTTTGTTTTGGTTTTTGTTTGTTTTTTGAGAGGGAGTCTCACTCTGTCACCCAGGTTGGACTGCAGAGGTGTGATCGTGGCTCACTGCAACCTCTGCCTCTCGACTTTAGTGACTTCTCCCACCTCAGCCTCCCAAGGAGCTGGGATTACAGGCACCCACCACCAAGCCTCGATAACTTTTGCATTTTTAGTAAAGTTGGGGCTTCACCACGTTGGCCAGCCTGGTCTTGAACCCCTAACCTCAAGTAATCCACCTGTCTTGACTTCTCAAAGTGGTAGTATTAAGGGCGTGAGTCACCATGTCCAGCCACCAAAATAATTTTTATTTAATAGCTGAGGCCAGGCACGGTGGCTCATGCCTGTAATCCCAGCACTTTGGGAGGCTGAGGCGGGTGGATCACCTGAGGTCAGTAGTGCAACACCAGCCTGGCCAAAAGGGCGAAAACTCGTCTCTACTAAAAATCCAAAAATAAGCCGGGCATGGTGGTGCACGCCTGTAATCCCAGCTACTCGGTAGGCTGAGGCATGAGTTGCTTGAACCCGAGAGTGAGACGTCGCAGCAAGCCGAGATCACACCATTGCACTTCAGCCTGGGTGACGGAGCAAGACTGTCTCAAGGAAATAATAATAATAAATAAATAAAATGAGCTTAGCATGGCGGTGTGTGCCTGTAGCAGCAGCTGCTCGTGAGGCTGGGGCAGGAGGATTGCTTGAGCCCAGGAGTGTGAGGTTGCCGGGAGCTATGATTATATCACTGCAGTGCAGTCTGGGCTGATGCAGCAGCATCCTGTCTGAAATGAATGAATGAATGAATGCATGCATGAATGAAATGCAGATGGTGTCAAGAGTGGGCATAAAACACATCATAGATTTTACGTATCAAAGGACATTTCCACACGTCATTTAGGGGGAGACCCCCTCGCATCCTCCAGCGTCCGGGTCTCCACCTCCTCCCTCCCCTCCACTCCGGATGGGAAAGAGGCTGAAAAAGAAGTAAAATACCGAAGAGCTTGAATCCGTGGTCAGGGGACTTGCTGACGCCACTGACCAGGCCACGAAGAGGCCCAGGGACTGGGAAGAGGACTGGCTTTTCGGTTCTCAGCACCTCTGCTATCCATAAGCCTTGAAAGAGTTGCTACCAGCCGGAGCCCGGCGCTGGGTCCCGTCCTGCACGTCTGCACGGCCCACACCCGCTCTGCCAGCTCATCTTATACTGCTTTTGGGGTGACTCTGGAAGCCCCTTCCCTGCCTGGTCCCAGTCACGCTGCGTATAAACTAGCAAGTCAATGAAGCCAAAAGATTGTGCGGTCTGACGTCCAGCCAATGGACAACGATATAGTTTTGCCTCAGTTTCCCCTTCAGCGTTGTGAGCCTATAAACGGGGAAACACGTTCCTTCTCGGGAAGCTCGGTGAAGGAGGCTGTAGCCCTCCCCCAGCTCCCGGCGGAATCAAAAGCCACTTCCTTCCTCAGCTCGGTGTTGGAGACGTCCGGTCGCTGCCCCTCCTGCTTTAAAGCTAGCTCAGTGAAACCTCCCCAGCTGTGCAACTGACCAGAACGCTGAGCATCGGAGAACGGACCGTCTCGGCTGTTCTCATGTGCCCAGTCGAAGGAAGACCCGAAGAGCTCGCGCTTAAGGAGGAGTCAGGGATCACGCAGAGCTTTTAGAGAGATGTTCAGAAAGAGGAGCAGAAATCAAAGACTGAGTATCTACAGGGCTCGGGTTCGGAGAAAGCAGGAATGCCACAAGAGCGTTCCGATTCTGTTACGAGCTTGTGTTTGAACAAAATTCTCAAATTGAAGTCCTTCACCCCAGGACCTCAGAATGTGACTGTGTTTGGAAACAGGGTGTGTCAAGTGGTGACCGAGGTGAGATGAGGTCACGAGCTGGGCCCTGATCTAACCGAACTGGGGCCCTTCTAAGAAGCGCAGCTGAGGACACCGACATGCACAGAGGGACGGCCCCGTGAGGACGCGGGGGGACGACGCGCCTCCTGGCCCAGCGGCGAGGCCTAAGGAGGAGAGAGCCCCGCCCACACTGTGAATTCAACCTCTGGAATCATGGAAGATAAATTTTGGCGTTTTAAACAACCTCCAATCTCCTTGAGATACTTCGGTAGAGCCCCCCGCCCCCCCCCGAAGCTAATGAAGATATGCCGTGATTTTTTTCCCAGTAAATCATGTGAAAACGACCCAGCATCAATATAGAAGCAGAGCATGCATCTGTTCCCAAGAGGGCACTACCCCTGCCTGTGTTTTCCAGGGTTTCAATATCACGCTGACGAGTTTCCCAGATCTGAACTGCTGTCTGTAAATGAACGTTTGCATACATCTCTAGAGGAACAACTGAGAGCTACCTCCCAGGCGTGGCGGCTCACACCTGTCATCCCAGCACTTTGGGAGGCCGAGGCAGGCAGATGGCTTGAGCTCAGGAGTTCAAGAGCAGCCTGGCCAGCACACCGAAACGCCGTCTCTACGAAAAATACAACAATTAGCCAGGCGGGGTGGTGCATGTCTGTAAATCCAGCTACTCAGGAGGCTGCAATGGGAGAATTGCTTGAACCCAGGAGGCAGAGGGTGCAGTGAGGTGAGGTCGCCCGGCTGCAGCCCAGCCTGGGTGACAGAGTGAGACCCTGTCTCAGAAAACAACCGAACAAAGAAAAAAACCACAATTAACTGTGAAAGTCCTCACCTATGATCACATGCATGCCGAGTCTCGCCAGACGCTTCGCCGTGGAGTAGCCGATGCCATCCGTCCCGCCCGTCACTATAGCGACACGGTCGGGTTGTGGGGTGAAAACTGAACGAGAAGAAGAAAAAAATGGTCCAAGTAAGATTTAAAAGCAAAGCACATATTTGTAAGAATTCAGCCTCCAGAGACCCACGACGCCAAAGGGAGTGAGAGTTCCATTATTTCTGTTCCTGTTTCCCCTGAATTCCCACAGGCTGCGGATGCATGAATGTATTAAGCTGGATTAGCCCCGAGTAATGACAGTGCAGAAGAAAACACCACCTCCTAAAGTCCCTGTCAGTCCCTGGGAGTCCCTGGCAGGTTCTGGAAGACGCTGTGAATGTGAGCTGCAGAGAGGTGGATGGAACGGATACGCTAATCCTGACATAACCTCTGCTCTCAGGGCAGCCCTGAGCAGGACACGTTTGTTCATTTGTGTTTTAGAATGTAGACTTGCTCCTGATGTCCATGTGGTGGACCCCACAGAGGACAACACCGCTGTGGAGAGAGTGGCTGCCGAGGGCAGCTGCAGAGTGACGCGGAGCACGCAGCCCCCGGAGAGAAGACAGCCGGGGTGTGGGTTCCGGATTGCTGGGTTTGCATATGAAAGACAGGCTCATAAGTGGGTCCGGGGTTCACTGGTTTTGGGAGGGCCGGTCTCCCTAGGGTTGACAAGGCCTGGCAGTCCAGCACCAGAACACCGAACGTCAAAGGCACGGTTCCCACAGGTGGCTTCAGAGCTGCAGATACCGCAGGTGCAGAGAGACCGCGCTTGAATGTCCGGTTCGGGTACGTGATCCGCATTTGAGGGGCTGTGTCTCTGCCTTCCTTCCTTCCATTCGTCCTCCATTCCTTCTCTCTCTTTCCTTCTTCCCTTCTTCCTTCCGTTTTTCCTTTCTTCCTGCAGCCCTTCCGTCCCTCTTTCCTTCTATTTTTCCTTCCCTCCTTCCCTCCCTCTTTCGTTCCTCTCCTCTTGATTTCACTCCCTTCTCTCCTCTCCTCCCTCCCTCTTTCCTCCATCTTTACTACTTCCTTTCACTTTTTCCTCCCTTCATTCCCTTCTCTCACTCTTTCCTTCTTTCTTCCTTCCGTCCATCTTTCAACCTTCTCTTACTGTTTTATAAAATATGTGCCGCGCCACCCACACTCTGTGCCCAGCATACAGGGAAACAAATCAGGTCACCATAAACACCTTCTCTGCCTCAAGGAGCTTTGGGTCTCCTGGATGGAACACCATCCACTCTAAATACACAGATGTGCTTGGCGATCATCTAGAACTTTCCAGATCTCACACCTTCCAGTTATGAATAAGCTTTGAAGAAAGCTCACGGCTCACTGCAGGCAGACTCAACCTCCGGGGCTCGAGCGATCCTTCCTCCTCACCCCCACAAGTAGCTGGCACGACAGGTGTGAGCCACCACACGCCGGCAAGTTTTTACTATTTTGATTTTGTTAAAAAAACGGGGCCTTGCTGTGTTGCCAAAACCAGCCTTAATCCGCAAGGCTCACGCGATCCTCCCGCCTTGGCCTCCCAGAGAGCTGGGGTTACAGAGTGCACTCTGCCATTTAACTTGTTGGAGAACTAGCCAATGTGGTCAGATAACTACAGCAGGCACGAGAGCTGCGGACGGAGAGTGGAAATATGTTTTGCGGATGACAGGACGGTACGCCTGGAAACACCTAAGAAAATCAGCAGTAAACAAATCCAGGAAGAGAATTCCCGAAGGTAGCCAGACAGGGAATTCAGAGGCAAATATCAGCAGCTTCCATAAATACAAAAACAACAGACAGCAGAAAAAGGCATGAGAAGAGACAGTCCTCCTTGTAATATAGGAACAACGGGAACAGCAAATGAGACTCGGTAATCGAGAGCATGAAAAACCTGTCTCAGGAAACAAGCCCCTCTATAAAGACACAGAAGTAGAGCTGAGCCAACGGAAAGACACCCTTGGTCTTGGTGAGATGTCATGGCACCATGGCGGTGCCCTTGAGGTGCCTGTGGGGTCTGAAAACATGCAGTGAGCTGCGATCGTGCCACTGCACTGCAGCCTGGGCAAGGTAGTGAGAATCCAGCTCAAACACACACACTAACAAAAAGCGGCCGGGCACGGTGGCTCACGCCTGTCATCCCAGCACTTTGGGAGGCTAAGGCAGGTGGATCACCTAGGGTCGGGAGTTCAAGTCCAGCCTGACCAACGGGGAGAAACCCCATCTCTACTAAAAGTACAAAAATTAGCCAGGCGTGGTGGCGGGCGCCTGTCATCCCTGCTACTTGGGAGGTGGAGGCAGGAGCATCGCTTGAACCCGGGAGACTGAGGTTGCTGTGAGCCGAGATTGTGCCACTGCACTCCAGCCTGGGCAACAAGAGTGAAACTTCATCTCTAAATAAATAAATAAATAAATAAGAGCATCATGGAGAGCAGCATGGATCCTTGCTGCATTTCTAAGTCCAGCTACAAGAGTTCAGTATTTTTTTTTTAATTGGCCAGGAAGCAGGCACTGGGGCTGAGAAATATGTACGTGCGCACACAGACACACAGACACAGAGGCACACACACACACACACAGACTGCAGGTTGCCACAGTCACCTGACGCCACCCACTCGGAGGTTCTGCGGAGGGACAACGTGTTGCAACGTTGCGCTTCCTTGGGACTTCCCAGTCAGGACTCAGCATGATCAGAGAGCAGGCGGGACGCCCTCTCTTTTCATGGGTATGAGGAGCCTACACTGTAATCGGAAAGCCTTCCCCACTGTCTTCTGCCTCCATCTCGTTGGCCCTTCACACACAGTTTCCCTAGTAAATCTCTGGCACGTCCCCTTCCTTCTTGCTGTGTGTTTCTCAAAAGACCCAAACTGATCAGGCACAGTGGCTCATGCCTGTAATCCCAGCACTTTGGAAGCCCAAGGCAGGCAGATCGCTTGAGCCCAGGAGTTCAAGACCAGTCTGGGCCAAATGGTGAAGCCCTATTTCTACGAAACAAAATAAGGTACAAAAAAAAAAAAATGAGCCAGGCACGGTGGCACACGGCTGTCATCCCAGCTACCCAGGAGGCTGAGTTCAGAGGGTCACATGAGCCTGGGAGGTTGAGGCTGCAGTGAGCTGTGATCACGCCACTGCACTCCAGCCTGGGTGACAGAGCGAGACTGTCTCAAAACAAAAACAAAAGACCCAAACTTTGTCCAATGCAGAGCTGACAGACGCCTGGTTTGACTGTGTGTCTTTGCTACTCTGAATCGTGCCGCGATGAACACACAGGGCATATGTCTTTTTGGTAGAATGACTTATTTCCCTTGAGAATATACTCAGTAATGGCAATCCTGGGTCAAATGATAGAGGAAAATGTGGTGAATCTATACCATGGAATACTACGCAGCCATTAAAAAGGATGGGATCATGTGCTTTGCAGCCATATAGATGTACGTGGAGAGCATTATCCTACACGAATTAACACAGAACCAGGAAACTAAATGCCGCATGTTCTCACTTATTACTGGGAGCTAAACATCAAGGACACATGGACATAAAGATGGGAACCACATACACTGAGAAATATGGCGGGTGACGAAGGGATGGGCCGAGGGCTGGAAAGCTATCAGGCACTATGCGCACTCCCTGGGTGACGGGATCCTTCGCACTGCACACCTCAGCGTCACGCAAGGTACCCAGGGCACAAACCTGCATATCTACCCCCGAATCTAAAATATGAGTTAGAGGGCTGATAAAAACATCTAAACTGATAACAACCCTTAGAGCCTCCGAATCACCCAAGTCAAAAGGCAAATTTGATATGATCCAATAAAAATGGCTCACAGAATTTCTTTTATGCAAACTGGACAAATCAATTCTAACATTCCTATAGGAAAAAGACTTCCCAATGGGGAGGCAAAGAGGAACATTCTGACACATACAAAGGCTGAGAACTCACCAGCCCTTAAAACATGTGCAAAAGCCTCTGTAATTAGATGGGAGGTGCTGAAGGCGTTAACAGAGCAAGGGACAGGGTAGAATTTCCAGAAATAAGCCAACTGCATGTGGAAATTTACTATATGACAAAAACGGCAAAGATGGGCGCTTTAATAAGTGGTGTCAGGCGACCTGAAGGCACATCAGCAAAGAGATAAAATTAGATCCAGACCTCACAGCGCTTCACAATGAGCTCCAAGGCCAAGATAACGTTAAACCATGAGAACAGTACAGGAAGGCATGAAGACTTTAACCTCCGCAGGAAGGAAAGACTTCCGAAGCCAAAAATCAGAAAGATCGTTAGAGAAATTTCACCATTTAAAAAAAAAAAAAAATCACATGATAAAAAAACAGGCCAGGGGCAGTGGCTCACACCTATAATCCCAGCACTTTGGGAGGCTGATGTGGGAGGATCACTTGAGGCCAGAAGCTCAAGACCAGCCTGAACTCACTGACAGACCTCGAGTCTACAAAAAAAAATTTTTAATTCACCAGGCGTGGTGGTGTGTGCCTGTAGTCCCAGCAAGTTGGGCGGCTGAGATGGGAGGATCACTTGAGTTCAAGAAATGGAGGCTGTGGTGAGCCAAGACCGTGCCACTGCACTCCAGCCTAAGTGACAGAACAAGACGCTAAAAAAGAAAAAAAAAAAAACAAATACATGGTAAAAAAACAAAACAAATCTCCATAACCAGAGAGTAAAACAAATCATGAGCTCGGAGAAAATCTGCAACTTCTGTCAGAAATATTAACACCTGGTTTTCAGATAACTAAAAAGTTCAGCTCCAGGCAAACCCCAAATATGCTACAGAGAAAAGGGCGAAAATATCAGTTTATATACAGAACAGACTCAAGTGGCCCTCAACACATATGTTCTCCTTTATACCTGATAAGAGACATGCTCAGACTGCACTGAAACGCTTTAAGTTGTGAGATGCGTGTGCAGAGCCTGCAGCTGTGTTACACAGGTCTACACGTGCCGCGGTGATTTGCTGCACCCATCCCCCCGTCATCTACATTAGGTACTTCTCCTAATGCTCTCCCCCTCCCATCCTCCCACCCCCTGCTATCCCTCCCCTAGCGCCCACTCCCCAACAGGCCCCGCGGTGTGTGATGCTCCCCTCCCTGTGTCCACGTGTTCTCATTGTTCAACACCCGCCTATGAGTGAGAACATGTGGTGTTTGATTTTCTGTTCTTGTGTCAGTTTGTTGAGAAGGATGGTTTCCAGCTTCACCCATGTCCCTGCAAAGGACATGAACTCATCCTTCTTCATGAGTGCATAGTATTCCATGGCATCTATGTGCCACATTTTCTTTATCCAGTCTATCCTTGATGGGCATTTGGGTTGGTTCCAAGTCTTTGCTATAGCAAATAGTGCTGCAATAAACATACATGTGCATGTATCTTTAGAGTAAAATGATTTATAATCCTTTGGGTATACACTCAGTCATGGGATTGCTGGGTCAAATGGTATGAAGCATTATCTCTTATCAGACTGAGAAAAATTCCAAAGCATTGGCATCAAGTTTCTCCAATAAGTCTGTGAAGATCAGGCACTCACAGACACGGTGGGTGGGAAGGCAAGATGGCGAAATCCCTGTGGAGTAAATTGACCAGTATCTGTCACAGTGACACGTGTACGCATCCTTTGATCCGGCAAAATCACTTCCAGGAATCTACCCTCAAGATACGAGGTACACTGCCAGTGTGAACCCCAGATGACTCATTGTACCAGCCTCAGTAGGGGCATGCAGGAGCAATCTCTGCTACCTCCAAGCCGTGAGGTATCGTGGGATGGCCCAGAGTGGCTGAAGCTCATGTGAAAATTTTCATCTCCTAGCCAGAGACCTGAGTGGATCCACTTGTTATAAACTGTTTCCAATAAGCAGAGGTATGGTTGGTGTTTGCTGAGATGACACCCATGAGCATAGCATGCTTGCTAACGAAATGAAGAGAGAACCCCACAAAGAAAATGGCAAAGGATGCTGCTGGAACAGGGATGCCTCCTCGGAGACCCTGAAAGGACAGTAATTTAGGTTTACACAGAAATGCTTGCTGATATAAGGAAGAAATAACCCTACAGAGAAAATGGCGAAGGGTGATGCTGGAACAGAGACACCTCCCCAGAGACCATGACGAGTCTCCCACCCCGATCATGACTTTCACATCCCTGGTTTCCAGTCCATCAGGAAAACCACACGCAAGGCACTAACCTAATACAGAACTGCAAAGCCCTGGTCCTTCAGAATACCCACGGCACTGTTACACACGTGGAATTGATTCTGCTAGAAGGAACTGCTACCTGCTACCTTCCCGAGTTTACTTCCTGGGAAGATGTTCTGCATTAATAAGAAGGCTGTTCTCTTCTGATGTATTTATGGCTACTAAGGTTTCTACAAATCTTTCCAGAATGCCACTGCAGGCAGGAACATTAGATCAAACTCAACCTTCTTTGTACAAATATGAGATCTTGAGGACTCAGTTATCCAAGAGATAGGAGGGCGGGGCGGGGGGGGGGGAGTCCCACAATGTGGCAAGCAAGACGCTCACTTCCCACGGTTCGTGGTTCAAATGATGCTTTCACCCCTCACCCACTCAGCCTCCATTTGTCCCTGGTTAAAAGGCGGGGAACACGTTTGGGATGCGTTGTACTCACCGGGAAAAGCCGCCTGTGTAACGTGAGCACCACTGCATGCTCACATCTTTACATGGATGAAACGTGTCACAGCTCTGAGTGTCAAAAACAAAAAGCAGAAAAAGCAGGCAACAGCTTCATCTGTTTTGTTTCTTTGGGTTTTTTTGAGATGGAGTCTTGCTCTTGCCACCCAGGCTGGAGTGCAGTGGCACAATCTTGGCTCACTGCCACGTCCACCTCCTGGGTTCAAGCAATTCTCCTGCCTCAGCCTCCTGAGCAGCTGGGATTACAGGTGCCTGCCACCAACCCCAGCTAATTTTTTTTTTTTTTTTTTTGTATTTTTAGTAGAAACGGGGCTTCGCCATGTTGGCCAGGCTGGTCTCGAACACCTGACCTTCTGATCTTGAGCACATGGTTAGTCCTCATCTGTCATCTCAAAGCAAGGCAAGGAGGCAAACTTCACAGTTAACACATGATGGACCAGAACACAGGTTCCGAAACATCCCCATTTCACGGCATACATGCTACCCAGAAAGCCTGTGCATAGCACTCTACACACAAAAAAGACGTATTTCTTTTTATATATATAAAATTATATATATATATATTATATATATTTTATAAAATACATGAATTTAAAATATATTTTATATATTTTAAATTATATAAATTTATATATTTTATACATTTATATTTTAAATTATTTAAATTTATATATTTATGTATCATATAAATATATAAAAAATTTATATTTATATAATTTAAAATATATAATTGGAATATATACATTTTATATATTTTATAAATTTTGAATTCTATAAATTTAAAATATATTTCATAAAATTTTAATATTAAAAATATATATTTTATATATAGTATAGTTATATATTATGTATATATATAATTATAATATATAATGCATGTATATATTATATATTACACTTATATAATACATTATATATATTTAATAAGCTTTTATAAAATATAAAATTATAAACATATATTACAAATATATTAAATTATAAAATACATAAAATTATATTTTTAATACATATTTTTTAAACCCAAGGTGATGTGTTGGGAGGTGGGGCTTTGGGAGGTGATGCGGTCAGGAGGGTGGAGCCCCTAGCTGGGAATTAGTGGCCTTATGAAAGGGACCCAAGAGAGCCCCCTCACCCCTTCCACCATGAAGGGACACAGCAAGAAGGCTCCATCTACGAACCAGGAAGCAGATCCCCAGCAGACACTGAATCTGCCACTACTCGGGAGGTAGGAGGATCATTTGAGCCCAGGAGTTCAAGGTTGCAGTAGCTATGATTGTACCAGTGCACTCAAGCCTGGGTGACAGAAGACGACCCTGTCTCGAAATAAAGAAAGAAAAGAAAAGCGGAAAAAATAAAAATAGAGATTCCATGAGTCATGGACAGTATCGAATAATCTCATATTATACATAATTGGAATCCCAGAAAAAAGGGAAATTTTTTTTTTTTTTTTTTTTTTTTTTTGAGACGGAGTTTCTCTCTTGTTACCCAGGCTGGAGTGCAATGGCGCGATCTCGGCTCACCGCAACCTCCGCCTCCTGGGTTCAGGTAATTCTCCTGCCTCAGCCTCCTGAGTAGCTGGGATTACAGGCACGCGCCACCATGCCCAGCTAATTTTTTGTATTTTTAGTAGAGACGGGGTTTCACCATGTTGACCAGGATGGTCTCGATCTCTCGACCTCGTGATCCACCCGCCTCGGCCTCCCAAAGTGCTGGGATTACAGGCTTGAGCCACCGCGCCCGGCCAAAAGGGAAATATTTTTAAATGATGGCAGAAAATTTTGCAGAGGGCAGAAGAATAATTTTAATGTCCTTCTCTGTGGCTTTGTGTATTTTCCAAATCTAAGTGGACAGAAATTAGTATCCTTTTATAATTAACCATTTTCTCAGTCAACACAGCTTTCCAAACACATCTTTAAATCTGCATAAACAAGATATTTCATATTAATTTGACAAGAGAGTTCTGTGTAATGCAGTAATGACTGACAATTAACAAACGTGTAACTTTTAAGAGGTAATCGTTTGTGTTATTTAATGTCAGACTGGTGTCTCCTACTGGTAATTTCATTAGAGTCTTTTTTTTTTTTTTTTTTTTTTGAGACGGAGTCTCACTCTGTTGCTTAAGCTGGAGTACAGTGGCACAATCTCAGCTCACCACAACCTCCGCCTCCCAGATCCTTCCCTGGACGTGTGGAGATGAATTCCAGCTGAGAGCTGAGTGGGGACACAGAGCCAAACCATAGCAGCCTTCCAAAGTGCTGGAAGTAAAGGCATGAGCCACCGCACCTGGCCAATATCCCCTCCTTACAAGGACACTAGTCATGTGGAAGTAGGGTCCGCCCTAGTGACCTTTACTTCACTTAATCATCTGCAGTGAACTTACTATCAAATAAGGTCATATTCACAGGTTACTGGGCGTTACGACTCCAATTAACCTTTTATGAGGACCCTAACACCCTGATGCATGCACACACACACATGGACACACACACACACCAGGACTGGAGAGGCGGAGCTCCGTCGGACGGCGGATGGGCCACGTGCACTCCCTCTGCCAGCTCGTCTCCATGGCTCTGCTTTGTTATACTACAAATCCATCCCAGCACCCCCAGCACCCCCCGAAAGTCCAATTGCAAACAGATGTGATCACTCTCAATCACCTGGACTGTCTCCCTCACCCTCCTTTCTCCCACCCTTTACATCTTTTCCCTTTATTTATTTATTTATTTATTTATTTATTTATTTAGAGACAGAGTCTTGCTCTGTCGCCCAGGCTAGAGTGCAATGGTTTGATCTCAGCTCACTGCAACCTCTGCCTCCCTGGTTCAAGCGATTCTCCTGCCTCAGCCTCCCAAGCATCTGGGACTACAGGCCCCCACGGCTACGCCTGGCTGATTTTTGTATTTTTAGCAGAGATGAGGTTTATTCATGTTGGCCAGGCTGGTCTCGAACTCCTGCCCTCAGGTGATCGTCTGCCTCGGCCTCCCAAAGTGCTGGGATGACAGGCGGGAGCCACCTCACCCAGCCCCTCATCATCCTTTCATCCTGTGTTCATCAGAGACTCGTAGATGGCCAGTCCCTCTGCCCCTGACATCAACAAACAAGTTCTCTTTCGGTTCAGTTCCGGATGCAACTTGAACTCAGGTGCACCCGCGGTGACTGGAAACCCTGTGCCAGCGACTCCTGTCTGAACAGCTGCTGGGTGTGCAGCAGGCTGCAAGGACAGTGACACAGTACAGTTCACAACAGCGAAGACAGAGAATCCACCCACATGCCCATCGGTGCTGGACTGCATGAACAACGTGTGGTACCTAGACACCATGGAATACTATGCAGCCATAAAAAGGAACAGCAGCACGTCCTTTGCAGGGACGTGGATGGAGCTGGAAGCCGTTATCCTCAGCAAACCAACATGGGAACAGAAAACCAAACATGGCATGTTCTTTTTTCCTTTATTTTATTTTTATTTTTTGAAATGGGGTCTACCTCTGTCACCCAGGCCGCAGTGCAGTGGCACAGTCTCGGCTCACTGCAACCTCCACAGCCCGGGTTGTTGCAATTCTCCTGCTTCAGCCTCTCGAGTAGCTGGGACTACAGGTACACGCCACTATGCCCAGCTACTTGTTTGTATTTTAGTGGAGACGGGGTTTCACCGTGTTGGCCAGTGTGGTCTCGAACTCCTGAGCTCAGGCAATCCACCCACCTCGGCCTCCCAAAGTGCTGCGATGACAGGGTGAGCCACCACGCCCAGCCGGCATGTTCCCTTCTGAGTGGACGCTGAGTGATGACACTACATGGACACAGGAGTTGAGGGGGCAGGAAGAACAGGTCGTGGATGCCGAGCTGCCTATCTAGGTGATGCGTTTATCCGTGCAGCAGAGAACCACGGTACACGTTTACCTGTGGAACGCCCCTGCACAGCCTCCATGTGGAACCTGGAATTTCAATAAAAGGTGACAATAAAAATCAAAAGGAAAGCGCCCCTCTTTCCTTCTGAATTCAGGGAGATTTGCAGCCTCACGGCTTCAGGATGCCAGGGAAAGTCACAACTCGAGTAAGAGGAAAGGTCGCCGGCATCTCTGAAGGTCACACAGTTGGCCAAACGCATGCGGTGGTAGGGTGACCTGAGAGGAAGCTCCCTTCCGCAACCTGCGCCGTTTCCAATGCCCTCAGCTCACTGCCCTCATTGTAACCATCCAACTTGGAAGGCTGGCCTCAGCGGCAGCCGAGGTTTGGGGAAATACCAAACTAATAGCTCTCACACACAAAGCTCACATCTCACCACTAAGTAAACCAGAGGTGGCCCAAAGGTTCGACTGCGTAAAGATTAAATCGTACAAATACCAGACAGAAACACGCTGGTCGTGTCGTTTCTTAAGATACAGCAATCTCGTTACTGGGTATATATCCAAAAGATTATAAATCATTCTATTATAAAGACAAATGCGCATGTATGTTCATAGTGGCGCTGTTCACAATAGCAAAGACTTGAAACCAACCCAAATGCCCACCAATGATAGATGGCACAAGGAAAATGTGTCACATCTGCACCATGGAATACTACACAGCCATAAACAAGGATGAGTTTGGGTCCTTGGCAGGGACATGGATGAATCTGGAAACCATCCTCAGGAAATTGACACAAGAACAGAAAAGCAGACACTGCATGTTCTCACTCACAGGTGGCTGTTGAGCAGTGGGAACGCATGGACACAGGGAGGGGAGCATCACACACTGGGGTCTGTTGGGAGGGTTGGGGAGGGACAGTGGGGCTGGGGAAGTTGGGGAGGGATAACACGGGGACAAATGCCAGATAGAGGTGACCGGGAGATGGAGGAAGCAAACCACCTTGCCATGGACGCACCTATGCAGCCATCCTGCACCGTCTGCACATGCGCCCCAGAACGTTCATGCCTGTGATCCCAGCCCTTTGGAAGGCTAAGGTGGACGGATCACCTGAGGTCAGGAGTTCGAGACCAGCCTGGCCAACATGGAGAAACTCCGTCACTACTAAAAATACAAAAAGTAGCCGGGCGTGGTGGTGCACGCCTGTCATCCCAGCTACTCAAGAAGCTGAGGCAGGTGAACTGCTTGAACCTGGAAGGCAGAGGGTGCGGTAAGCCAAGATGGTTCCGTCACACTCCAGCTGGGGCAAAAAGAGTGAAACTTCGTCTCAAAAAAAGAAAAAAAAGAAAGAACTTCTCGTGTCTGACAGCACAATGCAGTGACAATAGTCAACAAGAATATATTCTACATTTCAAAGTAGCTAGAAGATCTGAAATGTTCCCAGCACAAGAAAAATAATCAATGGGGTCGAACGTAGTGACTCAAGCCTGTAATCCCAGCACTTTGCGAGGCCAAGGCGGGCGGATCAACTGAGGTCGAGAGTTCGAGACCAGCCGGGCCAACATGGTGGAACCCCATCTCTACCAAAAGTACAAAAATAAGCTGGGCGTGGTGGCAGTCGCCTGTAATGCCAGCTACTCGGGAGGCTGAGGCAGGAGAATCGCTTGAACCCAGGAGGCAGAGGTTGCTGTAAGCCAAGGTCACTCCACTGCATTCTAGCCTGGGTGACAGAGCGAGACTCTGTCTCAAAAAAGAGAAAAATTAAAAGAATCAATGTTGGAGGTGATGAATACCCTAAACACCCTGATTTGATCATCAGACCATAAATATGTACAAATAATTGTGCACATTTTGGGGGTGCACAATGTATCAGAATATCACATGCACCCCATAAATAGGTACAATTATTATGTATCAATAAAAGCTGAAAAACGCATGTAATCTCATGTTTAAGATGCCTTTTCTAAACAAAATGCACAAGTTTGAAAAGAAAAATGATACACTACCTAAAAATGTTTTAGTTGTATATAATCAAAACTGCCTCAGGTAACATCCACAGACATATGACAAATTGCAGCCAACAGGTAAGGGAATTTGGTTTTTTTTTTTTTTTTTTTTTTTTTTGTCTATAAAGAGGTCTTGTGACCGGGCGCAGTGGCTCACGCCTATAATCCCAGCACTTTGGGAGGCCGAGGAGGGCGGATCGTGAGGTCAGGAGATCGAGACCGTCCTGGCCAACATGGTGAAAACCCATCTCTACTAAAAATACAAAAATTAGCTGGGCGTGGTGGCATGAGCCTGTAGTCCCAGCTACTCAGGAGACTGAGGCAGGAGAATCTCTTCAACCCGGGAGGCGGAGGTTGCAGTGAGCTGAGATCGCGCCACCGCACTCCAGCCTGGTGACAGAGCGAAACTCCATCTCAAACACAATAATAAAATAAAATAAAAATAAGAGCTCTTGTAACCAAACCCCAGTCCTTCCCTAAATGGGTAAAGGAAATGAATATACAATTCAGAGATATAAAATAAAATGTAAGCATATGAAACAATGAATGTTCAGTCTCGCTCATCGAGAAATAATGAATAAAGCCATTAGCAGCTTTCATCCATCAGACAGAACAGGTTGAAGACCAGGGTCGTATCCAGAATGGAAATGCCTTGGTGAAATTAGAAGTTTTCCTACTCAGTTCAAATGCGCCCACCAAGACTATATTATCATAAGAGACAGGTTGAATGTGACTCCTGAAAGGTTACATGCAGTCAGTAGTAGCTTAGGCCTGTAATCCCAGCACTTTGGGAGGCCAAGGAGGGAGGATCACTGGAGGCTAGGGGAAGGAGCAGCCTGGGCAACACAGCAAGACACTCTCTCTACAAAAATAAAAATAAATTAGCCAGATGTGGTGATGCTTGCCTGTGGTCCCAGCCACTCTGGAGGCTGCAAGGGAAGGATCACTTGAGCCCAGGATGTCGAGGCTTCAGTGAGCTATGACTCCAGGCTGGATGACAGAGCAAGACCCAGTCTCTTTAAAAAAAAAATTTTTTAAATAAAAAAATAAAAAAATAAACAGGAAAAGGAAAATGTATACACATGTTCTTTTTGGCTCAGTAATTCCACTTTGAAGAATTCACTGCACAGATACACTCCCACACGTAAGCTAAGATACACACAAAAGCCACCTGTGGCTGCCTTGTTTATAATCAAAATGGCAATAGTTTGTCGTTTTGTAAACGCCTTTTTGCACGTGTTATATAAAAGGAAACGTCTTATTGTTCTCAGCAACAACTTGGATGGATCTCCAGGGAACTGTATTGGGGGGGAGGGGGGAAGAAATACAGGATTTGAAAGGAGTTACTCTCTGTATGACTCCATTTATACGGCATTCTCGAAATGAGAAAAGTTACAGAAAGAGAATAGACCAGTAATTCTCAGGGGTTCGGGAAGGGATAGGAGGTTGAGGGAGGATACAGTTGTGCAGACAGAGAAATGGGAACATGGGCGGGCGCAGGGGCTCACGCCTGTAACCCCAGCACTTTGGGAGGCCCAGGCGGGCGGATCCAGAGGTCGGAAGATCGAGACCATCCTGGCCAACATACAGAAACCCCGTCTCTACTAAAGTAGAAAGCATCAGCTGGGCATGGTGGCATGTGCCTGTAGTCCCAGCTACTCGGGAGGCTGAGACAGGGGAATGGCTTGAACACGGGCGGCGGAGGCTGCAGTGAGCAGAGTTCGAACCACTGCACTCCAGTCTGAGGGACAGAGCAAGATTCCATCTAAAGATTAAAAAAACAGGAAGTTGAAAGAAACGTTCTGTTTGCTGACGATGGTGCTGGATTCACACACCTGCACAGGCCAGGAAATTGCACAGACCTCCATACGAAAACACACATGCATACACCTAAACCAGTCAGATTGGTGGGTTATTGCCTCAATGTCAATATAGTCCTTGCGATGTTGTATTATTGCTTTGCAAGATGCTATTGCTGGGGGGAAACTGAGGAAAGCAGACACAAGATTCTTTCATATTATTTCTGACAACTGCTTATAAACCTGCAATCATCTCACAGTAAAAACATGGATGAAGCTGGAAACCATCATTCTCAGCAAACTGACAAGAACAGAAAAGCAAACACCACATGTTCTCACTCGTAAGTGGGAGTTGAACAATGAGAACCCGTAGAATACTATGCAGCCATCAAAAAGGATGAGTTCGTGTCCTTTGCAGGGACATGGATGAAGCTGGAAACCATCATTCTCAGCAAACTAACACAGGAACAGAAAACCAAACACCGCATGTTCTCACTCATAGGCAGGTGTTGGACAATGAGAACACAGGGAGGGGAGCGTCACACACTGGGGCCTGTCAGGGGGTGGGGGGATTGGAGAGGGAGAGCAGGGGGTGGGGAACAAGGGGAGGAAGAACATTAGGAGAAATCCCTACTGTAGATGACGGGGGGACGGATGCAGCAAATCACCACGACACATGTTCACCTACGTAACAAACCTGTGTACTCTGCACCTGGACCCCAGAACTTAAAATACAATTTAAGAAAAAAATCCGTTTAGGCTGGAAGCAGTGTAGTCCCCACACTTTGTCAAGGTGAGGCCATCACTTGAGGCCAGGAGTGTGAGACCAGCTTGGCCACACAGCAAGACCCCATCTTTACAAAGAAATTGAAAACTCCGCCAGGCATGCCGGCTTGTACGTGCCGTCCCAGCTGCGTGCGAGGCTGAGGTGGGAAGAACGTGTGAGCCCAGGGGTTGTAGGTGCCGTGAGCTGTGACTGACCACAGCACTCCAGCCTGGGCAACAGAGCGAGACCTTGTCTCTAAAATAAATAAGTATATAAATAAATCTACACTTATGCCATGTGTTTTATTCTTTAAAAATACGAAACACAGGGGCCGGGCGCGGTGGCTCACGCCTGTAATCCCAGCACTTTGGGAGGCCGAGGCGGGCGGATTACCTGAGGTCAGCAGTTGAGACACCTGAGAGCACCCTGACAAACGTGGAGAAACCCTGTCTCTACTTAAAAATAGCAAATGGCCAGGCCTGGGGGCCCACACCTGTCATCCCAGCTCCTCGGGAGGCTGAGGCAGGAGAAGGGCTTGAATCCGGAGGCAGAGTTTGCAGTGAGCCGAGACCGCGTCGTCGCACTCCAGCCTGGGCAACAAGAGTGGAAGTGCCTCCAAAGAGAGAGAAATATCCGGGTGATAGAAATCCATGGCGACTGCAACCAGATTTGTGGTTGTCAGGACGGAGGGGCTAGAGGAAGGCAGACAGACGATTTGCTGCTTAATGGGTACACGGCTTCCTCTGAGGTTGCTAAAATCGTCCCAGAGGGTACCTAGTGGCGGTGCTTGACTAACTCTGCAAATATCTCAAAACCACGGAATTCTGTAACTTCATGGGTGGATGATGGTATGCTGTGTGAATTATTTCTCAATACAGCTATTTAAATGGAGGCAAAGCTTATGTCATCATGAACAGCAGGGCACGGAGCTGGAGCGCTGGAGATTCTGGTATTCATCATTCAGATGAAAGACCGATTACATGGGCACGGTGCTCCACACCTGTAATCCCAGCACTTTGGGAGGCCAAGGCGGGCAGATCACTTGAGGTCAGGAGTTCGAGACCAGCCTGACCAACATGGACAAACCCCGTCTCTGCTAAAGATACAAAAATTAGCTGGGCTTGGTGGCAGGTGCCTGTAAACCCAGCTACATGGGAGGCTGAGGCAGGAGAACCGCTTGAACCCGGGAGGCGGAGGTTGTGGTGAGCTGAGATCGCACCACTGCACTCCAGCGTGGCGAGAGAGCGAGACTCCATCTCAAAAGAAAAAAAAAAAAAGTGCAATTCGTGAAAAATGGCTGACGGAACAATATATAGCAACCATTGTAGCCGAACCTGAGATGATGCATTTCTGATGCTTCACAAGCCTCTGTCGTGGTGCATAACCATGTGGGGAAAAAATGAACGGTCATTCATTTCAGAAAGAGAATGATCCAGTACTACTGGACGGCAGAGGAGGAGGAGAACGCGCTGCAGCTTCATCTACTCACACACCACAGCATGGATGTACACAGACATGTATATATGCATTCATTCACGCAAGACGCACAGCAAAGCATCCACAGAGACCTTCAAACCACACTCTGCCAGATTCCTCTGTCCAGCGCTCCTGCAGGTTGTGACACCAGGAACCAGTTTCATGGAAGACAATTTTCCCATGGATGTGGGGTGGGGGTGACTGTGGGATGATTCAAGGGCATTCGACTGAGTGTGCACTCTGTATTTTTTAAGTTCCAGGGTCCATGTGCAGAGCGTGCAGGTTTGTTACATAGGTACACACGTGCCACGGTGCTTTGCTGCACCCATTCCCGTCATCTACATTAGGTATTTCTCCTGATGCCATCCCTCCCCTAGCCTGTGTCCGTGTGTTCTTATTGTTCAACACCCATGGATGAGTGAGAACATGCGGCGTTTGGTTTCCTGTTCTTGTGTCAGTTTCCTGAGAACGATGGTTTCCAGCTTGTATTATTATTACATTATAACGTCACAATTAAAAGAGCTACAGGAGCCGGGCGCGGTGGCTCAAGCCTGTCATCCCAGCACTTTGGGAGGCCGAGGTGGGTGGATCACGAGGTCGAGAGTTCGAGCCCATCCTGGTCGACATGGTGAAACCCCGTCTCTACTAAAAATACAAAAAATTAGCTGGGCATGGCGGCGCGTGCCTGTAATCCCAGCTACTCGGGAGGCTGAGGCAGGAGAATTGCCTGAACCCAGGAGGCGGAGGTTGCGGTGAGCCGAGATCGCGCCATTGCACTCCAGCCTGGGCAACAAGAGCGAAACTCCGTCTCAAAAGAAAAAAAAAAAAAAAAGAAGAGCTACAGGAGCAAGATCAAAGAAACTCAAAAGCCAGCAGAAGACAAGAAATTGCTACGATCAAAGCAGAACTGAAGGAGACACACACACACACACACACACACCCTCCAATAAATCCAGGGGCTGGTTTTTTGAAAAGCTCAACAAAACACACGGACCACGAGCCAGACTAATAAAAAGGAAAAGAGAGACGATTCAAATAGATGCAACAAAAAGTGATAAAGGGGTTATCACAACAGCAAAGGCTTGGAATCTACCCAAATGCCCTTCAAGGGCAGACTGGATAAAGAAAATGTGGCACATAGACACCATGGAATACTATGCAGCCATGAAAAAGGATGAGTTCGTGTGCTTTGCAGGGACATGGATGAAGCTGGAAACTGTCATTCTCAGCAAACTGACGCAGGAACAGAAAAGCAAACACTGCACGTTCTCACTCATAAGTGGGACACAGGGAGGGGAACATCACACACCGGGGCCTGTCAGGGTGTGGAAGGGGGCTGGGGAGGGAGAGCAGGGGGTGGGGGGATTGGGTGGGAGAGCATCGGGAGAAATACCTAATGTAGATGATGGTGGGATGGATGCAGCAAAGCACCGCGGCATGTGTGTACCCAGGTAACAAATCTGCATGCTCTGCACACGTGCCCCAGGACTTAAAGTATAATAAATTGAACCAATTAAATAATTACACGGTATTATAGGATGAAGGAATTATGAAACTGGCCATGATGTCGATTCAGGCGGAGCCCTGAGCTTATCTGCCTGCAACCGGACGGTCCCACGTGGGGCTGATGGGAGCAGGGTGACGGCGTCAGGCGTTAGATTCTCGTCAAGAGCGCGGGGCCCAGGTCCTCTGTGTGCACCGTTCACAGCTGACGTGTGGATCGCCACCTGCGGAGGTCTGGCCTGCAGACCCGACTCGATGACCGATGAGAAATCCACGCTCGCGCCTGGTCCAGTGAGTCACGTGGGCCAGGGATGGTCGCTGGCTGCTGTGAGGGAGCCAACTGCTGGCGAGCGCCCAAGCCCCCCGTCCATCCACACTTATTCAGGAAAGATGTCATGTCATTATATTATGTATCTATGACATATAATGTGTATACTATATATTATTATATATGATAGGCATATATATCTAATTACATTGTATGCTATAATACATATAATGTATATACTATATATTATTACATATGACATGCATATATATTCTATCTAATTACATTGTATGCTATAATACATATTGTGTGTGTGTGTGTGTGTGTGTGTGTGTGTGTGTGTATACATTCAGTTCCACCCAGGTATGAATACAGCTCGGTACAAAAGCAACACACTGGCCGTCAGCGTCATGAGTAGTGAACATGCTGGCTGGTGAACGACATGTGTTTGTATCCTGTGCCGGCGACAATACCCTTCCCAGCATGAATGTGCCCAAATCCCTGCATTATTTTCCAGGAAAACCCAGCCACGATTTCCTAGAAACAAGAACACCATGCATGTCAATGTAGAGGCTGAGTATGACCTCAATTTACTTTTTATTTGTGTTTAATTGTATTTATTTTCGTTACTTTTTATTTTTTTATTCTCAATCTCATTTTACTTTCTTTTGCGTTTCTTCGATGCAGGGTCTGGCTCTGTCACCCAATATGTCGTGCAGTGGTGTCATCATGGCTCACTGCAGCCTCCCCTCCCAGGCGATCCTCCCATCTCAGCCTCCCAATTACGTGGGACTGGATGCACACCACGACGCACAGCTATTTTTTAATTTTGTATCTAGATGAGGGTGTCACTGCGTTGCCCATGCTGCTTTTAAACTCCTGGACTCAAGGGATTCCCCTCCCACATCGGCCTCCCAAAGTCCTGTGATTACAGGCATCAGCCACCATGCCCGGCCCTCAACCTTACTTTAGGCCAGGGTTCTAATTTCTGGGCAGATATCCCAAGATGCTTACAGAAAACCAAACAACTCCAGTCGAGGTACCACGCAAAACAGCGTACTTGGCAGGTGATGTTTGTTCTCTACACACTTTCCAAGGGAGTTCTGGTTCTCGCGAGATGCTAGCCCCAAACCCGACCTGGTCACTCAAACGCTCTACATGACAGCGGAAATGATGGGTCCAGAAACGGAACCATTCGTGCTCTGCTCATTTAGTTATTTATTTATTTAGAGACCGAGTCTCACTCTGTCACCAGGCCGGAGTGCAGTGGCACGATCTCGGCTTGCTGCAACTTCCACCTCCCGGGTTCAAACGATTCCCCCTGCCTCAGCCTCCCGAGTAGCTGGGACTACAGGTGCCCGCCACCACGCCTGGGTAATTTTTGTATTCTTAGTAGAAACGGGGCTTCACCATGTTGACTAGGATGGTCTCGATCTCCTGACCTCGTGATCCACCTACCTCGGCCTCCCAAAGTGCAGGGATTACAGGTGTGAGCCACCGCGCCCGGCCTTAAGGTGTATCACATGCTGGGCAGTTACCTTCACCTGGAAGCAATGCTTTCCACAGAAGTTCTTCCCAACAGTGAGAATAACTCGTTTGAGAGAAGATGAGATGGTTAAAGAAGAGTTCGAGACCAGCCTGAGCAACGTGGAGGAATGCCATCTCTAATTAAAAAAAAAAAAAATTAGCCAGGCTTGGTGGCGGGCACCTGTAATCCCAGCCACTCAGGAGGCTGAGGCAGGAGAATCACTTGAACCCGGGACGTAGCCAAGGGACCACTACCATGTACACACTTAACACATTCCCCAAGAATGCGGCCAAGGGACTGCCACCGTGTATGAACTAAACACGGTCCCTAACAATGTGGCCAAGGTACCACACTGAAGATGTTCCCTAAGCATGTGGCCAAGGGACCACCATCACGTACGCCAACACTACCACAGTTCAGATGTTCCCTAAAAGTGTGGCCAAGGGAATGCACTGAAGACGTTCCCTAAGCATATGGCCAAGGGACTGCCACCGCGTGAGCCCTGAAGACGTTCCCCTACGGATATGGCTAAGGGACCGCTGCCATGTACATGCTGAAGACGTTCCCTAAGAATGCAGCCAAGGGATCGCCATCTGTACGCACTGAAGACGTTCCCTGAGAATGTGGCTAAGGGATCGCCGCTGAGTAAGCACTGAAGATGTTCACTGAGAAAGTGGCCAAGGGACCTCACTGAAGATGTTCCCTCAGCATGTGGCTAAGAAACTGCCACTGTGTACGCAGTGAAGACATTCCCTAAGAAGGTGGCCAAGGGACTGCACTAAAGACATTCCCTAAGCATGTGGCCAAGGGACTGCCCCCATGTATACACTGAAGACGTTCCCTAGGAATGCAGCCAAGGGACCACCACCATGTAGGCACTGAAGACGTTCCCTCAGAATATAGCCAAGGGACCACGACCGTGCACACACTGAAGATGGTCTCTAAGCCTATGGCCAACGGACTGCCACCATGTGTACGCTGAAGATATTCCCTAAGGATGTGGCTAAGGGACAGCTGCCATGTACACACTGAAGACATCCCCGAAGAATGCAGCCAAAGGACCGTCACCAGGTATACACTGAAGATATTCCCTAATAATGTAGCTAAGGGACCACCACCATGTACACACTGAAGACATTCCCTAAGAATGTAGCTAAGGGACTGCCACCATGTAGACACTGAAGACGTTCCCTAAGGATGTTGCCTAGGGACCACCACCGTGTACACACTGAAGACATTCCCTAAGCTTGTGGGCAAGAAACTGTCACTGTGTACACACGGAAGACGTTCCCTAAGAACCTGGCCAAGGGACCGCACTAAAGATGTTCCCTAAGCATGTCGCCAAGGGACCGCCCCCATGTAAACACTGAAGACGTTCCCTAGGAATGCAGCCAAGGGACCACCACCATGTAGGCACTGAAGACGTTCCCTTAGAATGTGGCCACGGGTCATCCCACCGCTGGGTGTGTACCCGAAGGAAACCAGCCCATCAACGGGAGACCTGCACCCCCTGTGCCCTGCACCACTCTCAGTTTCCAAGACTGGAATCAAGCCACGCGTCCGTGAACACATGAGTACATCAAGAAAATGTGACACAGACACACAATGGAATAGGATGCAGCCATGAAAAAGGAAGGCCTGTCATGTGCAGCAACATGGATGAGACTGGAAGACACAAAGTGAAGTGAAATGAACCAGGCACGGAGAGACAAATACCCAAATACCACATCATCTCACACGTAGAATCTAAAAAGGCCGAATGCATAAAAGCAGAGAGTAGAGTGGTGGTTGCCAGGTAAGATTGCCAGAGTGTTTGTCAAAGAACATGAAATTTCAGCTGAAGGCCAGGAACAGTGGCTCGTGACTGTGATCAGAACGCTATGGAAGGCTGAGGAAGGAGGATCAGTGGAGGCCAGGAGTTTGAGAGCAGCCTGGGCAATATAATGAAACCCCATCTCTTAAAAAACATTGACAAAATTAGCTGGGTGTGCAAGCATGGACCTGTATCCCAGCTGCTTGGGACGCTGAGGCAGGAGGATCCCTTGAGACCAGGAAATCAAGACCAGCCTGGGCAACATAGCAAGACCCCCATCTCTACAAAAAATGTTAAAATTAATCGGGTGTGATGGTGCACACCTGTAGTCGCAGCTACCTGGGAGGCCGAGGCGGGAGGATCACCTGAGCTAGGACTTGGAGTCTGCCGTAAGCTATGAACGTGGCGCTGCTCTCCAGCCAGGTTGATAGGGTGAGACATTCTCAAAAAAATGTAAGTTATTAATTTAAATTTTGTCAGCTAGATAAAAGAAATACATTCGGAGTTCTATCACACCACACAGTGACTATCGTATCTTTCAAAATGACTACATGCAGATTTCACATAGTCTCACCACAACAAAAAGTAGGTGAGGTGATAGATTTTAGTTAGAGTTAGGGTTACAGTAATGTGATCATTAGCTTGATTGTTAATATGTTAATTAGCATTAATTAGCTTGTTATATGGTAATTAGCTTAATCATTGCACAATGTGTATTTGCATCAAAACATCACATTGCCTGTGTGTGTGGGTGGGTGGCTGGGTATGTATATTTATATACATACATATATATATATACATACACACACACACACACACACACACACACACACACACACACACACACACATATAGCCAGGCGCGGTGGCTCAAGCCTGTAATCCCAGCAGTTTGGGAGGCCGAGGTGGGTGGATCACGAGGTCAAGAGATCGAGACCATCCTGGTCAACACAGTGAAACCCCATGTCTACTAAAAATACAAAAAATTAGCTGGGCATGGTGGCGCGTGCCTGTAATCCCAGCTACTCAGGAGGCTGAGGCAGGAGAATTGCCTGAACCCAGGAGGCGGAGGTTGCGGTGAGCCGAGATCGCGCCACTGCACTCCAGCCTGGGTAACAAGAGTGAAACTGTCTCAAAAAAAAAAAAAAAAAAAAAAAAGCAAGATCAAACCAGAAACGTTTTCACATGTTCACATGTTGGGTCCTAAAAGTGTAAACCGGAACCCTTTCATATGTGATTCCTGAAACTATATATACACATATACACACACAATTCATTTTGCTAAAAAATAAATTTTCTATAAAAATGAGTCACATTTCCGGGCAGAAATGAAAACACGTCCGAGTTTCTAGGACATATTTAATGGTGTCTCTTCTTAACACAGTTTATATGACCAGGACGCAAAGGGCTGCCAGTTCCCAAGGAAAGGAATTCCAGCCATGCGCTCAAGATGTATCCACACTGGCCAGTGTGCTGCCTCACGCCTGTAATCCCACCACGTGGAGAGGCCAAGGCAGGTGCATCACCTGAGGTCGGGAATTCAAGACCAGCCTAATATGATGAAACCCTGCCTCTACTAAAAATACAAAAATTAGCTGGGCACGGTGGCGGGCGCCTGTAATCCCAGATGCTTGGGAGGCCGAGGCAGGAGAAGCGCTTGAACCCGGGAGGTGGACCGTTGCAGTGAGCCGAGATCATGCCATTGCACTCCAGCCTGGGCAACAAGAGTGAAACCGTCTCAGAAAAAAAAAAAAAAAAAAAAAAAAACCGCCGGGCGCGGTGGCTCAAGCCTGTAATCCCAGCACTTTGGGAGGCTGAGGCGGGCGGATCACAAGGTCAAGACATCGAGACCATCCTGGTCAACATGGTGAAACCCCGTCTCTACTAAAAATACAAAAAATTAGCTGGGCATGGTGGCACGTGCCTGTAATCCCAGCTACTCAGGAGGCTGAGGCAGGAGAATTGCCTGAACCCAGGAGGCGGAGGTTGCGGTGAGCCAAGATCGCGCCATTGCACTCCAGCCTGGGTGACAAGAGTGAAACTCTGTCTCAGAAAAAAAAAAAACAGGAAACAAACAGAAAAGGTGCATGGACACCGCACCCTGGACCAGGAGGGATGAGTTTCCAGTGGGCACAGGAGGTCCGTCACTAGGAGGTGAGTGTTTCCAGTTATGACTCGGAGGCCCAGGCCTGTTCAGGGGGGTTGCTGAGAGCAGGCTGTCCCGTAACAGACGCTACGGCAGGGCACATCCTCCTGACGGCACGTGAGCTGCGCTGAGAAACCTCCCTGCAGAAGTCCACAAAGAGCCCAGCTGGGAAGAAACAGGACGCTGTGGGGGACATCGATTTCCATACTGAAATTTCCACACACTGGCGTCTGTCAGCGGGTGGGGTTCTAGGGGAGGTAGATGGGGGTGGGGGGATTGGGGAGGGAGCGCATTAGGAGAAATACCTAATGTAGATGACGGGGGATGGATGCAGCAAGCCACCATGGCACGTGTGTGCCTATGTAACGCACCTGCGCGTTCTGCTCGTGTGCCCCAGAACTTAAACTAAAATATGTAAAGAAAAGTCCTATCTTTTTAAATGCATTTTGGTTGAGACAGGGTCTTGCCCAAGCTGCTGCTCAGCCTGGAGAGCGGTGGCATGTTCGTTGCTCACTGCAGCCTCCACCTCCATGGCCTCAAGCAATCCTTCAGCCTCAGCCTCGCACGCAGCTGTGACCACACACGTGTGCCACCACATCTGGCTTTTTGGGTTTTGTTTGGTTTGTTTTTCTTTAAGCATTTCACTGCAGCCTTCAATTCCCAGGCTCAAGTGATTGATCCTCCTACCTCAGCCTGTGTAGCTGGGACTACAATCGCACACTACCACGTCCAGCTAATTTTTTTTTAAATTACTAGAGACAGGGTCTCACTATACTGACCAGGCTGGTCTCAAACCGCTGAGCTGACGTCATGCTACTGACCTAGCCTCCCACAGTCCTGGGACTACAAGCGGGAGCCACCGCCCCGGTCTATGTTTTCATTTCATTTTATTTTTGTAAGCACAGGATCTGGCTGTTGCCCAGGCTGATCTCAAACTCTTGGGCTGAAGTGATCCTACCTCCTCAGCCTCCCAGAGTGCTGCGATTACAGGTGTGAGCCTCTGTGCCCGGCCTCATATCATTTTTGTGTCATGAAACTTATCATTCTTTTGATTCTCCCCCACAGAACTGAGACCTGTAAGAAACAAAGCAACACCTTTGAAAGCCTAAGCATCATTCTTAGCTTGTGGGTCCAGTTTTGGAAGCGACTGAAATTCTGGAAATCCTGCAGTACCTGGCCGTATGGTACATTCTCCTAGTTCCTGCCTCTCCAGTGAGACACAGAAAAAATAGGAGTCCAGTGACCTCAGCCCAGGGAAGGAGCGCACAAGAACCCAACTGAAATCTCATCAGAAAACGAAACTGAAAGCCTGGCACAAGAAGGAACTGCAGAGGCAGGAATGAACGATGCCGAGGCTCGCTCTCATGACCTCATGATCTGCCATCGAGGACCCAAAGTGCTGGGATTACAGGAGTGAGCCACCACGGCCAGCTTTTTTGGCGTGTTGAGACAGAGTCTCCCTCTGTCACCCAGGCTGGAGCAGAGTGGCACGATCTCGGCTCAGTGCAACGTCCTCCCCTTACTGGCACCATCGGAGAACTCCTGACGGCCTCGGCCCGCGTCTGACTGCAACAGGAAACGCCAGGCAGCCGCAGCTGGATGGAAGCCAGCTGCAAAGCCCTGAAACCTCAAAGCTTCCTGGCAGTCCCTGAGAAAGGAAGCCATGCAGTTTGCAACAATGCGGGAGACGTGCGGCAGAGGCTGCTGTCCTCGTCGGCAGCTGGCCCAGTGAGAGCCTGCATTTTCTGTTCCCCGGCACAGACACGGGGAGTTCATCTGACAGAAAGTCTCATCGGAGTCCCACCTGCCGGAGGACGACTCACTGGGAGAGGCCATCCACCAATTTATTATTATTATTTAGACCGAGTCTTGCCGCAGTCACCCAGGACGAAGTGCAACGGCGTGATCTGGGCTCCCGGCAACCTCCGCCTCCCAGGTTCAAGCCATGCTCCTGCCTCAGCCTCCCGAGCAGCTGGGACGACAGGCAGGTGCCGCCGGGACCAGCAAATTTTTTGTATTTTTAGTACAGAAATTAGGGGCTCTAATTTCTCTACTAAGAATACAAAGAATCAGCCAGGGCCGATTTATTTTTCTATGCCAGGGAGTACAGTCTCTGTGCCTCTGAGCAGCGGGCCACCCCCACCCCACACAGCCCCTCCGAACCCCTCACTCAGGTTTGATGTGAATTGCAACCATGAGGATGTGGCGATGGGTGCATCGGGCAAGAGGAAGAAGAGCGTGACGGCTCAGGGACCCACAGGACCCAAGCCCATTCCCTGCCCACCACCCAGAGACGCTTCCCCAGCACCTGCGTCTGAGATCCCTGTCTGTTCCAGCAGCCCCAGTGGCGGGGTCGGACTTGATGCGCCTTGAGGTTGGGAATGGACCCAGCCCAGGGCCCGCTGAAGAAGCTGCTGAACTCCCAGCGCTTCTGAGACTTGGACGCTGTGCAGGAAAGTCGGAGCCCAAGATGGGGCTGACCGCGCCGTGGGCCTCCCGTGGGCTCATCTCAAACCCGCGTCACTGTGGGTAAGTCCCGAGACACTGTTCGCTGGGAAGGAGGATGGCGAGGAGAACCTAGCTGCCCGCCCCCCAAGTAGAAAAGGACCCGGGGCATCGTAAAGTGGCCGGACAATATGGAACTATCACCCACCGGTTACAACAGTTCAAGCTCGGGATGCGTGGCCCTGCCTCCGTGGTCCCTTGCGGAGGACAGTTTGTGTGCGATCAGTGCTGAGTGGCCACAGCTGCCTACCTGGTCGACTTCTGTGTGATGAGAAAACCCTGAACACCCGTTTGGTAATAAAGATCAGCTGCTCAGAGAGGATGACGGCCTGGGTCGGAGTCTGCTGGAGGCCCTCAGCCCCTGACGCTCTCAGCTAGGAAGGCCACAGGCCCCCCCACCCCGGTTGTCCCCGTTGCTTGCCGTCTGGCTGTCTGCCTGTCACTGCCATCAGCGCCGCCTGGGTGGGGGTCTTGACGGCCGGGCTGGTCTCGGTATGTCTTCCCGAGATGTCGGTGCCAGCAAGACGCCCACCAGGCTCCTCCCCACCAGCTGGCCCTGTGCTAAAGCCTGCGAGACCCTGTTCACTGTCCCCCACGCTGTTTTCCTGGCCCTTCAGAGGCCTGCTGTGGAAAGCGTTTGAAGCAGGCAATTCTGCAAAGACAAAAAAAGACAAAAATCCAGCTCAGAGTTAGGGCTGCACAGCCAGGTCCAAGCATGAAAACAAAACGAGACCTAAACAAAGCACCCGTGTGAGGAAGGAGCCTGGCCCGGGCCGCAGCAGAGAATTCTCTTTTTTTTGAGACGGAGTTTCGCTCTTGTCACCCAGGCTGGAGTGCAATGGCGCGATCTCGGCTCACCGCAACCTCCGCCTCCTGGGTTCAGGCAATTCTCCTGCCTCAGCCTCCTGAGTAGCTGGGATTACAGGCACGCGCCACCATGCCCAGCTAATTTTTTCGTATTTTTAGTAGAGACGGGGTTTCACCATGTTGACCAGGATGGTCTCGATCTCTCGACCTCGTGATCCACCCGCCTCGGCCTCCCAAAGTGCTGGGATGACAGGCGTGAGCCACCGCGCCCGGCCGCCCCTGCCAGAAATCCTCAGCCGGAAGAAACGTGTAAACACTCCGACTTGAATCAACACCGCGATGCAAATGCTTCGTTATGAGGACTGAAAGGGAACCCGTTTCGGCCCAAAACGTGCAAGAAAAAGCTGCTGGGCATTTTAATGATGCCCAAGGACGGGCAGCCAGCCAGCGGCGGGAAGGGAAGGTCTGCGCGGGGACCGGCATCCCGCCTGCCTGGGCTTCTCGAGGTCCCGTGTTTTCTTAGGAGGGGGCACTCGCCGGAGAGAGGGAGCAGAGCAGAACGGGAAGGAAGACGAGAGGGAAGGATGGGAAGGCACGGAGGGAGGCAGGGGGAAAGGCGGGAGGGACAGAGGCAGGCAGGGAGGGAAGGACGGGGGGAGGGAGGGAGGGTGAAAGACAGGAGAGAGGAAGGAAAGGGAAGAGGGAAGGAAGGAAGGAAAAAGGGAGGGAGGGGACGGAGGGAGGGGACGGAGGGGAGGCACACGAGAGGGACGGAGAGAGAACGGAGGGAAGGAAGGGAAGGGGAAGGGGGGAAGGAAGGAAGGAGAGGAGGGAACAAAGGGAGGAAGGGAGAGAACTCAGGGAAGGAAAGGCGGAGGGAGCGAAGGGGGAGGGACGGAAGGAAAGAAGGAAAGGAGGAAGCAAAGGCAGGGAGGGAGGGAAGGAGAAAAAGGCAGAAGGGACGGGAGGGCAGGCAGGGAGGGAGGGAGAACCCAGAAGGAAAGGCGGAGGGAGAGAAGGGCGAGGAAGGAGGGGAAGGGAGGGAGGGAGAGGAGGGGAGAAGGGACGGCAGGGCAGGCAGGCAGGCAGGGAGGGAGGGAGGGAGAACCCAGAAGGAAAGGAGGAGGGAGAGAAGGGGGAGGAAGGAGGGGAAGGGAGGGAGGGAGAGGAGGGGAGGAAGGCAGGGAGGGAAGGACTGGTTTGCTGAAGAAGGGAGGGAGGGTCGCCGGGGAGGAGGAGGGAGGCAGGAAGAGAGGGGAGAGGGAACGCGCCGTCCAGGCCACCTCGCCCAGGCTACCTCGTCCAGGCCACCTCGTCCGCAGGCCTCCGTTTATAAAATCACCCACTAAGTGAAGGAACCCACAAAAATCTCCACGCCCGAAGAACACTTTCACCAGGAGCCGGCTTTATTCACTCAGATATTCTGATGCCAACAAGCCCGAAAGTACACGGTCCCTGGAGGATTTACAGACGACAACAGGGACCTCAGAACCGACTGCAGGTGGCCTGGAAAAAACTGTTTTAAACGAAGACGACAAAATACAAAATAAAGCAAATAAAGCCTTCCCTGTCTCCCAGGCTCGGGGGTTCAGGGCACCCGCGGTGCAGACAGACACGCGGCAGACGGGTGGATTAGGAGCCGATTTATTCCTCTGCGGTACTGAACAAGAGTCCAGGCTTAAAGCATCAAGAAAGAGGCGACCGTCCAGCAGGGAACAATGGCTTTAAAACAAAAATGAAGACAGCCGGAGCAGCGCGCATCTTCACGAGTGATCAGAAGCGAATGATCTGGAAAACGGGAAGGTTGCTGATGCTACAGAATAGGGTCCCCCCCGCCCCCCACCACGGGGCGGCGGCGGCCCGCTGTGTCCATCCAGCTTCGGGGCACAGCAGAAGCCAGCCCCAAAGCCGGCCCCACTGTGAGCTTCCAGTGCCCTTCTGCTGAGAATACCCAGAGCAGAGGGTGGCAGGTTCGCAGGGGAACCGCTTCCCCTAACAAGCCAGCCAGGTGACGTGGGTTTCCCCAGAACATAACTTTCTGCCGACTCACACCCGCTCAAGAAGTCAGGATAAAATGCCGAGGCCCTGAGAAGCCGCCAGGCAAGAACACGCAGGGACTTCCTGCTTCACTGTCTGAGGCCCAGGGCTTTTAGGGTCTCAGCAGAACACGGCCTGGAACTGACTGGGGTCATCCCTCCTGCACCCCGACTGCCCCAGCTGGTCGTCACGGAGGCAGAGAACCCACGGCCCGTGGAATCCAAGCAATGCACGAAGCTTCGTGGCGTGATGGGCCGGTCACTCCGTGGAAGTATCCCCCACCATCGCACCCTCCCCGGTTAAAAAGTAGTTGTCACTCTTGGAAAATGTCTGTTTCCCTGAATAAATGAAAGCCACTTAGAATAGTCCAGCCACAGAGAAACTCTGCGGTGGCAATACTTCAGAATCCATTTCCCCGATAGGAGCGAGTTTAAAAGAGAAAATTCAACAGTCCTCTCCCGGAATAAAATCCGAAACACCTGTCCATGTGGAAAAGCTGGCTGCACAGGTGAACTGGACTCTTAGAGCTGACACAGAAGACACAACCACCTCAGGACCCATCAGCCACTTTTTTTTTTTTTTGAAACAGAGTTTCACTCTTGTCATCTAGGCTGGAGTGCAGTGGCACCAACTCGGCTCAATGCAACCTCAGCCTCTCAGGTTCAAGCGATTCTCCCACTTCAGCCTCCCGAGTAGCTGGGATGACAGGCACCCGCCACCACGCCCGGCTAATTTTTGTATTTTTTAGTAGAGACGCAGTTTCACGGTGTTGGCCAGGCTGGTCTCAAACTCCTGACCTCAGGGTGAGCCACCACGCCAGCCAAGTTTCAAGAACCAACTTCGCAAGGTGAATTTTAGCAGAGAACGAACAGTGTCTGCCGGCAACCCGTGAAACACACAAGGTGTTCCACACCTCTTTTTTTTTTTTTTTTTTTTTGCTTTCTGATAAGTGACTGCATTCTTGTGATCATCTGTGATGTGTTTAACCGAATGTTTAAAAAAAAAAAAAAAAAAAAAAAAGTCTCTCTTTTCAAGAAGGGCATTTTGGCTAAAAGGTCTCCTCCCCCTTTCTCAGAAGGGAGAGGCCCCGGCTTCAGGAGGATGTAAACATGAATGCGCTGATGCAGAGGAGCTCCAAGTCCCTTCCGACGACGGTGCTGAAAGGCTCCTTCCACGCCCAGGATGTTCCCGTATTTCTGAGCCCTGGATGTTCCCGTATTTCTGAGAAACTCTCGCAGGGAGGAGCTGAAAGGGAAATGGTGTGCGATGCCTCGTCTGTGAAGGAACCCCTCCTCCAAGCTCTGCGGCAAGCCAGGAGGAGCGCTGGCAATTCCCAAGCAGAAGTTGGGAGGGCCCCGGGAACAGCTGAGGAAAGCCAACCGCTGCAAAGCTGCCTCTCGCATGTTTTTTTTTTTCTTTTTGAGACAGTCTTGCTCTTGTCACCCAGGCTGGAGTGTCGTGGAGCGATCTTGGCTCACCGCAACCTCTGCCTCCCGGGTTCAAGCGATTCTCTGGTCTCGAACTCCTGACCTCAGGTGATCTGCCCGCTTTGGCCTCCCAAGGTGCTGGGATTACAGGCGTGAGCCCCCGCGCCCAGCTCTCTCTCACTTCTGGCATCTCTTTCCTTTTTCTGCCTTCCCAACTAGGCATCAAAGACGGTGGATGGTCTCTGAGGTTCAAAACGGAGCCAACCGCGTGGGTATGTACAGTAAAGCACCCCGCGGACTCCCGCGGGGGTGACCTCTAAGACGAGAGGGTCCGTCGCTACAGAAAGCTGTTGTCCCTGATGCCAAAGAAGCCGCCGCTGACGCCGTCCCCCAGGGGGAACACCTGTTCCTGGTCCAGGCCCCACTCCCCCTCATCCTGGTCCTCAGGCTCCGCCTCCGCCCCGCCACGGGAGTTTTCGTACAGAAAGACCTGCTCGTCCACGTGCGCGGGGGCCAGCCGGTTCCTCTTGGCACTGACCACGTTGGAGGCGGAGCCAAAGAGACGTTCGGGTGCGACCCGCGTGGCCGCCACGCACCAGTACTTCTGCAGCACCTTGGGGAGCAGGGGGAACAGGGCCAGGCGATCGGACCACCACTTGAGAGGGTCCTCGTTGAGGCCCAGCACCTTCTGCGACTTGAAGTTGCTGAGCTCCTCCAGCACCTGCGCGTGCCACTCCTCCTGGTCCTCCACGCCGCCCGTCTGGCAGAAGATCTCCGCCAGCATGCTGTTGATGACGCTGGTGGGCGGCGGCGTGGACGCGCGCATGAGCTTCTTCACGGGCGGCTCCTCGGGGGCCGCGGCCGGGAGGATCTTGTCCTCCGCCGGGCGGTAGCCGCCCCCGCCGCCATCCTTGAGCTTGTCCAGCAGGCCCTTGGCCTCCTCCAGCACGCGGTTCTCCACCTGCTGCCGCTCGAAGGCGGAGAGGAAGGGCAGCCGCTTGTAGCGCGGGTCCAGGAAGGTGGCCACGTTGAGGAACATGTCGATCTCGGGGGCCTCCTGGTAGGTCTTGGAGAGCTCCTTGGCGATGACCTCCTTGGCCATGCTGAGCTCCTTGGCGTCCGTCTCCTTGACGCTGAGCGTGGTGTTCAGGAGCATGTGCAGCAGCGGCTTCACCATGCTGATGGTCGGGTACCGGGAGGCCGACAGCATCTCCGCCACCTGCTTGAAGGGCTGCAGCAGCTTCACCAGCGCGTCGATGGTGGCCCACTCGCCCGCCTCCAGCATGAGGTGGTGGCTGTTGCTGTCCTCCACCAGCACGCCCGCGATGGCGAACTGCTGCTCCTTGAGGCGCTGCAGCATGGCCAGCGTGCTGCCCCACCAGGACACGCGGTTGCTGACCAGCATGCAGTGCGGCGCGTTCTGCTGCTTCTGCTTCTCGTACAGCATGTACATGGCCACGGCGGACTGCTGGAAGTACTCCACCAGCCTGCGGCAGCGCGCCAGCAGCGCGCCCAGCTTCGGGAGCCGGAAGGCCTGCTGGATGGCGGCCTGGAAGGCCTGGCCCAGGCACGGCATGTGCACCGCGACGTCCAGCAGCGAGCAGGCCTTCACGATGTCCTTGCCGTAGTCGGTGGTGGCGCCGAACACCTTGGCGCCGATGCCCCACTCGATGAAGACCTCGTAGAGCACGCGCGTGATGGTCTCCGCCGTGTTCTCCTCGGGCACCTCGAACGTCTTGAGGCAGCGCGAGCCCACGGAGAGGCAGCCGGGGGGGCCCGCACCCAGGAAGTGGGCGCCCAGCGTCACATAGGTGCGGTTCTGGTTCTCGCTCCTCCACATGTCCGTGGAGATGCCGCACCAGGTGGCCTCGGCCAGCTCCTTGAGGACCGCCTCGCGGACGGCGCCGTACTTCTCAGGGATGGCCTTGGTGGAGATGTACTTGCGGCTGGGGAGCTCGTAGCGGGGGTCGGCCGTCTTGAGCAGCACCTTGAAGGTGGGCTCGTCCACGATGGAGGCCGGGTACAGCCCCTCGCAGATGAGGCCCAGCACGGCGGCCGTCAGCTCCTGCTGCTTCTTGCTGTCGTGGCCGTGGGCGGCCTTGGCGGCCAGCGCGTCGGGACCGGGCGGCTGGGCCGCCTCGGGCTTCAGCTTGGAGAAGGCGGTGGCGAAGGCCTCGCGCATCTGCTCCGTGTTGCTCTTGACGAACTCGCAGAACTCCTCGGGGTGGTTCTTCTCCAGGTGGTAGGACAGGTTGGAGGTGTTCCCGGAGTAGGCGATCTGCGCCATGCAGATGCGGCAGTAGATCTTCTTCCACTGCAGGATGCATCCCTCCGCGTTGGTGTCGAAGCCGAAGTACTTCCACACCTTGCTCTTGGCGCGCGGGTGCGCCACCAGCTTCAGGTCTGCCTGCGAGCTCTCCAGCCCTTTATTAGTCTCCATCGCTTCTCGGCCCGCCGCAGGCTGCCGCCCGGACTGCCACTCATTCGTGGGGACCTGCTGGGAACGGGCCAAGACAAACAGAGCGTAAGAAGGCACCCAGCCATGCGCGGGAACCCTGCCGGGCTGACAGCCGGCCGCCGGGGCAGCTCTGCTTTCAAGCGAAAGGCACTGGGACCGACAGGTCGACCTTCCTTGCTGCTACCAAGCCCAGCTCAGCCCTCGCGATGCCCACCCCGGCGGTGATGTGGCATTAAGAAGCAGACACCCAGATAGAACAGCAAAGTGAGACTATCCAAGGGGCCGGCAGCCTTCTGAGCTGAGGGCCTCACGGGCTGACAGCATTCGGGACTGAGGGTCTGGAGCACACGCTGACCCACGCGTTTATTCTCCCAGAACCGGTGATGGTTATTAACAGCAGGTGTCCTGTGATTGCTCACAGAACAAGAAAACCGAGGTAGGCAGCTGGGAACTGCTCACCCCTGAGCACAGACAAGCTAGAAAGCATCCTCCAGGAGGGAGCCACGGGGGCAGGGTCACACGTCCCGTGCTTAAGAACTAGCGTAATGGGTGTGTGGTAGACACGTACTGTCTACTATACCAGTCGTTTTCCCCCGAGCAGCTTTCTGCTTGGGGGGCCTGGCTCAGTTGTCCTTGCCAGTGCTCACAGCACACAATCTAATTGATCATGGAGTCAGCATCCCAGCACCCTGCAGGTCACTTTTGCAAAGCAGTGGAGGAACAGGCTCTTTCTTCCACATCAATCCGATGCAGCCATTCTGCATGTGTGGACAATAGGGCTTTCCAAGTGAGCGTGGTATTTTTTGCGGGGGTGTACCTGGCAGTGACTTTTTTTTTTTTTTTTTTTTTTTTAATATGGGGTCTCACTCTGTCACAGAGGCTGGAGTGCAATTGTGCAATCTTGGCTCACTGCAACCTCTGTCTCCCCGGTTCAAGTAATTCTCCTGCCTCAACCTCCTGAGTAGCTGGGACTACAGGCATGCCATCATGCCCAGCTAATTTTTGTAGTTTTAGTAGAGACGAGGTTTTTGTAGTTTCAGTAGAGTGGGGTTTTTGTATTTTTAGTAGAGACGAGGTTTCACCATGTTGGTCTGGTCTTGAACTCCTGACTTCAGGTGATCCACCCACCTCAGCCTTCCAAAGTGCTGGGATTACAGGAGTGAGCCACTGCGCCCAGCCTGGCAGTGCCATGTTCATGGCAGGGGCTTATTGTTCCAGTTCTACGAGCTTTGCCAAGCACCCGCACCACGGTGAAGCTGCATAGATATTACTGTGGTTTTTTTTGTTTGTTTTTTTGTGTTTTTTTTTTGAGATGGAGTTTCACTCTTGTTACCCAGGCTGGAATGCAGTGGCACGATCTCGGCTCACTGCACCTCCGCCTGCTGGGTTCAAGCCATTCTCCTGCCTCAGCCTCCCAAGTAGTTGGGATGACAGGCATGCACCACCATGCCTGGTTAATTTTGTATTTTTAGTAGAGACGGGGTTTCTCCATGTTGGTCAGGTTGGTCTCAAACTCCAGACCTCAGGTGGTCCGCCCGCCTCAGCCTCCCAAAGTGCTGGGAACACAGGCGTGAGCCCCTGCGCCCGGTAAGCTGCATCCATCTTTTTCAGGGACGCTGCCTACATAGGAGAGTCCACAGCAGCCAGGCAGACCCCCCACTGCCAACCATCACAACAAGAATCTCTGTGCAACGCCACCTAAGCTTCATTAACTGCATTAAAGGGGCCACACAGGACCTCCATGTGGCTGAAGCTGGCTTTCCTATGGCTCAGAGGCATTTCACCCTCTTCCCAACTTTACGTTTTAAAATGAAGCCATGTGGAACATGGCAGGCTTTGTTTTTCGCAGCCGGTCCTCCTCGATCTGTAGGCATAGTCTGAGGGAGCATGGATTTCTCAATCCCTAAAACCCCTCAAAATGCATATCATGTGCAGAAACCGGCTTAGGTGGCCCAGAAGCCAGCCCCTAGGCTACCTGTGGATGGGGAATGCTCACATCCCCCAGCAGCACCGCTTCCCAGGAGTGGGCTGCAACGATGGGGTTCCTCTGACCAATGCCAGCACCCTGGCGTGTTCTGAGGTAGCAAGCCAGCAGAATGAATGTCACAACCGGGACTTCCAGAAAACAGAGCCCCCAAGCTGCGTCTTCTGCGGCCGACTTAGGCTGGAGCCCCTAGATGACAGTCAAGGGAGACGGAAAAGGGTCTCGAGAGGCCTCCGTGTCGCTCGGAAATGCTCCCTTGTCAGTCCGACCTGACTGACAGGCCAGAGCTGGACCAGAGCCTCCGACATCACCATCACCATCATCTTATTCTTTTTTTTTTTTTTTTTTTTGAGGCGGAGTTTCGCTCGTTACCCAGGCTGGAGTGCAATGGCCTGATCTCGGCTCACCGCAACCTCCGCCTCCTGGGTTCAGGCAATTCTCCTGCCACAGCCTCCTGAGTAACTGGGATTACAGACACGTGCCACCATGCCCAGCTAATTTTTTGTATTTTTAGTAGAGACGGGGTTTCACCATGTTGACCGGGATGGTTTCGATCTCTGGACCTCGTGATCCACCCGCCTCGGCCTCCCAAAGTGCTGGGATTACAGGCTTGAGCCACCGCGCCCAGCCACCATCATCTTATTCTTATGTGGCTGAAGCAGGTTTTGCTACTTGGGAGAAAAAGCTTGACACTCCATTAGTATTATTTGTGCAACGAGGCTGAAAGAGGTCCCAGGACCTTAAACAAAAGTTTACATTCTATTATTTTTATTTTTTGAGACTGAGTCTTGCTCTGTCGCCCAGGCTGGAGTACAGTGGCGTCATCTCTGTTCACTGCAACCTCCATCTCCCAGGTTCAGGGGATTCTCCTGCCTCAGAACCAGGCCTTTCCAGCTGGCACTCAGGGGCTACCTGTGTGACTAGGTTGCCTAAAATGGCAGCTGGGCTTTGTGAAAAGATGTGAGTGTATCTGCAAGTCTGCAGTACGGCGCTCAAGAGGGTAAACAGTGAAAGCCTCCAGTCAGGCATTGTCACTGTCAGGATGTAGCCAGTACAAGGAGGACATGTCAGTAGTGACCACAGCGAGCTGAAGAGTGTCTTCCGCCGCCAAAGAATCTGTATCCACCTGGTGCTTGTGAACGGGACTGTTTGCAAAAAGGGTCTTTGCAGATGTATTAATAATTAAGGTAAGGATCTTAAGACGAGACTGTGCTCAATTAGGGTGGTCCTAAATGCAGTGACCAGTGTCCTTAATAGAAAACAGAAGAGGAGGCCGGGCGCGGTGGCTCACACCTGTAATCCTAGCACTTTGGGAGGCCGAGGTGGGTGGATCACCTGAGGTCAGGAGTTCAAGACCAGCCTGGCCATCTTGGTGAAACCCCATCTTAAAAAAAAAAAAAGAAAGAAAACAGAAGAGGAGACGCAGACACAGAGGAGAAGGTCACATGGAGGCAGAGACTAGTGTGCTGTGGCCACAAGCCGGGGGATGCTGGAGCTCCCAGGAGCTGCGAGAGGCGGGAAGGATCCTCCCCCAGAGCCTCCGAAGGAACTGGATAAAATCATGATGGACTGAACAGCGGCCACGGGAAGATCTGTGCATAGCCTAAAGCCCAGGACCCGGAATGAGATCTGACTTGGTTGTAAGAAGTGTGGCTCTAATTAGTTAAGGATCTGGACACAAGATCATCTGGGGTTCGGGTGGGCCCTAAATGCAGGGATAGGTGTCCTTCTAAGAGGCAGAAGAGGAGACAGACACAGGAGAAGCCCACGTGGAGACAGAGACTGCAGTGATGCACCCACAAGCCCAGGGATTCTGGAGCCCCCGGGAGCTGGAAGAGGCAGGAGGGACCCTGCTCTAGACCCTCCAGAAGGAACTGAACACAGTTACAGTTAACCCAAGACTGGCCCCCAGAAAGATCTGTCCACATCTGACACACAGAGAAGGCAGCCAGGCAGAGAGTGGAGTGATGTGCCCACAAGCCCAGGGATGCTGGAGCCCCGGAAAGCGTCTAGTATGTTATGGAGGTGGATTCTGCCCCAAATGATGCCTGGAGGTGTTAGAACAGCCCCCCATCTTCAAGGGCACTCGCGGCCTGCCCTGCAGCTTTCCGTCCACGGCACGTGCCCTGTGCTCTTTAGGGAGAAACCACTGAGTGCCGGGTGAGCTGGGCATCTCTGTAGCCCAGCAGCACCGCTTCCCAGGAGTGGGCTGCAACGATGGGGTTCCTCTGACCAATGCCTGGCGTGTTCTGAGGTAGCAAGCCAGCAGAATGAATGTCACAACCGGGACTTCCAGAAAACGCGGAGTCCCCAAGCTGCGTCTTCTGCGGCCGACTTAGGCTGGAGCCCCTAGATGACAGTCAAGGGAGACGGAAAAGCGTCTCGAGAGGCCTCGGTGTTGCTCGGAAATGCTCCCTTGTCAGTCCGACCTGACTGACAGGCCGGAGCTGGACCAGAGCCTCCGACGTCACCATCACCATCATCTTATTCTTATGTGGCTGAAGCAGGTTCTGCTACTTGGGAGAAAAAGCTCGACACTCCATTAGTATTATTTGTGCGACGAGGCTGAAAGAGGTCCCAGGACCTTAAACAAAAGTTTACATTCTAATATTTTTATTTTTTACTTTTTTTGAGACGAAGTCTTGCTCTGTCACCCAGGCTGGAGTGCAGTGGCGTGATCTCTGTTCACTGCAACCTCTACCTCCTGGGTTCAAGAGACTGTCCTGCCTCAGCCTCCCAAGTAGCTGGGGTTACAGGCGTTCACCACCACACCCAGCTTATTTTTGTATTTTTAGTACAGCCATGGCTTCATCATGTTGAAAAGGCTGGTCTCAAACTGCTGACCTCGGGTAGTCCACCCACTTCAGCCTCTCAAAGTGCTGGGATTACAGGCATAAGCCACAGTACCCAACCTCTATTATTATTATTATTATGTGGCTGAAACAGGTTCTGAAACCTGAAAGATTTATCTTCCACTACTATTATTATTATTACTACTAGGCTGGAAGGGTCCCATTACCGGCAACAAAGGTTTATATTGTAATTATTATTGTTACTTTTATTATTACTAGGCTGAAAGAGGTCCCTGTTCCTGGAACAAAAGCTTGTATCCTATTATTTTGTGACTGAAAGAGGTCCCAGGAGCTGTAAGAAAGATGTACATGCTACTATTGCTATTATCATTAGGCTGGCACAGGTCCCGCCACTTGTAACAAAACTTTATACTCTGTTGTTATTATTTGTCTGAAAGAGGTTCTGAAACCTGTGGCGAAGGCTGATACCCTATTATTATTATTGTTATTATTTGAAAGTGGTCCCAGTGCCTGAGCAAAGGTTTATACTTTATCATTGTTGTTATTTGGCTGAAAGAGGTCCTGCTGCCTGTAAGAAAGGTTTTTATTATTGTTGTTATTATTATTATTATTACTACTACTATTATTGGGCTGGAAGAGGTCCCAATACCTGGAAGAAAAATTTACATTCTGTTATTAGACTGAAAGGTTCTGGAACCTGGAGTGAAGGTTTTTATTCTATTATTATTACTTTTTTTTTTCTTTTGAGATGGAGTCTTGCTCTGTCACCAGGCTGGAGTGCAGTGGCACGATCTCGGCTCACTGCAACTTCCACCTCCCGGGTTCAAGTGATCCTGCTGCCTCAGCCTCCCGAGTCGCTGGGAGTACAGGTGTGCCATCATGCCAGGCTGATTTTCTGTATTTTTAGTAGAGATGGGATTTCACCGTGTTGGCCAGGATGGTCTCCAACTCCTGACCTCAGGTGATCTGCTCGCCTCGGCCTCCCAAAGGGCTGGGATTACAGGCGTGAGCTAATGTGCCTGGCCAACAGCATCCTTTTTAAAGGAACAAAAGGTTATATTTCATTGTGATTTCGCTGAAAAAGGTTCTGGTACTTGGGTCAAAGGTTTATGTTTTATTATTATTGTTGTCATCATTATTATTTGGCTAAAAGATGTCCCAGTACCTGGATAAAAGGTCTATATCCTATTACTACTATTATTGTCGTTTGGCTGAAAGAGGTCCCAGTACCTAGAAGAACAGTTTATATTCTATTATCATTATAATGATTATTACTATCGTTATTATTGGTCTGAAAGAGGTCCCAGTACTGTGAAGAAATGTTTTGTTTTTTTGAGACAGACTCTCACTTTGTTGCCCAGGTTGGAGTGCAGTGGCATGATCTCGGCTTACTGCAACCTCCACCTCCCAGGCTCAAGCGATCCTCCTGCCTCAGCCTCCTGAGTAGCTGGGGTTACAGGTGCCCACCACCATGCCCCGCTTATTTCGGTATTTTTAGTAGACACAGAGTTTTGCCATGTTGGTCAGGCTGGTCTCGAACTCCTGACTTCAGGTGATCCGCCCACCTCAGCCTCTCAAAAGGCTGGGATGACAGGCATGAGCCACTGTGCCCAGCCGGGAACAAAGGTTTATATCCTGTTATTATTAATATTATTGTTGGTATTTGGCTGAAAGAGGCCTCCCAGGACCTGGGGCAAAGGTTTATGTTCTATCGTTGTTATTACTGCTGGGCCGAAAGAGGTAACAGTACCATGAACAAAGGTTTATATTCTATTATCATTAATATCATTATTGTTATTATTTGGCTGAAAGACGTTCCAGGATGTGAAGCAAAGGTTTCTATTCTATCATTATATCATTATTCCTATTGTTACCATTATTATCAGGCCGAAAGAGGCCCCAGGACCACGAACAAAGGTTTATATTCTATTACCAATATTATTATTGTTGTTATTTAGGTGAAAGAGGTCCCAGGAACTGGAAGAAAGGTCTGCATTCTATCATGACGATGATGATCATTACGATTATTTGGCATGAAGTTTTGCACTGAGAGCAGAAATTCCCGAATCCCTACCCGAGTGACTCGGGGATGGAGGCACGGGAGGCTCCCTCCCAGCCCGTCTCCTGCTGTGCAGCTGCTGGAATCCATGGCACTCCCAGGGAAAAAACCGTCCACACGGCAGGTAGGCTCCACCTGAACCCAGGTAACAGGCTCGGGAGGATGCTCCTTCCCTCTGCCTCCCTTGCAGAGCTTCCGTGCATGTGGGGTCATGAAGCAAGGTATTGCTGCAAACCAGCCTCTCCCCGCCTCATTCTTCAAGGACAGTCCAGCATCCCCAGGGTCGCCGCCCAAAATGCTCTCGGGGGGCCAGCGATTTCACCTTCCCAACTGCACATCCATGAGGCCAGCGGATGTGCCTCACCTGACTCCCACCAGAACGCCATGTCACAGGGGACCAGAGCGAAGGAGCAGAGGAAGGAGCCAGCCGCCTCCGGGCCCTTCGTGCATGAGGCCGACAAAGCCCTCAAACTCCACCACTCTTCTCCCTAAGTTTTTGTTATTTTGGAAATTACAGTCATTTTTTATTTAATAAATATACACTGTGCAGTCAAAGGTTACCAGGGTCCCATAAGGAGACGTAAGTTTTAGTGACCCCGTGCACAGCATGGCAGCTGTACTTAATAGCATATTACATGTTTCAAAATAGCTAAAGGAGCTTTTCAATGTCTTGTGTGCAGTGTTTACTGCTCGGGTGACGGGCGCACCAAACTCTCACAAATCACCAAAAAACTCACTCATGTCACCAGACACTGCCTGCTCCCCAATAACCGATGGAAACAAAACCATAAAATGACTGCAAGAGATTTTAAATGTTCCCACAAAAGAAAAATAGCAGGTGATGGATGTTAGCTTGATTTAATTTTCCACAACGCAAATATACAGCAAAGTATCACACCACAGCCCATAAATGTACACATGTACACATACAGAAAACAAGAAATGGTTTTAACTGACCTCTAAATTATATAAAGATAACCTATTCATACTTTGTATTTATAGAAAAATATAAATTATTCTAAATATATAAATATGAATTTTATGAAAATAAAATATATAAAAAATAAATATATACATACTTTTTTTGGTAGTAACAGGTAATCTGCCTGTTACCATTACTTTTAAATAAAGTATTAAATATGTTTTAAATTTCTTTTTTAATGTCTTTTTTTTTTTTTTTTTGAGGCGGAGTTTCGCTCTCGTTACCCAGGCTGGAGTGCAATGGCGCGATCTCGGCTCACCGCAACCTCCGCCTCCTGGGTTCAGACAATTCTCCTGCCTCAGCCTCCTGAGTAGCTGGGATTACAGGCACGCGCCACCATGCCCAGCTAATTTTTTGTATTTTTAGTAGAGACGGGGTTTCACCATGTTGACCAGGATGGTCTCGATCTCTTGACCTCATGATCCACCCGCCTCGGCCTCCCAAAGTGCTGGGATTACAGGCGTGAGCCACCGCGCCCGGCTTAATGTCTTTACAGGATGAATTATTGACTGTTATAACCCACAAAAACTGCTGTCTCATTTTTTTGAAAAGGATTCTATGATGAAGATATTGGAGCCCAGGTGAGGTGGCTCACTCCTGTCATTCCAGCACTTTGGGAGGCTGAGGCGGCCAGATCACCTAAGGTCGGGAGTTCGAGACCAGCCTGGCCAACATGGTAAAAGCCAGTCTCGACTAAAAATACAAAATTAGTGGCGCGTGGCGGTGCGTGTCTGTAATCTCAGCTACTCGGGAGGCTGAAGCAGGAAAATCGCTGGAACCCAGGAGGCAGAGGTTGCAGTGAGCCGAGATCGCCCCATTGCACTCCAGCCTGGGCAACAAGAGTGAAACTCCGTGTCAAAAAAAAAAGAAAAGCAGTTGGAAAACTGCTGTTTTTACTTCTACCTCATTCTAGTAGCCACTGTTCACTATTCATAAAACCAACGAGAATTAACTTTCCCTTTATAGGTTAAAAAAAGTTTGAAAACTAGGACTTCTATAAATAGCTTTAGAAGTGGGCCAGTTGGCATACTTTCTGTAAATACTCACTCCCGTGGTACAGCATTTACGAGTCCATCTTCCATCCCAGAACATGAAGGAATATTCTGTGGCCTATTATTTACTACAGGACTTTTAAGAAGATTCTGTGCAGTGTTGGAACTGGACTTCACAACAGGCATCAACAATTTTCTCTCCTTTTCAAAACGCATTGATGTGGCAGAGAAAATGTAAGTCCTAAACAGTTCACCCTGTGATTAACACTGGTGGGGAGAGAAGTGCTTTACTCAATGGGAGCATTTTCAACGGATTTCAGGCCATATCGACATTCAAGTGTTGATGCCATATTAGGATATTAAATACACTGATTAAATCACCTATTTTAAAATCCCCCCAACAGATAGATACACGTTACTGAATGGGCCATGTGGATGGTCTTAGAAACTCAGAGACAGACCCTCTTAGAGGAATTCTGGATTTGCTTTTCGACCCCCTCTGTAAAGACATGATCAATATCAATGATTAATTTGTAATTATCTGGTTTTTCCACGATGGGCTGTAAGAAAACACCATTCAGGAGGAGTGGATTCCACCAGCAATTTCTTCCTTCTCACACAGTCTAGGTCATAAGAGAGCTAAGAACCCACTCCATTTGGAAATTCTACGAAAAAACTGCCATGGCTTCCAGTCTGCGGTGGGGAAATTGGCCCTCTTGGATATTCAAACAGCTTTAGCTCAAATGCCCTGGACAAAGTTCGTTTCCTGGTCAGCAGCGAAAGCCTACCGGTTAGAAGCAAATGCAAAATGCCGTTTAGCAAGCCAGCCACCCGCAGACAGAGGAAAAGGCCATTCCTCCACCAGTATCGAAAATTCTTTTTAATCCATACACAGGAAGCGGCAGGATCACGGCAAGCTAGGAAAGTTAATCTTTAGAGAAGGCCATTCTGTTCCGACACTCCCAGGGTACAGAGTCCCCTGGCAGACACGTGACCTCACTCACCAGCAGCTGTAACAACTGTTTAATCAGTAAACCGAGAGGGGAAAAAATAAGCATGCAGCCCTCCTTTCTCCGCACAAAGAGCAAGCTTTTCAAAGGCCAGCATTTCGGTGGGCTGCCGCAGGGGCCCTGACGTGTTCCAACTGGACTCTCCATGCAATGCTGCCTCTTCGCCGGGGCACACACAGGCCGCGAAGGAGGTTTAATGGGACCTTTCTGTAAGCAAAACTGCCCAGATAAACATAATCTGCAAAATTGTTCCCCCGCTGTAAACACTTCACCTTGCAAATGATTACTTCCTTCAAACAGACGCGCTCTCCCGACCTCCCCAGGCCTGAGTACAATTCCTTCTCTGCAGTTCTAATTATGCTAACTGGGTTACTGAAGGCCAGTCTGGCAGAAAAACAAATGCTTCACTCACAGAAAACTTAAAGCTCTTTTTCTCTAGCTACAGAGGCGGGAGAAAGTGAGTCTCATTTAAAAACATCCACCGCCAGCACTTTAGGGAGGCCGAGGCGGGCGCATCACTTGAGGTCAGGAGTTTGAGATCAGCCTGGCCGATATGGTGACATCCCGGCTCTACTACAAATACAAAAATCGGCCTGCCGTGGTGGCAAGCGCCTTTAGGTCCCGCTACTCGGGAGGCTGAGGCACTAGAATCGCTACAACCCAGGAGGCAGAGGTTGCAGTGAGCCGAGATCGCACCACTACACTCCAGCCTGGGTGACAGAGCGAGACTCTGTCTCAAATAAATAAATAAATAAATCCACTCCAGGCAGGCTTCTCAAAATGTGGCCCTGGGACCCCTGGGGGTTCGCTCTGTGGGTACATAGTGGAAGCTGAAAGTCATCTCACAACAAGGTACCTATGCTCTTCCACCTGGCTAACCCCCAGTCCCCGACAGGCCTCCTGACTTGCCATGAAACCTTCCACCAGCACAGGCAGAAATAACAGCTGTCTTCCTAGGCAAGACATTGAAGACACTCCCTACAATGTATGGTCCACCACACTACCCTCTGAGCACTCTGTTGAGGAAAACTGTTACTTTTGAAACAAAGTGTCATTTAACCTAATATAGAATTAACACTCCCTTGATACCAATTCACAAATAATTGCTTACAGGTTTCTAGGTGTCAATTGAGACTATGGGCTCGGCACAGTGGCTCGTGTCTGTAATCCCAGCGGTTTGGGAGGCCCAGGCTGAAGGACTGCTGGAGGCCACAGGTTTGAGACTAGCCCGGGCAACAAGGTGAGACGCCATCTCTACAAAAAATTTAGAACAGCGGCTGGCCGTGGTGGCTCACGTCTGCAACCCTACCACTTTGAAAAGTCAGGCAGGAGGACTGCTTCAGCCGACAAGTTCAGACGAGCTTTGGCAGCAGAGCAAGACCCTATCTCCAGAAAAAATTTTGAAACATTGGATGGGTGTGGCAGCTCACACTTGCAATCCCGGCACTTTGGAAGGCCGAGGCAAGAGGACCGCTTTGGCCCGGGAGTTCCAAAGCAGCCTGGGCAACACAGCAAGGCTTTGTGTGTACTTCCTATTTTAAAAAGAAAAATTTTTTTTGTTTCATAAATTCTGGGCCGGGCGAGGTGGCTCATGCCCGTGTTCCCAGCACTTTGGGAGGCCGAGACAGGTGGATCACCTGAGGTCAGGAGTTCGAGACCAGCCTGGCCAACATGGTGAAACCCTGTCTCTATTTAAAAATAATAATAAATAAATAAATTGTGAACATGTAAATCTCTGAATAATCTACGTAGACGAAACACAGTAAGGGCCTCACTGATGTGCTGAGACAGCGAACGGGTCCTGCAAAGTTGCAGTGACTCAGAGATGTTTACACAGGCAGTCACAAACGAAGTTGTCGCGTAACGGGCCTGCGCTGCCCCCCGAGACGTCCGTGGCTCCCCAGTGCCCCCGAAGCCACCCCCTCGGGTGAAAGGCCCGTCCTCACTTACCCTGGGGCGGGTGCGGGTGGAGGTCCCCGGGTCGTCCCCTCCTCCCGTCCTGGGCCTGAAGGGCGTGCGGTCACCGGCCGACCCCGGGCGGCGGGCGGAGCCGCGCGAGCTGCGGGGCGCGGGGCGTGCGGGCCCCGGCCATGCCCGGGAGGTGTCGGGGTACCGGGTGGGGTTGCGCGGGGGTTTCTCGGTGGGAGTCCCGCCCGGGGCAGGCGGGGAGGCCACGCGCGCGCGGAGGGAACGGCCGGGCCCGGCCCGGCGCCGGGAGCGCGGGGGAGCCGGGCAAGGGGGACCGGAAGCGCGGGGCCGGAAGGTCCCAGGCGCGCACGCCCCCCACCCCGGACCCCGACCCGCGACCCCACCGCGACGCTCGCCCGGCCCCACTTCCGGGAGCGCCCCCACTGGAGCGCGCGCGCCACAGCCCCGCCAAGGTCACGCGGAGCCCCCGCGCCCCCGCCCCGCGCCCCGCGCCCCGCGGGTCCCCGGAGCCCCGACCCCCGCCCCGCCGCGCCCCGCTGACCTGGCTCCGGGAAGCCCCCTCGGCAGCGCCGCAGCAGCTGCTCCAGGATCACGACGGCGCCGGCTGCGTAGACCCGCAGGGCCGCCCGCAACGCAGACAATGGCGACATGGCTGCCCCGCCAGCGCCGCAGCCGCCGCCGCTTCCGCGCCGCCCGCGGGACTCTGCGCCCGCCCGGACGGCCGGCGGAAATGCGCGCGTCCCGGCCCGCCCCCGGCCCGCCCCGGCCCGCCCCGGCCTGCGGGGACCCTCACCCCCCGTCCGGGCCCGCTGCCACACCGCACGCCTGCAGGACCAGGGACCCTGCACGGACCACCGACCTCAGCCTGGAATCCCCCCTAGATGCACAGACCCCAGCCAGGACCCCGCAGGACCACACACCCCAGCCGGGAACCCCCAGGACCACACCCCAGGCAGGACCACACACCCCAGCCAGGACGCCCCCAGGACCACAGACCCCAGCCAGGACTCCGCAGGACCACAGACCCCAGCCAGGACCCCCGCCCAGGACCACAGACTCCAGCAAGGACCCCCCCCCAGGACCACAGGCCCCAGCCAGGACCCCGCAGGACCACACGCCCCAGCCGGGACCCCCCAGGACCACACGCCCTAGCCAGGACCCCCCCAGGACCTCAGACCCCAGCCGGGACCCCCCTCGCCAGGACCTCAGACCCCAGCCAGGATCCCGAAGGACCACAGACCCCAGCCAGGACCCCCCCGGGACCACACACCCCAGCCAGGACCCCCCCCCCGGGACCACACACCCCAGCCGGGACCCCCCGGGACCACACACCCCAGCCAGGACCCCCGCGGGACCGCAGTCCCCAGCCGAGACCCCGCAGGACCGCACACCCCAGCCGGGACCCCGCAGGACCGCAGTCCCCAGCCGGGACCCCGCAGGACCGCAGTCCCCAGCCGGGACCCCCCAGGACCGCAGTCCCCAGCCGGGACCCCCCAGGACTGCAGACCCCAGCTGGGACCCCTCCAGGACCGCAGACCCCAACCGGGACCCCCACACACACAGGACCACAGACCCCAGCCAGCATCCCGCCACAGGACCACAGACCCCAGCCAACATCCCCCCACAGGACCACAGACCCCACACAGGACCCCCAACACCCCGGGACCATTGACCCCAGCCAGGAACCCTCACCCCTCAGGACCACAGACTCCAGCCAGAAACCCCCCTGCCAGGACCACTGACCCCAGCCAGGACCCCAACCCTCCAGGACCACAGACCCCAGCCAGGACCCCCCCAGGACCACACACCCCAGCCAGGACCCCCCCAGGACCACACACCCCAGCCAGGACACCCCAGGACCACACATCCCAGCCAGGAAGGACCACACACCCCAGCCAGGACCTCCCTACAGGACTACAGACCCCAGCTAGGACCCCCGCAGGACCACAGACCCCACCCAGGACCCCAACACCCAGGACCATTGACCCCAGCAAGGATCTCCTCCAGGACTATTGACCCCAGCCAGGACCCCCCACCAGGACCACACACCCCAGCCAGGAAGGACCACAGACCCCAGCCAGGACCCCCCAAAACCACCTACCCCAGCCAGGACCCCCCCAGGACCACACACCCCAGCTAGAACCTCCCTACAGGACCACACACCCCAGCTAGAACCTCCCTACAGGACCACTCACCCCAGCCAGGATCCCCCAGGACCACTGACCCCAGCCAGAAACCCCCCTGCCAGGACCACTGATCCCAGCCAGGACCTCAAGCCCCCAGGACTTCTGACCCCAGCCAAAATGCCCGCAGGACCACTGATCCCAGCAGGGAAACCCCACCCCACCAAGACCACAGACCTCAGCCAGGACCCCCCTCCCAGGACCACAGACCCCAGCCAGGATGCTCCACAGGACCAGAGACCCCAGCCAGGACAACCCCCAGGACCACAGACCCCAGCCAGGATGCTCCACAGGACCACAGACCTCTGCCAGGACCGCCCCCTCCCGGACCACAGATCCCAGCCAGCACCCAACCCAGATCCACAGACTCCTCCCAAGAATCCCCCCAAGGACCCAGGACCCTGCTGGGACCACATCCAAGACCACAGATTCCCCCACTGGGGTACCCCCAGACAACAGGCCCCCTCCGAGAAGCCCACCAGAACCACAAACCTCCCCTGGGCCTCCACCAGGATCACAGGCTCCTATTGGGACCCCCTTCAGGACCACACACCTCCACCAGGACTCCCTAGGACCACAGATCCTCCCCAGCCTCCCCCCACCCCCTACAAGGACCACAAACATCCACTGGAGCCCCCACTATCAGGACTCCTCTCCAGGATCATAGACCCCCACTGGAGCCCCTCCCAGGACCTCCTCCTTCACCAGAAACTCCCCAGCACCACAGGCCAAACCCCCTAACCCCAGGACCACAGACCCCAGCCAGCACCCCACGAGACCACAGACCCCAGTCAGGACACCCCTCAGGACTACAGACTCCAGCTGGGACCACCTCCCCAAGACCCCATACCCTAGCTGGGACCCCATACCCTAACCAAGACCATGGAACCTCATTCAGACCCCAGCCAGGACCTCTACCGTGGGACCAAGATCCCCGACCCAGAGCCCACAGGGCACCGGGACCACTATGGGCGCCACATTCCCCCAGCTGGATCTTAGCCAGAATCATGGGTCTCACCCAGACCCACACGACCCACACCAGGATTGTGGGGCAGGACTCCCACAGAGGACTCTGGACTACTGCAAGGACCTTGCACCCCACACCCCACTTCCTACTGAGACCATAGACCCCACCCCAATTCCTGCCAGGCCACAGACACCACCCACCGAACCCATCCCTACACTGCCCTGTGCCCCGCAATCCTGCAGGGACCGCAGACCCCGACCCTGGCTCCTGCAGAGAACTCCAGACTACCCCAGGGACCACGAACAACCCCCTTCCCCATCCTGATCCCTACTGGGACAGCAGACTTGTACTTAGACCTTGCATGGGAACCCCAGATGACCACAGACTTACCTGGACTCCCTCAGGGAACCCCAGAGCACCACAGAACCCCCATCCAGACCCTTGCCAGGGAAAGGCTGAACCCCACAAGGGCCCCCCACCCAGACCCTTACCGGGGACTGGCTGAACCCCGCAAGGGCCCCCCACCCAGACCGTTACCGGGGACAGGCTGAACCCCGCAAGGGCCCCCAACCCAGACCCTTGCCGGGGACAGGCTGAAACCCCCACATGGACCCCTCACCCAGACTCCTGTTGGAATTCTTCATGGATTTCCCCACCCAGACACACTATGACCCACAAGGACACACCCAGACCTTCACCCCACCACAACCCTCCCAGTCCCACACCCAGTCCTCCAGAGGACCCCAGACCTGGCATCCAGGACTCCACACAGATCATAGCACCTGCTATGTTTAGAGGCAGGAGCCTCAGAGAGCCAGAGCGACACCATTTTAATCAACTCCATCTTAAAAACTAGGAAGTCACATTCCTTGCCAGCCACGGCCTGTGGTCATGAGATGTTTACAACAGAAGAAATGGCTTAATAATGCCTTCCATGACAAAAAACTCTACACAGACGACAGCAGAATGTCTGGATATCACCATGTCACCTGACTATGCTTTTAAAGATAATTACAGTCATGCTTTGACATGCTTGGCCATGAAAATGCAGAGTGGCTCTTTGTAAATCAACAAAGGAATGAATGCCACCCCGTCAGCTTACCTGCGTGGACCATAACCTAGCTTTTACGTAGATAAGACAGACCCCTATACAGGCGAAGTTTAAAACAAACACAACGTATTACACCTCTGTAATGGAATAGCTTTTTTTGTTTGTTTGTTTTTGGGATGGAGTCTCGCTCTGTTGCCCAGGCTGGAGTGCAGTGGTGCAACCTCAGCTCCCTGCCACCTCCACCTCCAGGGTTCAAGCGATTCTCCTCTCTCAGCCTCCTGGGTAGCTGGGATTGCAGCATGCACCGGCATGCACAGCTGATTTTTGTATTTTTAGTAGAGATGGGATTTCACCATGTTGGTCAGGCTGGTCTCGAACTCCTGACCTCAGGTAATCTGCTCACCTCTGTCTCCCAAAGTGCTGGGATGACGGGCGTGAGCCACCGCACCAGCCTGTAATTGAATCGTTTCTAATAAACTAAAACTTTCCTGTATTGTTTTTCTTTTTTTGAGACAAGAGTCTCACTCTCTCGCCCATGGTAAAACCCCAAATTGGTGTGTTTTCCTTTGTTCTTTGTACAGTCGTGACAAGATGGCTAGCGAGGGTACCCTTCCTGCAGTCCAGGAGGTAAAAATTGCATTTCGGAAAGATCCTTTGTGTCAGCGCTGATTCTTCTTTGCAGCACCGAGCATCTATTTCCAACAGACAGCACGGGGAGGAGGTGCTCGGTAGAGGGACTTAACCCTAGTGGAAGAGAGACGGGTATTGTCGGCATGGGGGGGCCTTGTCCTTTGAGCTTCTGGTTGACCCAGGGCCAACTTCCCCACCACGCATCCTAAGCCGAGTGTCAGGAGCTCCTGAAACTCTTCAGAGTCTGCAACCATGCTTTCTGTTAATGTCCCTCAAATCAGAAAATAATATATGTATATAATAACAATAATGAATGTAAATCATGCACACAGTCCAGAAAATACGTCTTTTTAGCAGCACAGTCATAAGATGTATGAGGTCTCAGTCTGTTGCTCAGGCTGCAGTGCAGTGGTGCAGTCTCGGCTCACTGCAGCCTCCGCCTCTGGGGTTCAAAGCATCTGGTTTTTGTTTTTGTTTTTGAGAGCAAGTCTTTGATTTCTGTCGCCAGGCTGGAGTGCAGTGGCTCACTGCAGCCTCCGTCTCCCTAGTTCAAGTAATTCTCCTCCCTCAGTCTCCCAAGTAGCTGGAATTACAGGTGTCCGCCACCGTGCCCCGCTCATTTTTGTATTTTTTAGCAAAAACACGGTTTCACCACGTTGGCCGGGCTGGTCTTGAGCTCCTGGCCTTGTGATCCACCTGCCTCAGCCTCCCAAAGTGGTGGGATTATAGGTGTGAGCCACCACGCCAGGCCCCAAACATTTTCCTGCCTCAGCTTGTGAAGTGGCTAGCACGACAGGTGCACGTCACTATGCCTCACTATTTTGTTTGTTTGTTTTTGGCAGAAATGGGAGCTTGCTACGTTGCCCAGGCTGGTCTCAAGTTCCCGGGCTTAAGCAATCCTCCTGCCTCAGCCTCCCGAAAACCTTCAGTTACAGACGTGAGCCACCATATTTGGTATGTTTTTCAGCAGAAAAGGCAAAGATGGCCTCAGTATCGCCCTTCAGGGGACCTGATCCTAAAACATCACTGTGGGGTTGGGTGGTCAGTTCCCCTCAGCCCCTCGTCACCCAGGAGGACGACAGTCAGGTCAGCCACACTTCAAACAGACACAGCTTGAGGTTTCTCTAGGGAATCTTGTTCTGTTAAATAGAACGTGCGGGGCCAAAGTTTAGGCCACGAACACAATTCCTGAGAACTCAGTGCCTCCCCACCTTGAGATTCTCCTGGAAATCTAGCAGGCTGGAAAGGGACCGTCCTGGTTGTTACAGGATATGTGGGCCGGGCCCCCCGAGGGTGAGGGACGCGGCGTCCTTCATTCCCCTTCTGTGTCTGGCTGGTAGTCTCAGCTAGCTCTGGACATGAACAATTCTCAAGGCTTTTTCTTTTTCATTTTTTTGTTTTTTGAGATGGAGTCTTGCGTTCCGACGCAGGCTGGAGTGCCGTGGCGCCATCTCGGCTCACTGCAACCTCTGCCCCCATCCCGCCACCCCAGTTCAAGCGATTCTCCTACCTCAGCCTCCCGAGTAGCTGGGATTACAGGTGCCCACCACCACGCCCAGCTAATTTTTGTGTTTTTAGTAGAGAGGGGTTTTCCCCATGTTGGCCAGGCTGGTCTCAGACTCCCAACCTCAGGTGATCCACCTACCTCCTCATCCTGAAGCACTAGAATTACAAGCATGAACCCCACAGCTGGCCCCAGCTCAGTTTCTTAAGGACTCCATAACAAGGGAGGGAGAAATTCACCAACTGGGGGCCTTCCTTCCGATGCTGAAGGTGCACAATTCTTGCTATTTCTAACTCTGAATTCTAGAGGGGGTTCTTTCAGATGCAGAGCTTCAGCCTGGTGCACTGGCTCACATCTATAATCCCAGCAGTTTGGGAGGCCGAGGCAGGAGGATCGCTTGAGGCTAGGAGTTCAAGAGCACCCTGAGCAATATAGCCAGGCCTCATCTCTACAGAAAATAAAGAAAAAATGAGCTTAGTGTAGTGGCATGCACCTGAGGTCCCGGCTGCTTGGGAGGCTCAGGTGGGACAATGGCTTGAGCTGTGATGGTACGATTGCAGCCTGGACAACAGAGCAAAACCCTATCTCACACACACACACAAAACAGAAGCAGAAGAAGCTGGGCGCATTGGCTCACACCTGTAATCCCGCGCTTTGGGAGGCGGAGGCAGGCAAATCACCTGAGGTCAGGAGTTCGAGACTAGCCTGGCCAACATGGAGAAACCCCATCTCTACTAAAAATACAAAAATTAGCCAGGAGCGGTGGCACACACCTGTAGTCCCAGCTACTTGGGAGGCCGACGCAGGAGAATCGCTTGAACCCGGGAAGCGGAGGTTGCCGTGAGCCAAAATCACGCCATGGCACTCCAGCCTGGCAACAAGAATGAAACTTGGTCTCAAAACAAACAAACAAAAACAAAAACCAAGACACAAAAGAAGCAGAAGGAGCTGTTTGGAGCCAGCATGGCTCATTTGCCCGCAAGAACTCACAGGAAGTCTGCGAATAGAGACAGGTAGGGCACCTAGAAAGTGCAACAGCTGCAATTCTCACCACCCGCCCCCACCCCGCCACACCAAACAAACTCCCTGAGCACCTCTCTACCGCGCAGGGGGTTGGGGAGATGCTGAGGCTGATGTCATTTCCAAAACAGGACCTCAGGATCTCCCAGACACACTGCTGCCGACAGTCTTCTGAGTTTTCGTTTTCCATTTTTAATTATTCTACATGTGAAAACCAGAAAAGGTCCTGAGACAAGACTCCATCAATTCAGAAAGTTTATTTTGCCAAGGTTGAGGACGTGCCCCTGAGACGCAGGCTCAGGCAGTCCCGATGGCATGTGCCCGAGGTGGTCGGGGCACTGCTTGGTTTTATAGCTGTTGAGGAGGCATGAGACATCGGTCAATACATGTTAAGATGTGCGTGGGTCCTGTCCGGGAATGCGGGACAACTCGAGGCAGGGAGGGGGCTTCCAGCTCACAGGTTAAGACACAAACGGTTGCATTCCTTTGAGTGTCTGATTAGCTTTTAACTGAATACACAATTTACAGGAATAGGGTAAAGGAAGCAGGCAGGTATGCATTTGTCTCACGTGAGTAGAGGGATAACTTTGAGTTATTCATTTATTGTTTTTGAGACAGAGTTTTACTCTTTTGCCCAGGCTGGAGTGCAGTGGCGTGATCTCAGCTCACTGCAACCTCTGTCCCCTGGGTTTAAGAGATTCTCCTGCCTCAGTCTCCTGAGTAGCTGGGGTTACAGGTGCGCACCACCACACCTGGCTAATTTTTGTATTTTTAGTAGACACGGGGTTTCACCATGTTGGTCAGGCTGCTCTCAAACTCCTAACCACTTGCCTCGACCTCCCAAAGTGCTGGAGTTACAGGCACGAACCACTGCGCCCGGCCCCATGAGTTGAATTTTTTTAACCTCTCACATGCATGAGTGACAACATGGAGTGTTTTCCTTGACTTTTTCCCATTCTTCACTCCGGCAAACAAACCTGATTTTACCATGAGGCCGCCGTCATAGAATGGCAGCTACGTGTGCCCAGCCGTTGACCGTGGTGTGACTTCACTATCCGTGCATAAAAAAGCATGCGCGTTAGGGCCCAGATTGGCATGGGGACCATAAAAATGGTGATCAAAAGCCGGGCATGGTGGCTCAAGCCTGTAATCCCAGCACTTTGGGAGGCCGAGGCGGGTGGATCACGAGGTCAAGAGATCGAGACCATCCCGGTCAACATGGTGAAACCCCGTCTCTACTAAAAATACAAAAAATTAGCTGGGCATGGTGGCACGTGCCTGTAATCCCAGCTACTCAGGAGGCTGAGGCAGGAGAATTGCTTGAACCCAGGAGGCAGAGGTTATGGTGAGCCGAGATCGCGCCATTGCACTCCAGCCTAAGTAACAAGAGCGAAACTCCGTCTCAAAAAAAAAAAAAATGGTGATTAATGTTTTGGTTTCAGGCCAAGTGCGGTCGCTCATGCCTGTTTTCCCTACAGTTTGGGAAGCTGAAGTGAAAAGCTCCCTTGAGCTCAGGAGCTCAAGACCAGCTTGAGTAACAGGGTGGAACTCTGTCTTTGAAAAATACAAAAAAATTAGCCAGGATGGTGGCGTGCACCTGCGGGCCCAGCGACTTGAGAAGCTGAGGTGGGAGAATCGTTTGACCAGGGAGGTCATCACAGTGTTACTCCACGCCAGCCTGAGCCACAGAGCGAGAACCTGTCTCAAAAACGAAAACAAGAACGAAACAGAACAAAAAAAGAAACGCTTCTTTTCAGCCTCAGGCTTTCCTGCTGTTCCTACTCTGAACTTGAGACAAGAAATGGTCAGCTTTCTGAAGCGATGTCTGTTAAAAACTCTGCACGATTCCGCTTAGCACATTCCACCCAGTGAGTGTTGGAGAGGATTCTGCTTTTCGTTTCTGACCTCTTCAGAGCCTTGGTTTTGGAAGCAGCTGCAGTCTTTTCACCGATGATGTGGGCACTCACAGAATGTTTACAGCTGAAGTGTCTGGGCGGGGCAGTGGGAGGCATGAAAGAGATGCTGCCTTTGAAATCTGTTGCTAAATCTGTTATCCACTGTAATTCTCTTTCATTGTAAGGAGCAGAAAGACAGTAAGAGCAGGTGCAGAGACGGCAGGCTGGCTGTGCTGTCCTTCCTTGAGAGCGGGAAGCTTCCTGAGATTCAGACGCCTGCCAGTCACCAAACCCCACATACACCTGGCTGTGTGCTTTCATTGAAAGTGGACTTTAGGCCGGGGGCGACGGCTCACACCTGTAATCCCTGCACTTTGGGAGGCCGAGGTAGGTGGATCACCTGATGTCAGGAGTTTGAGACCAGCCCGGCAAACATGATGAAACCCTGTTTCTACTAAAAATACAAAAAATTAGCCAGACATGGTGGCCAGCACCTGTAATCCCAACTACTCAGGAGGCTGAGGCAGGAGAATTGCCTGAACCCCGGAGGCGGAGGTTGCAGTGAGCCGAGATTGTGCCATGACACTCCAACCTGGGTGACAAGAGCAAAACTTCGTCTCAAAAAAAAAAAAAAAAAAAAAAAAAAAAGAAACTCTAAATAGCTAATGATGACTTTTTATTTCAGCTCTAGTCTGTAAGGTCAGATTGATTTATTTCTTTATTTCTCTTTCTTTCCCTTTCTCTCCTCTTCCCCCTTCTTCCTACTTCCTCCTCCTCCTCCTCCTCCCTCCCTTCCTTCCTTTCTCTTTCTTTTCTTCCTTTTGAGATGGGGTCTTGCTATGTTGCCTAGGCTGGTCTTAAACTCCTGGCCTCAAGTGATCCTCCCACCTTCACCTCCCAAAGTGCTAGGATTACAGTCATGAGCCACCAAAACCAGCCTGAGGTTTCTGTTTTCTTTCTTTTTTTTTTTTTTTCTTGAGATGGAGTCTCGTCCTGTCACCCAGGCTGGAGTGCAGTGGCACGATCTCCACTAACTGCAACCTTCACCTCCTGGGTTCAAGTGATTCTCCTGCCTCAGCCTCCCAAGTAGCTGGGATTACAGGCATGCACCACCACACCTGGCTAATTTTTGTATTTTTGGTAGAGATAGGGTTTCACCACGTTGGTAAAGCTGGTCTCGAACTCCTGATTGCATCATCCTCACCATCACCTTATCATCACCATCACTATCCTCACCACCATCATCATCATCTTCACCATCCTCATCCTCACCATCATCCTCACCATCACCATCCTCACAACCATCATCATCATCCTTACCATCATCATCCTCCTCCTCCTCATCATCCTTACCATCACCATCATCACCATCATTCTCCTCACCATCACCATCATCATCATCACCATCATCATCCTCACCATCGCCATCATCATCGCCATCATCAGCATCATCAACAGCATCCTCACCATCATCATCATCCTCACCATCACCATCATCATCCTCACAACCATCATCATCATCCTCATCATCATCCTCACCATCATCATCACCATCACCATCATCACAACCATCATCATACTCACCATCATCATCCTCACCGTCACCATCATCATCCTCACAACCATCAACATCATCCTCACCATCATCACCCTCACCATCACCATCACCATCATCATCCTCACAACCATCATCCTCACCATCATCAGCATCATCCTCACTGTCACCATTATCATCACCATTCTCACCATCATCATCCTCACCATCACCATCATCATCCTCACCATCCTCATCCTCACCATCATCATCAACCTCACCATCATCATCCTCACCATCATCAGCATCATCCTCACTGTCACCATTATCATCACCATTCTCACCATCATCATCCTCACCATCACCATCATCATCCTCACCATCCTCATCCTCACCATCATCATCAACCTCACCATCATCATCCTCACAACCATCACATCAACCTCACCATCATCATCCTCACCATCGTCAGCATCATCCTCACTGTCACCATTATCATCACCATTCTCACCATCATCCTCACCATCACCATCACCATCTTCACCATCACCATCACCACCATCACCATCACCATGACTGTCACCATCATTGTCCCCGTTCTCACCATCACCATCCTCACCATCACCACCATCACTGTCACCATCATTGTCCCCGTTCTCACCATCACCATCCTCACCATCACCATCCTCACTGTCACCATCATCATTTTTATCACCAAGCTTGAATGCTGAGTTTGTCTTCTTTTCCTGGGACCCTTGACCTCCAGTTTTATTGTGTGTGCCAGAAAAGTCTTCATAATTATGTGGCCTCTGATCATTATTTCTAAGAGAATAACAGGAATCATGGCGGACATATTCTGCCTGAATTTGTCGAGACTGTATTAAGAGCTCTGAACATGAATATGAACATTGGGCATTTTTTTCCTGGGCAGCACTCATATGCAGTGTTTGGATATTCTCCTTTTAAAAATTTCCTCCTCAGGCCGGGCGCGGTGGCTCAAGCCTGTAATCCCAGCACTTTGGGAGGCCGAGGCGGGTGGATCACGAGGTCAAGAGATCGAGACCATCCTGGTCAACATGGTGAAACCCCGTCTCTACTAAAAATACAAAAAATTAGCTGGGCATGATGGCGCGTGCCTGTAATCCCAGCTACTCAGGAGGCTGAGGCAGGAGAATTGCCTGAACCCAGGGGGCGGAGGTTGCGGTGAGCCGAGATCGCGCCATTGCACTCCAGCCTGGGCAACAAGAGCGAAACTCCGTCTCAAAAAAAAAAAAAAAAAATTCCTCCTCTCGGGCACAGTGGCTCACGCCTGTAATCCCAGCACTTTGGGAGGCCGAGGTGGGTGATTCACAAGGTCAGGAGATCGAGACCATCCTGGCTAACACGGTGAAGCCCAACTTTACTAAAAATATAAAAACTTAGCCGGTGTGGTGGCATGCATCTGTAGTCCCAGCTTCTCGGGGGATGCTGAGGCAGGAGAGTCTATGGAATCGGGAGGTGGAGGTTGCAGTAAGGAGACCTTGCACCACTGCACTCCAGCCTGGTGACAGGGTGAGGCCCAGTCTCAAAAACAAAAATTTCCGCTTCCTGTTGCAGAGTCTCTGGCAGCTGCCAGCTCTGTCACGATTCTGCAGGCTAGTAAACCTACAGACGTTCTCACTTCCCCAAAATTAACTGGCTTTGGGAACCCCCTGCAGAAACGCTCGTCAAGCCTGATTTCCACAGGGCAGTTCCCTATTTATCAAAGAGTTCCTCAGCTCACGTTTCTGCCTGTTTGGGGTCATATTCCAAGGGCCTTCAAGTTGTTTTTTGAAAGACTTGATCCAGAGTTAATCCTTGTGATCTCCTGGATGTTCGGACCACACTATTCTTCAATGACTGGAAGTGAGATTCAAGAATTAAGAGCATTTCTTTCTTTTCTTTTCTTTTCTTTTTTTTGACACAGAGTCTCCTTCTGTCGCCCAGGCTGGAGTGCAGTGGTGTGATCTTGGCTCACTGCAACCTCCGCCTCCCAGGTTCAAGCGATTCTCCTGCCTCAGCCCCCTGGGTAGCTGGGATTATAGGCGTGTGCCAGAACGCCCGGCTAATTTTTATATTTTCAGCAGAGACCGGGTTTCGCCATGTTGGCCACGATGGTCTCAGTCTCTTGACCTTGTGATCCACCTACCTCAGCCTCCCAAAGTGCTGGCACTACAGGTGTGAGCCACCGTACGCTCAACACCAGAAAAATCCCAATAAAGCATTTTTCCTGAAAAGACTTGACCAGCGCTTTTCTTTCTTTCTTTCTCTCTTTCTTTCTTTCTTTTTTTTTTTTTTTTTTTTTGAGACGGAGTTTTCGCTCTTGTTACCCAGGCTGGAGTGCAATGGCGCGATCTCGGCTCACCACAACCTCCGCCTCCTGGGTTCAAGCAATTCTCCTGCCTCAGCCTCCTGAGTAGCTGGGATTACAGGCACGTGCCACCATGCCCAGATAATTTTTTGTATTTTTAGTAGAGACGGGGTTTCACCATGTTGACCAGGATGGTCTGGATCTCTCGACCTCGTGATCCACCCGCCTCGGCCTCCCAAAATGCTGGGATGACAGGCGTGAGCCACCGCGCCCGGCCGACCAGCGCTTTTCAAAGCTGTCAAGGTCATTGTTCCAAACCAAGACAAGTGTGGAAAACTGTCCAGGTGAAGAGAAACCCAAGTGGACGTGATAACGAAACGCCCCGTGGGGCGGTGAAAGAAAAATCTCTTGGCTCCCCTCAAGCTGGGAACTTCCCCGGCAGCCTGCCTCCCATTCTATTCAAGGTCACCCCTCTGCTCACTGGGGCACATGCATATTCTCATGGCCTCTGCTGGAAAGACAAATCAGAAACTCAGAAGAATGAAACCATTTGCTTCTCACCGACCTCTGACCTGGAAGCCCCCTCCCTGCTTCCAGTCGTCCTGCCTTCTCGACAGAACCCAGTTCCTTCTAACCTGTATTGATTGATGTCCCCTGTCTCCCTAAAATGTATACAAGCAAGCTGTGCCCAGCCACCTAGCACACAGCTTCTTTGCTTCCCTGTCTTTCTCCGTCTCTCTCTTTCTGTCTCTGTCCTTCCTTTTTCTTCTCCATCCCTCTTTCCTTCCCTCCCTCTCTCCTTCCTTCTTTCCTTCCTCCCTTCTTTCTCTGTATCTCTCTCTCCCCGTCCCTCCCTCCCTCGGGAGCTCATGAGGCCGTGTCATGGGTGCGCGTCCTTACCTTTGGCAAATACATTTCCTCAAATGATGGAGACTTGTCTCATCTTTCTTGACTGACAGTCCCTGAATGGTATCCTAACCATTGGAGGAAAAAAAAAAAAAAAAAAAAAAAACAACTAAAGAAATCTGAATAGGGTATGGGCTGATTAATAGTAATGTATCAGTACTGCTTGGTGAATTACCACGTGGGCACCATACCAACAGACGATGTTTATGATGGGGCATAAATACCTCATGCAGGTGACGGGACGCTGGGTGCAGCAAGCCACCATGGCACATGCAGACCTATGTAACACACCTGCACGATCTGCACATGGACCCCAGAACTTAAAGTATAATGAAAAAAGAACTCCTGCTATGTTTAAAAGTTTTCCGTAAATCTGAAATGATTCTGAAACACACAAACAAAAAAAAATCTGAACTCTACATGACATGTCAAATCTGCACTCTGTTAAAGCATCAACACTGAGATTGAAGTTCCTCTCAATAAAGCAGTGATTAAAAACACCTCAGATGGTCTGGCGTGGTGGCTGACGCCGTTCCTCCCAGCACTTTGGGAGGCTGCGGTGAGTGGATCACCTGGGGTCAGAAGTTTGAGACCAGCCTGGCCAACGTGGTGAAATCCCGTCTCTACTTAAAATACAAAAATGAGTTGGTTGTGGTGGTGCGCAGCTGTAGTCCCAGGCAGTCCAGGGAGACTGACGCAGGACGATCGCTTGAACCCAGGAGGTGGACGTCGCAGGGAGCCGAGGTCGTGCTGTTGCTCTGTAGCCTGAGTGACAAGAGCCAGACTCAGTCTCCAAAAACAAAAATGAAAAACAAACAAAGAAACGAAAACCCTGGAACGATCTCCTGTGTGCACGGGAATCTGTAATATTACAGCGGCCGGCAGGATGACGGGGCCCCAGAAGGCCTGATGTTGGCTCCACACGTCCCTATTCCCTATTCGCCCAAGGAGATTCTGATACAGACACGACCTGTCACTTCATGTTTCACTCAGTGCAGCAGTGCCCCAGATTGAGTCTGTGTGCAGAAACGCTGCTGTCTGCAACGCTCTAAATGCCACGGAAGGCTAAGACGCTTTCCCGCGAGATGGACTTGACAGGAGAAGCATCACACATCACCTGGTGTTTAAAATATCCCTGCATTCTAACACCGTTCTTTTAAAAACCAGATGCAATTGCCATAATGCAAATGCAGTCTCTGCAGCTCATCTTCGGCACCCTCCGGGGTCCCATGTCACCCTCCCTCTGTCACTGCTTCACTTCAGAACTGGTTGAATGACGCTAGTAGCTGTATTCCCATTAAAAATCAAATGTGATACGTAGCACTTTCATATTCCTGCGGACTGCGTGGCCTAGCCTTCCCTCCCCTCCCCTCCCCTCTCCTCCCTCACCTTCCCTTCTCCCTCCCTCCCTTCTCCCTGGCTCCCTCCCTCCCTCTCTTCCTTCCTTCTTTCCTTCTTTCTCTCCCTCCCTCCCTCCTTACTTCATTCCCCTCTCTCTTCTTTTTTTTTTTTTTTTTTTTTTTTTTTTTTTTTTTTTTTTTTGAGACGGAGTTTCGCTCTTGTTACCCAGGCTGGAGTGCAATGGCGCGATCTCGGCTCACCGCAACCTCCGCCTCCTGGGTTCAGGCAATTCTCCTGCCTCAGCCTCCTGAGTAGCTGGGATTACAGGCACGTGCCACCATGCCCAGCTAGTTTTTTGTATTTTTAGTAGAGACGGGGTTTCACCATGTTGACCAGGATGGTCTCGATCTCTCGACTTCGTGATCCACCCGCCTCTGCCTCTCAAAGTGCTGGGATGACAGGCTTGAGCCACCGCGCCCGGCCTCCTCTCTCTTCTTTCCTTCCCTCCTTCCTTCCTTCCTTCCCTCCCTCCTTCCTTCCTGCCTTCCTGCCTTGCTTCTTTGCTGACAGGGTCTTTCTCCATCACCCAAGCTGGTGTTCAGTGGACCATCATCCCTCACTGTGGCATGAAACCCCCGGGCTCAGGCTGTCTTTCCAGCTCAGCCTCCTGAGTACTGGAACTATAGGATGTACTCACCGTGCTCGGCTATATTTTTTTAGTTTTTTTGGTAAAGACAAGGGTCAGGGGGTCTCACTATGTTGCCCAGGCTGGCCTCGAACTCCTGGCCTCAAGCAATCTTCCGACCTTGGCCTCCTAAAGCATTGGGGTTACAGGCATGAGCCAGCGCACCCAGCCTGTTATTTTTTTTAAATATTTTATCAGTTATTATTTTCTTATATGTCATCATATTTCATCAGACATCCATGCCTTGGTTACCTTCCATAGTGCTATATATATATAAATATATATATACATATATATATATGTATGTATATTCCTTTAAATATATATATATTTCCTTTAAAATGTATATTTTTTGTCAAATAACACTATAGAATATATTTATATAAAGGTATATATATGTATTTTTCTTAAAAAATTTTTTTTGTTGAGACGGAGTCTTGCTTTGTCGCTAGGCTGGAGTGCAGTGGCGTGATCTTGGGTCACTACAACCTCTGCCTCCTGGGTTCAAGCGATTCTCCTGCCTCAGCCTCCGAAGTAGCTGGGACCAGAGGCACGCACCACCACGCCCAGCTAATTTTTGTATTTTTAGTAGAGACGGGGTTTCATCATGTTGGCCAGGAAGGTCTCGATCTCTTGACCTCATGATCCACCCACCTCGGCCTCCCAAAGTGCTGGGATTACAGGCATGAGCCACCGCGCCCGGCCCTTTAAAAACTTTTTCTAGAAATCCATAAATACATGAGTCAACAAAGTTAAGCCATTTAGTTAAGTCTAGTTAGGTGACTGTTTGCCTCACAGGTAGTGCGTTTGGATTTGACTTAGGAAAAATAAACACATATTGCAGAAATCCTTTAGAATTTGAGGGCATGGAAGAATGTTGGCGTTACAGTTTGGGTGTGTCCCCACCCAAATCTCATCCTGAATTACAGCTCCCATAATTCCCAGGTGGTGTGGGAGGTACCAGGTGGAAGGTAATTGAATCATGGGGGTGGTTCCCCCATACTGCTCTTGTGGTAGTGGATGAGTCTGAGAGATCTGATGGTTTTATCAGGGACAACCCCTTTCGCTTGGGTCTCGTTCCCTCTTGAGTGCCGCCATGTAAAACATGCCCTTCACCTTCCACCATGATTGTGAGACCTCCCAGTCACGTGAAACTGTGAGTCCATCAACCCTCTTTTTCAGGAACACTGTTACACTGTTGGTGGGAGTGTAAACTAGTTCAGCCATTGTGGAAGACAGTGTGGGATTCCTCAAGGATCTAGAAATAGAAATTCCATTTGACCCAGCAATCCCATGACTGGGTATATACCCAAAGGATTGTAAATCATTCTGTTATAAAGACACATGGATACGTATGTTCATTGCGGTGCTGTTTACAATAGCAAAGACCTGGAACCAACCCAGATACCCATTGATGATAGACTGGACAAGGAAAATGTGGCATATGGACACCATGGAATACTATGCAGCCATGAAAAACGATGAGTTCATGTCCTTTGCAGGGACATGGGTGAATCTGGAAACCATCATTCTCAGCAAACCGACACAAGAACAGAAAACCAAACACCACAAGTTCTCACTCATAGGCGGGTGTTGAACAATGAGAACACGTGGGCATAGGGAGGGAAGCATCACACACTGGGGTGGGTTGGGGGGTGAGGGGCTAGGGGAGGGACAGCGGGGGTGGACAGGCTGGGGAGAGAAAACACTGGGAGAAATGCCTGATGTAGGCAATGGGGGGACGGAGCCTGCAAACCACCATGGCATGTGTGTACCTATGTAACAACCCTGTGCGATGTGCACGTGCACCCCAGGGCTTAAAGTACAATAATAATAATAATAGTAAAAACCTCTTTTTCATGATCAATCACCCGGTCTCCCCAGGTCTGTCTTGATCAGCAGCGTGAAAACAGACTAAGACGGTTAGCTTCCCGTTAACTTGCAGTGATCGCCAAAGTGCTCACACAGAGCGTAGGCTCGTGGGTCTAGAGCAAGAGCGCAGGGGTGTACACACACAGACGGGTGTAGCAGGAAGCGGGTGGTGCAGGGAAGGTGGGCGGGGAAGGAGGATTTCATAAAGGGACTCTTTACCGATGTCTAGCCAGGACACTGGGGCAAGCATCCAGAGATGGGGCAGAAGCTGCAGGCTCGGAAACAGGAGAGCTCGCCCCCCAACTCAGAGAATGACGGCAAAAGAAAGAGGCAGAGGCCAGAAGCCAGCGAGGAACAACTCCACGAACAAGGCCACCTGACCGGTGCTGGGACATCGCACCCCTGTCATCCCAGCACATTGCAAGGCCAAGGCAGGTGGATCAGGAGGTCAGGAGATCGAGACCATCCTGGCCAACAGGGTGAAACCTCGTCTCTACTAAAGTACAAAAAAAAAAAAAAGAAAAATTAGCCAGGCATGGTGGTGGGTGCCTGTAGTCCCAGTACTCTGGAGGCTGAGACAGGAGAATCGCTTGAACCCGGGAAGCGGAGGTTACCGCGAGCTGAGATGGCGCCACTGCACTCCAGCCTGGGCAACGGAGCAAGATGCCATCTCAAAAAACAAAATGAAACAAAACAGAAGGAGAAAGCCAAGGGCAGAGGGAACCCAGGGCTAAGTCACTCCGATCTTACTCTCCTCCTGTCTCCAACCTCGGTGGGGATTCCCCAGGGTCAGACCCAAAACTGGCATCCGGAAGGCAAGAGAACCCCACGCACGCGGTGTCTGTGCGTCAGCCTCGGCCTCCCTGCCTCGCCATGGCCCCTTCGGCTCTCCCCTGGGCTGAGAAGGTTGGAGAAACGTACAAAGTGACTCAGAGACACACAAGGAAAGAACCTGGCGCAGGCATTCAAGAAAAGTGACAGCAGATAGATGAGGAGACGTGCCACGCTTTTCTACCATTGAAACATTTTAATAGGGGAAAAAGAACCCTAATTAGTATGTAACAAAGGAAAAACAGAAGGGACTGAGGAAGGCAGGGAGGGGCCGCATTCATTCATTTAGCGGAGATGTCTGACGGCCAGGCAGCATTAGGACCTGAAAAGAAACCCAGGGTCTGTGGTGAACAAAACGCACAGCAGTGTTTGCTTCCTGACGGCCTCAGCGTTAGCAGACGCCAGTGAGATTTCATCGTTTCTGGAAAGATTTGTTGGCATTCCCTCTAAAAGCATTTGCCCCAACATGTTTTTAGAAAGCAAGCAGATTTTTTCCCCTCGAATCGTTACATGAAAAATACTTGGAGGCCAGGCGCGGTGGCTCAAGCCTGTCATCCCAGCACTTTGGGAGGCCGAGGCGGGTGGATCACGAGGTCAAGAGATCGAGACCATCCTGGTCAACATGGTGAAACCCCATCTCTACTAAAAATACTAAAAATTAGCTGGGCATGGTGGCGCGTGCCTGTGTTCCCAGCTACTCAGGAGGCTGAGGCAGGAGAATCGCCTGAACCCAGGAGGCGGAGGTTGCGGTGAGCCGAGATTGCGCCATTGCACCCCAGCCTGGGTAACAAGAGCGAAACTCCGTCTCAAAAAAAAAAAAAAAAAAAAGAAAAAGAAAAGAAAAATACTTGGAAAATACTGATGGTTTCACAACAGCGTGAATGTAATTCATGTCACCACGTGCTACACTTAAACATGGTTTACATGAGGCACCTTATGTTTTATTTACATATTATCATAATTAATACATATTATAGTTCACCATCCTTTACCTCCCCTCCATGTATCAGTCCATTTTCACACTGCCGATAAAGACGCACCTGAGACTGGGTAATTTATTTTTCACCCAGGCTGGAGTGCAGTGGCGCGATCTCAGCTCACTGCAAACTCCGCCTCCTGGGTTCAAGCGATTCTCCAGAGTCTACGTCTCCATCAGTCCTTAAAGTGTCGTTACAGTGACGCATTAAGATTTTGAATGAAGCCGGGCGCGGTGGCTCAAGCCTGTCATCCCAGCACTTTGGGAGGCCGAGGCGGGTGGATCACGAGGTCAAGGGATCGAGACCATCCCGGTCAACATGGTGAAACCCCGTCTCTACTAAAAATACAAAAAATCAGCTGGGCATGGTGGCACGTGCCTGTAATCCCAGCTACTCAGGAGGCTGAGGCAGGAGAATTGCTTGAACCCAGGAGGCGGAGGTTGCGGTGAGCCGAGATCGCGCCATTGCACTCCAGCCTGGGTAACAAGAGCGAAATTCCGTCTCAAAAAAAAAAAGATTTCGAATGAATGGGTATCAGAACGGGGCTGTCAGCTGGCCACATGAACCATCTCCCTGAGAGGCATGGCACTGCACAGCAAGAACAGCGCCTCACTTCTTGATTTAGCTGCCATTCTTTGCAGAACTGCTCATTCTCTCCCCTGCTATTTTTTTTTTTTTTTTTTTTTTTTTTTTTGAGACGGAGGGGAACTCAGGCAGGATGCGGGAAGTAGAAAAGTTCCTTTTTAAAGTTTCTTTCTTGTTAAAGAATAAATCATAAGTGTGCTCATAACTGTGTGCGGCCCTATCCTCTGCAGCTGTTAGACCCGCCGTACTCACAGGCACATAGTACATTCTGTGTCCCTGTACTGTCACCGAGACACCTGTGCTGGACGTGCTCACAGGTGTGTCCCGGCACTCCGTGGCTTTTACCTGTTTAGAAAAGTTTTTTTTTTTTTTTTTTTTTTTTGAGACGGAGTTTCGCTCTTGTTACCCAGGCTGGAGTGCAATGGCGCGATCTCGGCTCACCGCAACCTCCGCCTCCTGGGTTCAGGCAATTCTCCTGCCTCAGCCTCCTGAGTAGCTGGGATTACAGGCACGCGCCACCATGCCCAGCTAATTTTTTGTATTTTTAGTAGAGACGGGGTTTCACCATGTTGACCAGGTTGGTCTCAATCTCTCGACCTTGTGATCCACCCGCCTCGGCCTCCCAAAGTGCTGGGATTACAGGCTTGAGCCACCGCGCCCGGCTAAAAAAGTTTTAAGTTATTAGCCAGTCGGGTTTGAGTTTAGATGCTGAGGTCTGGCTCCAGCCCATGGAGCTCAGACATGGCAGGAAGGACGACCCCACATGCGTCAGGGATCAATGTGTGTGTTTTTCTTTGTTCATCGTATTCTCGGGGCTTGATGGCCAGTGAGGGTCCCCTCCCTGCAGCCCAGGAGGTAAAAACTGAGTTGCTGAGAGATCCTCTATCTCAGATCTGATTTTGCCTTGGGGCACAGAGCCTCTGTTTCCGACACATATTTTCATAATTAATACATGTTACATTTCAGGATGCTTTACCTCCACTAAGGTACTAGTCCATTTTCACCCTGCTGATAAGGACATATCTGAGATTGAGTAATTTCTTTTTTATTTTAATTTTTCTGAGAGTCTCCTTCTGCCCCCTAGGCTAAAATGCAGTGGTGTGATCTTGGCTCACTACAACCACCGCCTCTCCGATGCAAGCAATTCTCCTGCCTCAGCCTCTCTAGTAGCTGAGGTTACAGGCATACACCACCACACCCGGCCGATTTTTGTACTTTTTAGTAGAGATGGGGTTTCACCATGTTGGCCAAGCTGGTCTCAAACTCCCAACCTCAGGTGATCCACCTGCCTCAGCCTCCCAAAGTGCTGGGATGACAGGCACAAACCACTGTGCCCATCGAAGTGTAGGTGATTTATAAAGAAAGAAAGTTGAATGGACTCACAGTTCCACGTGGCTGGGGAGGCCTCACCACCATGGCAGAAGGCGAAAGGTGTGTCCTACATGGCAGCACACAAGAAAGAAAATGAGAGACAAGTGAAAGGAAAGACGGCTCATAAAACCCTCAGATTTCGTGAGACCTGTTTACTACATGAGAACAATGTGATTCAATGAACTCCCACCGGGTCCCTCCCACAACACAGGGGAATTATGGGAGTCACGGTTCAAGGTGAGATTTGGGCGGGGACACAGCCGAATCATATCACCCCCAAAACACAAGACGCACACAAACGCATGTACACACACAGACAGACACACACACATTCAAGGACTGAATGTGGTTTTCAATACGTGTCGACTTTCCTCAGATTATATTATTAATCTTCGTACAAATTAAATCTGGTCTCGCCTTTTCTTGAAGAATCACATGATCAACGATTTGAACTCTCCATGTGACAACGGGGTGGGAGGGGGGCGGGTAAGGTTCACACTGCAAGTCCCAACCTAGTATCAGACATCCAGCTGGAGGCTCAGGTGTCTTCTCCCTAGCCACTTCGGTCATGAAAGAAGTTTGGTTTGCTGTTCTGTTTACATATAGCCTCTGCCCTACTTTATTCTAAAATGGCCATGGCACTGATAGCTGAAAATGATGTCTGCACTTTAAAAAAAATTCTTTTCCCCAAGTTTGTTTGTTTTTGTTTTTGAGATGGACTCTTGCTCTGTCACCAGGCTAGAGTGCAATGGTGAGATCTCGGCCCACTGCAAACTCTGCCTCCTGGGTTCAAGCGATTTTCATGCCTCAGCCTCCTGAGTAGCTACCGACACATGCCACCACACCCAGCTAGTTTTTTGTATTTTTAGTAGAGATGGGGTTTCACCATGTTGACCAGGATGGTCTCGATCTCTTGACCACCCGCCTCGGCCTTCCAAAGTGCTGGGATGAGAAGGGTGAACCACCGAGCCATGTCCTTTCCAAGTTTTAAATGCATGTTCAGCCCAAGCATTGGAAGATTCTTGTGAACCGGTCTGGCAAACATTCTCCCATGCATTATGAGTTAGGCTTTTCATATATCTAAACTTGCCTGGAACACCGATTTTCAAATCAATGATTTTCTTTTATAATTTTTCTTCTAAAAAGAATCTATAAATGTACGTTTCCACATGTCAACACAGGAAGCCATTTAGTTAAGCCAAGTTAGGCGAAACTTTGTATTGAAAGCAGTATCATCACTGGTGATTGGGGAATCCGTGAGAACTGGATAGAGAATGAGTCATTTTCAGGGTAAAACTACCAAACAGAGAAAGAAAACCCGGACTTTTCTCCATGATTAAGGTCTCATCACTCTTGGTGAGCCTATTTTTATTTTTATTTAGGTTTTTTCTGAGACTCACTCTGTCACCCAGACTGGAATGCAGTGGCGTAATCTCAGCTCACTGCAACCTCCGCCTCCCAGGTTCAAGCTATTCTTCTGCTTCAGCCTCCCGAGTAGCTGGGATTATCAGGCATGTGCCATCACACCCAGCTAATTTTTGTAATTTTTTTTTTTTAAGAGACAGAGTTTCACCTTGTTGGTCAAGGTGGTTTTGAACTCCTGACCTCAGGTGATTCACCCACCTCGGCCTCCCAAAGTGCTGGGATTACAGGCGTGAACCACCACGCCCGGCCTGATTTTTGTCTTTTTGGTAGAGACAGGGTTTCGCCTTTTTGGCCAGGCTGGTCTCGAACTCCTGACCTCAGGCCATCCGCCCGCCTCAGCCTCCCATAGTGCTGGGCTGACAGGCGTGAGGCACCGCGCCCCGCCCACTGGTGAGTTTAATTAATAGTCCTTTCCAAATGTTTCATTTGCTTTGCTGTGCATCCCCTAAGCAAAGTGGAACTTGGATCGCAAGGCACTCAGTAAGTCCCAGCCAGATGCTTGCCGTCGTGAGTGTGTCAAATTGTAAAGTCAGACAGAGCGGCCGTCAGGACCACCCTCACTGTAGACGCTGCCTGCAAGCTTTGGCTCCAACTGACATCAGTCTTGAACACTTACTAGAATGGGGAAAAAGGAGTAAAATCGTGTCTTTTGCAGCAGCGTGAATAGAGCCGGAGTTCATGATGCTAAGTCAATTAACAAAGAAACAGAAAACGGCGGAGAAACATTAAGTTTACCCTTCCCCAGTGGCTCCCTTGTGGAGAATAACTTTTAGCTGGCAATGAGTGGGAGGTGGTAACAGCTGCCTACCTGGTGTATTTTTGAGTTATGAGTAAGTACAGAACACCTGTTAATTAAGAAGAATCACCTGTTCAGAGAGAATAACTCTGTGGATCAGAATCTGCTGCGGAGTCTTCAGCCTGGAATGCCGCCAGCCCCTGAGACCCTCAGCTCTGAAGGCTGCTGGCCCCCCGCTAGACACACTTGGCTGTTCTATCTGGCTGTCTGCCTCTCATCGCCTTCAGCGCCACCTGGGTGGGGGTCTCCCGGGCCAAGCTGGTCCTCAGTGAAAAACCAAATACCACATATTCTCATTTATACGTGGGGGGCTAAGCATTGTGTACAGGTGGACGTATACATGAGAACAGCAGTCACTGGGAATACAGCGGGGGAGAGAATAGGAGGATAAGGGTTAAAAAAAACGATCTGTTGGGTACCGAGCGCACTACCTGGGTGATGGTTTCATCCGTACTCCAAATCTCAGCCTCACACAATACACCTTGGTAACAAACCTGCACAGCTACCCACTGATGCCAAAATAAAAGTTGAAAAAATATTTTTTAAAAATACCCTGATGCGGTGGCTGACAGCTATCACCCAAGCACTTTTGAGGCTGAGGCGGGTGGATCACCTGAGGTCAGGAGTTCGAGACCAGCCTGACCAACATGGAGAAACTGTCTCTACTAAAAATACAAACTTAGCTGGGTGTGGCAGCACGTGCTTGTAATCCCAGCTACTCGGGAAGCTGAGGTAGGAGAATCCCTTGAGCCCGGGAGGCAGAAGTTGCAGTGAGCCGAGATTGCGCCATTGCACTCCAGCCTAGGCAACAAGAGTGAAACTCCATCTCAACCACCTAACTAACTTACTAACTAACTAACTAACTAAAGAAATAAATAAAGTGGTGATTGCTGCTCTTGGAACAGGGCTTGGTCCAGCCTGAACCAGCCTTTGCAAAAGAATTGGTATTGAAACAGAAAGTTTCTGCTCTAAACAGATAAATAATGTCTCCCGGAAATTGTAACACATAAGGAAATTCTCCTAAAAACATGGTCGAAATATGTATTTGAGGCTGTGCATTGTGGACCTGAATGCTAGCAAGATCAGCATGAAAGGATACGCAACTTCTGGTCGGGCGTGGTGGCTCATGCCTGTAATCCCAGCACTTTGGGAGGCCTAGGTAGGTGGATCATGAGGTCAGGAGTTCCAGAGCAACCTGGCCAATAGGGTGAAACCCCGTCTCTACTACAAATACAAACAAGTAGCTGGGCGTGGTGGGGCACACCTGTAGTCCCAGCTACTCAGGAAGCTGAGGCAGGAGAATCACTTGACCCCAGGAGGCGGACCCACCACCATGCCCAGCTAATTTTTGTATTTTTAGTAGAGATGGAGTTTCACCATGTTGACCAGGCTGGTCTCGAACTCTTGGCGTTAGGACATCCACTCCACACTCCCAAAGTCCTGGGATTACAGGCATGAGCCACCGGTGCTCAGCCGGTAATTAAATATTTGATGCATGAACTGGTTATGGGTTCAATTATATCCCCTCTCCCCCAAAGATATGGAAAAATGATAACTCTCGAAACCTATGTGTGTGACTTTCTTTGAAAACAGAGTCCTTGTAAATATCATTAATTACGTGAAAACAAGATCACGCTGGATTAAGGTGGGCCCTGATTCGATCACCTGTCTGTGCTAGTGTGACAAAAATATCAATAGACTCGGTGGCTTGCAAACGACAGGCAATCATTGACTGGGTGGCTTATAAACCACAGGCATTTATGGGTCACCGTGCTGGCCCTTGGAAATCCAAGATCAAGGTGTGAGAGATGAGTCACTCGTGGGGACTGTCTCTTTGTTTCCAAGACTGGGGCTCTGTAGTTCTGGCCCTGCTAATTCCGCCCATTAAGGCAGAGACCTTGCGACTTAATCACTTCCTGGAGGCCCCCCTCTTAATACGGTTGGATCAGGGATTAAACCTCAACGGGAATTTTGAAGGGATCCTGCTGTCACTTCACCTTTCACCATGGACCAGACGTCACCCTGAAAAGCCAGGACGTTTCCGCAGAGGGAATGTCAATTACGTGGCTAGATCTTATCTCTGTGTCCTGCTCTGTTTCTCATGCTGTGTGACTTCTTATCCTTCGGTTAATTATTTGAACTACATTCTTAGGGCATGTTCGTGAAGGGCTGGACTTGTTTTAAACATTGAACAAATACATTATTCATCTTAGTGTATTTCCTGTTCTGTTTTATTTATATTTTTTTGGGAGACAGAGGAGAGCCAGTTTATATAACAGATCTGTTTGGCAAATAAGCATTCTTATATGTCCTTGCCTTTCAGCTAAAACTGCAAGTTAATACTAGAGTTGTTTTTTTTATCTTTTGTTTTTGTGCACTTAAATCCTTCTATTTTTAAAATAATAGGCTTTTTTTTAAAAAAAAAAAAAATGAAATGTAGCCACCTGTGCAACTCTGTCTCATTTGATATGTTCATTCACGGCCAGTGTTGGTCCCACCCATCAAATACCTAAACCGTCATTTGCTGATGAGATTTTCCCACCTGGGTGCGAAAGAGACCACCAGATTTTTCACTGTGTTACTCGACCGTGAAACTTAGCTCCAATTTTCGACACTGGATAGCACAATACACAGTTTTCACAAGTTCTGTGGCTCACATGGTCTCTGCAGAAATATTTTGGCATTCTAAAATCTGCTTCCCTTTACGGTACCTCCTTCTGTTGAAGAACAAGAGCATCACACGCACATCCTTCTTGAAATGCAGCCTTCACTTAGAAGCAGAACATCTTTTCGGAGTATTATTCATCTCCTGAAGACCGGATGATGTTGCTGATTCACCACGTCAAGTGCCTTTTTAAAAACTTTCTGATGAAAGGAAGTAGTTGGAACTGCATCCTGGCCAGGCGCGGTGGCTCACGCCTATAATCCCAGCACTTTGGGAGGCCAAGGTGGGCGGATCACGAGGTCAGGAGATTGAGACCATCGTGGCTAACATGGTGAAAGCTGTCTCTACGAAAAATACAAAAAAATAAATAAATAAGCCGGGTGTGGTGGTGCATGTGTGTAATCTCAGCTACTCAAGAGGCTGAGGCGAGAGAATCGCTTGAACCCCAGAGGCGGAGGTTGCAGTGAGCCAACATGATGCCATTGCACTCCAGCCTGGGCAACAAGAGTGAGACTCCATCTCAAAAAATAAAATAAAATAAAATAAATAAAAATAAAAGAATTTTAGCCAGGCGTGGTGGCTGATGCCTATAATCCCAGCACTTTGGGAGGCCAAGGTGGGCAGATCATGAGGTCAGAAGATTGTGACCATCTTGGACAACATGGTGAAACCCATCTCTACTAAAAATACAAAAATTAGCTGGGTGTGGTGGTGCGCGCCTGTAGTCCCAGCTCCTCAGGAGGCTGAGGCAGGTGCTTGAACCCAGGAAGCAGAGGTTGCAGTGAGCCAAGATCGCGCCATTGCACTCCAGCCTGGCGATAGAGCGAGACTCTGTCTCAAAAAAAACAAAACAAAACAAACAAAGCAGAACTACTTAGCCAACCCACAAAATAATGAGAACTCATAAATTAATCCCTTAAAAAAAAAAAAAAACCATACTTGATGTTGGCCTTTCCCTGCTGACACCTTCACCATGCCCTTTGCTCTGAAAAATACAGTTTACAAAATCATTTTGAAATGCTGATGCCAGGGTTTTATTTCTTGTTGTTATTTCTGACAATACTCCCAGTATGGTAAGGGCGTTTTATCACTGTTCAAAGGACCGTTACGTGTGGAGGAAACTGAGCCTACTTTGGATGTAAAGTAAGTAGGAGAGACATTTAAAATTACTCTGACCTAGTAAAGTCTTTAGAAAAAATGAAATCTACTTCCCTAGAATGAGGTGACATTTGAAAAGCTGATTATAAGTCATTTGCTCATACTATCTCTATCAGGGCTCCGGTTGCCGTGTTATCTGTTAGGACTTTAATAATGCGATGCCTTCTGAATGCAGTAAGAATTCAATTTGTGAAACTCTCGTAATGCAAAGCTTAGACTATAATAAACTCAATCAAAGTGAGATTCTTTGACATGAACTGTTCATGTTTTTCCATTCAAATAGGAGGACTCTGTTATTTCCTTGATTCTCCCTTTTTTTTCTTTTTTTGAGACGGAGTCTCATTCTGTTGCTCACGCTGGAGTGCAGTGGCATGATCTTGGCTCACTGCAACCTCCGCCTCCCAGGTTCAAGCGATTCTCTGCCTCAGCCTCCTCCCGAGTACCTGGGATGACAGGCACCTGCCGCCACGTCCAGTTAATTTTTGTACTTTTAGTATAGGTAGGGTTTCACCATCTTGGCCAGGCTGCTCTTGAACTCCCGACCTCGTGATCCTCGCCTCGGCCTCCCAAAGTGCTGGGATTACAGGCGTGAGCCACCGCGCCCGGCCCATTCTCCCTTTCTTAGTAGAAAAAGTAATTCTTGTAGAAGATACCGATTACTTCTAATCTCTCAAATTTCCTCTGGGGTGACATCTTTTTATTTCTGTAACAACATGCCTTTCTTTCCCTTTTCCTCATTCTTGTTCATTTTTCTTTATCATCTGTATTTTCCTCATACACAGTCTGCTTCGTCATTTAGGATTTTTTGTTTTACTGGTACTTAGCGCTTAAAAGTTCCAGTCCGTTTTCACGCGCGCTGGTTACCAGGTAACCCCGCATTCATCTGGATGGAATTGCTTCACACAACGTGCAGACGCCGTCCAGCCTTTGTGTCTGCCAGCCTGCCTCTCACTGCGTCTTAGAGCAGCTCTGCTGTTCCAGATGCAATTTTCCACAATGCCTCTTTGTTATACAATGGGAGCACTAACCCTTTTTTTCTTTTTTTCCACTCAGCTTTTCTTTTTTTAAGTAGCAGAGACTGCGGTGCACATGAAGTTAGGAACTCAGCTTGCGTCTGTATAAATATCTGACCTGAATGTACACAAGGTGCAGGTGTGTGGTTTTTCTGATTTATTTTTGTACTCAGGCTACTCATCGTTTTTGCTACTTCTACCTTCATGAGCTGTAAGAGCTGGAAGTCACACCAAATTCAATTCAGCCAAGGTGCTGCTAGCTGGGTAGATTTCAGGCTGACTCTCTCCACTGTTCACAAAGCTTTCCTGCTAGCTCATGGCTATGCATAAAATCAACATTAACGGGGCTGGCTCTGGTGGCTCACGCCTGTAATCCCAGCACTTTGGGAGGCCAAGGTGGGTGGATCACAAGGTCACAATTTCGAGAGCAGCCTGACCAACACAGAGAAACCCTGCATCTTCTAAAACACAAAATTAGCCGGGCATGGTGATGCATGCCTGTAATTCCAGCTACTGTACTCGGATGGCTGAGGCAGGAGAATCGTGAACCCAGAAGGTGGAAGTTGTGGTGAGCCAAGATTGTGCCACTGCACTCCAGTCTGAGCAACCAGAGCAAAACCCCATCTCAAAAAAAAAAAAAATCAACATAAAGGGAAATTAAACAACATATGAATCATGGACCGGGCTTTCAGGCACCATTGTTTAAACAGACTTACTAAAAAACACGCATTTCCATAAAATACACAGATGGGTGTGGCGGCTCACACCTGTATCCCAGCACTTTGGGAGGCCAACGCAGGTGGATCACCGAGGTCAAGACATCGAGACCATCCCGGCCAACGTGGTGAAACCCCGTCTCTACTGAAAATACAAGAATTAGCTGGGCGTGGTGGCACACACCTGTAGTCCCAGCTACTCTGGAGACTGAGGTAGGAGAATCACTTGAACCCGGGAGGCGGAGGTTGCAGTGAGCTGAGATCATGCCACTGTACTCCAGCCTGGTGAGAGAGAGTGAGACTCAGTGTCAAAAATAAAAATAAAAATAAAATACCGCAATAGTCAGAGGACGTCACTTTCATGACGGTGCTGTATAAGACTGCAGGGTCTGACTTGCTGGCCAGCTCACTCCCTGGCTCACCCTGAAGGGCTCCAGCTACCATATTGTGAGCTGACTCATGGAAAATCCCAGGAAGCAAAGAAAGGAAGGTGATCTCCAGCCAACATTCAGAGAGGAGCTGAGGCTTTCAGCCTGACAAGTAGTAACCAGGACGTGATGTCTGCCAACAGCCATGTGTGCTGGAGATCAGATGTTCCCACAGTCCCAGGGGGGTCCCAGCGCACGGCTGCCATGCCGCCAGGTTTTGCGTCTTCGAGAGACCTTCGCGCAGAGAGACCCAACTCAGCGGAGCGCACGTTGCTGACTCACAGGGACTGTGACATAAGAAGTGAGCGTTGTTTCGGCCTCTTCGTTCTGGGTGGTTTCTTCCGCAGCCACAGATAACTAACACAAAAGGACAGGGGTTGAAGTGCAGGTAGGCTTTGTATGATTCTGTCTTTACCCAGAGTCTCACTCTGTCGCCCAGGCCAGAGTGCAATGTTGCGATCTCAGCTCACTGCAACCTCTGCCTCCCGGGTTCAAGTGATTCTCCTGCCTCAGCCTCCTGAGTAGCTGGGACTATAGGCATCCGCCACCACACCCAACTAATTTGTATATTTTTAGTAGAGATGGGGGTTTCACCATGTTGGCCAGGCTGGTCCTGAACTCCTGACCTCAGGTGACCCACCTGCCTCGGCCTCCCAAAGTGCTGGGATGACAGACGTGAGCCACTGCGCCTGGCCCACGTAGGATTTTGCGGGTTTTTTTGTTTGTTTGTTTTACATTCTGGGGTACATGTGCAGATCATGCACGATTGTTACATAGGTATACACACACCATGGTGGTTTGCTGCCTGCATCCCCCTAGTAGATACGTTTTGCAAAGGAGGCTTGGGTTGTTTTATTGTGTATTAGTAGAGGTTGGATAAATGATGGTGGGATTTTCTGGAGCGTTGTGTTAGCAGGTGTGGCCCTAGAAAGCTCAATGCGTTTCTCTCCCCTAAGATTAAATCCTCGCGGAGGAACCAGGGCTTCTGCCAGGTGGTTGCTGTATGGTGCTGGCCCGCCCTGCTCACCGCCATACTTTCTCGCCAGGTTAGCTAGAGAGCGTACCTGCTGCAAACGTCTCACGCGACCGCTGAAATCCACTGGCTTCCTCCGCATCGGCCTTTTGCAGTGAAGCTCATGAAATCCGGCCTCCTTCTGGACTTGGGCTGTCTGTTCTCCAGCTGACATCGCTGCCAACGCCGCTGTCGGTGAATGTTCCACCCTGACTGTACCAGCTGAGAACTCTGCCCGTGCCCAGGCCGATGGAGACTCCTCTGCAGCAGAAAAGATGGGACTTGTCATCTCTTTAACACTTATGGCTATTTTCTTCTTGTCGTTGTTGTTGATGTTGGTTTAGAAATCGCTGCTCGGAATAGGTGGCCTTATTCAAGGTAAGACATCGCTTCAATGAAAAGGTAACTAAGACAAAAGCAAAAACAATGTAGAGAGCCGGGGGCGGTGGCTCACACCTGTAATCCTAGCATTTTGGGAGGTCAAAGCAAGTGGATCACTTGAGGTCAGGAGTTCGAGATCAGCCTGGCCACAAAACTTAGCCAGGTGTGGTGGCGGGCACCTGTAATACCAGGCACTTGAGCGGCTGAGGAGGAGAATGGCTTGAACCCGGGAGGCGGAGGTTGCAGTGAGCTGAGATGTCGCCACTGCACTGCCGGTGGTCTGTGTTGCAACTGGAAAAATACTGTGTACACACGCGCTCGCAAACACACACACACACACACACACACACACACACACAAATGCAGGGTTTTAACAAGGGATGCAAACTGATTTGCTAGCGTTAGCATGACGAGTTCAGTCCACCTGAGTCCAAACATAAAGCTTCCCACTCTAGATCAGAAATGAGCAAAGACTGGTTCTCATCAGCTTCAGGTGCAGGCTAGGAAAGGGGGTGCAGGCTAGGAAAGGGGGTGCAGGAGGGGCTGTGTGTGCTCCAGGCCCAAACAAGCCTGAACAGCCCCAGAAAGGGGAAGGCCTCCGTAGCAGTCGGGCCTCAGCTTCCTCCTGAAGAGCTGTCTGCAGCAGCAGGGTCTGGTCTGCCTTTGACTTGCTTAGCGCCGAGAATGTGGATTGTGTTACACTGATGTGTTCTTCATTGTCAGTGATCTGCATGTGGCACCTTTTTATATACACACTGCGGGAAGTAGAAAAGTTCCTTTTTAAAACTTTTTAAAAATTGTTATACTTTAAGTTCTGGGGTCCATGTGCAGATGGTGCAGGGTTGTTAACAAAGGTCTACACGGGCCACGCTGGTTTGCTGCACCCATGCCCCTGTCATCCACGTTAGCTATGTCTCCTAATGCTCTCCCTCCCCAATGCCCCCACCCCCTGCTATCCCTCCCCTAGCCCCCCACCCCCCAACAGGCCCCAGTGTGTGACGTTCCCCTCCCTGTGTCCGTGTGTTCTCATTGTTCAACTCCCACTTATGAGTGAGAACATCCGGTGTTTGATTTTCTGTTCTTGTGTCGGTTTGCTGAGAAGGATGGTTTCCAGCTTCATCCATGTCCCTGCAAAGGACGTGAACTCATCCTTTTTCATGGCTGCATAGAATTCCATGGTGTCCATGTGCCACATTTTCTTTATCCAGTCTATCATGGATGGGCATTCGGGTTGGTTCCAAGTCTTTGCTATTGTGAACAATGTCGCAATGAACATATGGGTGCATGTGTCTTTATAGTAGAATGACTTATAATCCTTTGGGTATATACCCGATAATGCGATTGCTGGGCCAAATGGTATTTCTAGTTCTAGATCCTTGAGGAATCACCACACTGTCTTCCTTTTCAAAGCTTTCTTGCTTGTTAAAGAATAAGTGTGCTAATAACTTTGTGAAGCCCTATCCTATGTAGCTGTTAGACACACTAAGCTTACAGGCACGTGGTATATTCTATGTCCTTGTACTTTAACCAAGACATCTGTGCTGGACGTGCTCACAGGCATGCCCCAGCTCTTTATCACTTTTACCTGTTTAGAAAAGTCTTAAGTTGTTAGTCAGGTTTTAGTAAGAAGTCTGCCTCCAGCCCACGGAGATCAGACACAGCAGTAAGGACGACCCCAAATGCGTAAGGGATAAGTGCGTGTGTTTTCCTTTGCCCATTGCACTCTCATGGCACAATGGCTAGTTAGGGTGCCCTTCCTGCAGTCCAGGAAGTAAAAATTGCATTGCTAAAAAATCCTTTGTCTCAGTGCTGATTTTACTTTAGGGCACCGAGCATCTATTTCCAACATGCACCAACCAAAATGACCTCATGAGGCTGAGCGTGGTGGCTTCCGCCTGCAATCTCAGCACTTTGGGAGGCTGAGCGGGGAGAAGGACTTCAGGTCAGGAGTTCAAGACCACCCTGGCCAACATGTTGAAATCCTGTCTCCACTAAAAATACAAAAACTTGTTAGGAGTGGTGGTGCGCACCTGCAGTCCCAGCTACTCGGGAGGCTGAGGTGGGAGAATCACTTGAACCTGGGAGGAGGAGGTTGCAGTGAGCCGAGATCACGCCACTGTACTCAAGCCTGGGAAACAGAGCAAGAATCTTTTAAGAAAGAAAGAGAGAGGGGAGAGGGGAGAGGGGAAGAGGGGGAGTGGGGAGAGGGGGAGAGGGAAAAAGGGGGAGGAGGAGGGGGAGAGGGGAAGGGGGGAGTAGGGAGGGGGGAGAGGGGAAGAGGGAGGGGGGAGGAGGAGAGGGAGGAGGGGGTAGAGAGAAGGGGAGAGGGGAAGGGGGAGGAGGAGGAGGGGGAGGGGGGAGGGGGGAGTAGGGAGAGGGAGAGAGGGGAAGAGGGGGAGGGGAGGGGGAGGGGAAGGGGAGGGGGAGGGGGAGAAGGGGAGGGGGAGAGGAAGGGGGTGAGGGGAGAGGGGTGGGAAGAGAAGAGGGGAGACCTGCATGAATCTGGCCTTCATTTTTTTGGCCAGGGAACATTTATATTTTTCTTTTCTTTTTCCTTTGTTTTTTTGGGTGCTCATTTGTTAAAACAAGGTCTTGCTTTGCTGCCCGTGTGGAGCGCAGTGGTACAATCACAGCCTGCTCCGTTCTTAATCTCCCAGACATAAATGCTCCTCCTGCCTCTGCTTCCCAAGTAGCTGGGACTACAGGCGTCTGCATTACACCCTGCTAATTTTTATTTTTATTTTTGTAGAGACAGGGTCTCCCTATGCTGCCCAGGCTGATCTGGAACTCCTGGGCTCAAGCAATCCTCCCACCTTAGCCTCTCAAGTAGCCAGGTCTACAAGTACGTGCCACCACATCCAGCTAAAAGTTTGCTGTTTCAGTATCATACTTTATATATATTTTTTGGAGATGAAGTCTCACTCTATCACCCAGGCTGGAGTGCAATAGCATGATGTCAGTTCACTGCAACCTCCATCTCCTGGGTTCAGGCGATTCTACTGCCTCAGCCTCCTGAGTAGGTGGGATTACAGGCACCCGCTACCAAGCCGGGCTAAATTTTGAATTTTTAGTAGAGACGGGGTTTCACCACGTTGGTCAGGCTGGTCTTGAACTCCTGACCTTGTGATTCACTTGCCTCAGACTCTTAAAGTTCTAGGATGACAGATGTGAGTCACTGTGCCCAGCCTCATTACCATACATTTTATGTTATAGACATCATCCCCAAGGAGCGCAGAGAGAAGAGCAAAAATAGCAAAATTCAGAGGATAATTACACATTTTCTTTTTGTTGTTATTTTTGTTTTCATTCCTTTGTCTTCTGCTACACCACAGACTTTTAATTCTCCGCGTTGGATGCACTGTGGTGCCTATCTAACTTCAGTTTCCTTGCTCCCGTCACCTGTTAGGAAGCTGTGGCTGCATCCTTCTTCAATTAGTCATGGAATTTGAACACTGATAATGGCTTCTAAAATGTAATTTAAATTGTAGATTTGTGATAGCTGCTAGTATGTATTCATTCTCAAAGCCAGCCCCATTTTTATTCATCACAGGTTTGAATTATTTACAAGATCCTTTCATTAGAATTGAAAAATGATATTTTAGATTGACTCAGACGTCTATGCCTTCAAGTAAATTAAAATGGGAGCTGAAAGAAATCTGCACTTTTCTCACTCTGAGAGTAATTTGTGGGTATTTCCTTCTTCTTATGGCTTCAGATGCGTTTTAAGTGATTTTAAAATACGGGGATTCCAGATATACTGGGATAATTTTTTGTTTTTTTGAGAAGAAGTCTTGCTCTGTCCCCAGGCTGGAGTGTAATGGCGTGATCTCGGCTCACTGCAACCTCCACTTCCCAGGTTCAAGTGATTCTTCTGCCTCAGCCTGCTGAATAGCTGGGATTACAGGAATAAACCACCACGCCCTGCTAATTTTTGTGTTTTTAGTAGAGGCGGTATTTCACCACATTGGCCAGGCTGGTCTTGAACTCCTGACCTCAGGTGATCTGCCTGCTTCAGCCTGTCAAACTGCTGGGATTACAAGTGCGAGCCACCACACGCAGCCGATTTTCTTTTTTTCTTCTGAGTCTCACTCTGTTGCCCAGGCTGGAGTGTGACGGTGCAATCTCAGCTCACTGCAACTTCCACCTCTAGGTAGGGTTCAAGCGATTCTCATGTCTCAGCCTCCCAAATATCTGCGATGACAGGCACCCACCACCACACCTGCCAAGTTTTTTGTACTTTTTTAGTAGAGACGAGGTTTTGCCATGTTGCCCAGGCTGGTCTTGAACTCCTGGCCTCAGGTGACCCTCCCGCGTCAGGCTCCCAGAGTGCTGGGATTACAGGCGTGAGCCGCCACGCGGTGTCTTGGGGCTTCCTTTACTTCATTGTTGAGCTGTTTTCTTTGTGGTTCGTTGAACCATATGCTCTCAAAAGGGAAAAACAGGCAGCTCCCTGAATCTTGCATTCAGCCTTCTGGGAAAAAACAAAACCAAAACAACAACAACAAAAACTACAGTGGTGTGAGTTCAGCTCACTGCAACCTGCAGCTTCCATGTTCAAGCAATTCTCCTGCCTCAGCCTCAGGCGCCCACCACCCGACCCAGCTAATTTTTGTATTCTTAGTAGAAATGGGGTTTCACCATGTTAGCCAGGCTGATCTCGAACTCCTGACCTCAGGTGGTCCATCTGCTTCAGACTTCCACAGTCCTGGGATTACAGGCGTCAGCTCCCGCACCCGGCCTGCTTTCTTACTTAACTTGATGTGATGTGTTTCACGTGTGTTGGAATATGGAACTTCAATTCCATCGATACACGACTAGCCCAGACACTTCCGTTTTCTTTCTTTCACCGGATGTTCCTGTTTAATACCCACATATTAATGTCATAACATGCTTGTGTTCTTTTGCACGGAAAATAAACGTTTGTTCACAGGAATACCTCAATGCGTAAGCATCTGTACTCACCATCTTTCCTCAATTCAAATGTTTTAAAAATAGCCTCCAGGCTGGGTGCAGTGGCTCACGTCTGTAATTCTAGCACTTTGGAAGACCAAGGTGGGCAGACCACCTGAGGTCAGGAGTTTGAGACCAGCCCGGTCAACATAGCAAAACCCCTGTTTCCACTAAAAATACAAAAATTAGCCACGTGTGGTGGTGCATGCCTATAACCCCAGGTAGTTGGGAGGCTGAGGCAAGAGAATCGCTTGAACCTGGGAGGCGGAGGTTGCAGTGAGCTGAGCTCGCACTCAGCCTGGGTAAGTGAGCAAGACTTCATCTCTAAATAAATTAGTAAATAAATGACCTCTAAGCCATAATTTTAATGATGGTTTTAGCTTGTTTGACACGTATGTTTTAAAAGAAATTGATAATAAGAGAAAAATTATTGAACATAATTACCTTACTCCTCGTCTGTCCATTTTCACTTCCTACAAAAATTTGGCATAGCCGGGCGCGGTGGCTCAAGCCTGTCATCCCAGCACTTTGGGAGGCCGAGGCGGGTGGATCACGAGGTGGAGAGATCCAGACCATCCCGGTCAACATGCTGAAACCCCGTCTCTACTAAAAATACAAAAAATTAGCCGGGCATGGTGGCGCGTGCCTGTAATCCCAGCTACTCGGGAGGCTGAGACAGGAGAATTGCCTGAACCCAGGAGGCGGAGGTTGCAGTGAGCCGAGATCGCGCCATTGCACTCCAGCCTGGGTAACAAGAGCGAAACTCCGTCTCAAAAAAAAAAAAAAAAAAAAAATTTGGCATCAAAATCTCACTTTGATTCCAAATGTTCACCCAAATGCATTCACCTTCAGTTGAAGGATTTTTTTGTGTGTGTGTGTAGCCAAAAAGGAAAAAAAATACCTTGGAAATAAACCAATGTCTCCTCGTGCTGCAAAAGGTCTGTTTCAGCTTGATAAGGCAGTCAGGTGTTTGCAAAACATTTCCACCTTCTGGGTTTTTTTTTTTTTTTTTTTTTTTTAAGTAACAGAGAAGTTGGCGCTTCTGCTAGCCACACATTTTTGCAAACAGAAGTTTTCTCAGTTAAAAGCTGCCTGGGATGGGGCCTCTAGCTTGAAATTCTTATGCATCTCTGGATAGCACTGTGCTGAATTTTGCAAATGTCACCAACAGGAAGCTGTGCCAGGGTGCTGGGAACTTCACAGAAAGCTATATTCTTTTTCCTACCTGGTTGTAGAAATCACCTATTCCTTAGAATTTCATAGTTCCCCTTTGAAGAGTGGTTCATCATTTCAGTCCTTTTTTATATTAATTTTAAATGCATATATTTGACCCAACTTTTTTCTCTCCCCTATGGGGCTACATACCATTAGATGGTACTATGCCGGTAAAAGTTAACAATGAATTCTGCGGAAAAAAAGAAAGCCTGGTCACAGCCTATGCCAGGCTCTCTGGTGTAGATTTTCCGGTTGTGGTTGATTTCGAGGTTCTCAGGTGAGATTATGGAATGTGGATTTGGGACGAGATATGCGCCGTCTGCTCTCATGAGCCCATACCAGCTACTTCTAGCACAGCTGTATGTCAGGGTCGGCAAGGCAGAGAGGGATGACAAGCAAGTCACCTTGGGAGGGAAAACCTGAGTCCCCACAGCGGACACAGCAGCCAGAGTGCAATCTGATGCGGTGTTCAGTGCCCCCGGGAAGACTTGTATAGACCATGGGTCTCCAACCCCCAGCTGCAGACTGGAACCAGTCTGTGGCCTGCTAGGAACTGGGCCGCCCAGCAGGAGGTAAGCAGCGGGGCGCGTGAGCGAAGCTTCATCTGTATTGACAGCTGCTTCGCGTCACTCTCATTAGCGCCTGAGCTCTGCCTCCGGTCAGATCAGTGGTGGCATTAGACTCTCATAGGAGTGCAAACTCTACTGTGAGCCATGTATGTGAGAGATCCGGGTTTCACGCTCCTTATGAAAATCTACTGCCTGGTGATCTGTCACTGTCTCATTAGATTCTCATAGGAGCAGAAACCCTACTGTGAACGGCCCATACAAGAGATCTAAGTTGCCTGCTCCTTACGGGAATCTAATGCCTGATGGTCTGTCACTGCCTCCCGTTACCCCCAGATGGGACCATCTAGCTGCAGGAAAATGAGCTCAGGGCTCCCGATGATTCTACATCATGCTGAGTTGTAGAATTATTTCATTATACGTTACAAGGTAATAATAACAGGAAAAAAGTGCCCAATACAGGCAACGTGCTTCAATCATCCTGAAACCATCCGCCCCTCCCCTTCAGCCATGGCTTCCACCTACACATTGACCTGAATGAGAAAGAGTCGTGACTCTACATGGATCATCCAGCAATACCTAGGTTCGTTCCGGGCCCCGTTTCAACACATCTGTTACACATGAGACTCATTTCATCTGATGGGCAGCCGGGAGCAGTGCATCCTGCACGCGAGGACGTGCTGTTTTATTGACAGCTTCGCCTGACGGCCTGTAATTCTGAGGGAGACGGGGCTGAAGCGTTCATATTCACCGAAAGGCTCTTCTTTTGAAATGGGATCATAGTGTTCCCAGAAAGATGTCGTGACCCAGACGCCCAAGAGAGAATTCTTGGATCTGACACAAGAAGGACTTTAGGGCAAGTTCCTAAAGTGAAAGTGAGGTTTTTGTTGTTGTTGTTGTTGTTGTTGGTTGTTTTGTTTTGAGATGGAGTCTCGCTCTGTCACCAGGCTGCAGTGCAGGGGCTCAATCTCAGCTCAATACCACCTCTGCCTCCTGGGTTCAAGCGATTCTCCTGCCTCAGCCTCCTGAGCAGCTGGGACTGTAGGCGCCCACCACCATGCCCGCTTAATTTTTATATTTTTAGTAGAGACGGGGTTTCACCATGTTGGCCAGGCTGGTCTTGAACTCCTGAACTCATGATCTGCCTGCCTCGGCCTCCCAAAGTGCTGGGATTACAGGCATGAGCCACCGCGCCCAGAGTGAAAGCAAATTTATTAGGAAAATAAAAGAATAAAGAATGACTACTCCACAGGCAGAGTAGCCCCCAGGGCTGCTGCCTGCCCATGTTGGTGGTTATTTCTTGATGATATGCTGAACAGAGGGTGGATTATTCATGCCTCCCCTTTTTAGACCATATAGGGTAACATCCTGATGTTGCCATGGCATTTGTAAACTGTCATGGCACCCATGGGACTGTAGCAGTGAGGACCACCTTGGTTTGGGTGGGTTTCATCCAGCCTGTGTACTGCAAGCTGTTTTATCAGCAAGGTCTTCATGACCTGTATCTTATGACAACCTCCTATCCCACCCTGTGACTTAAGATGCCCTGACCACCTGGGAATGCAGCCCCGTAGGGCTCAGCCTCAGTTTACCCAGCCCCTATTCAAGGTGGAGTTGCTCTGGTTCAAACACCTGCGGGAAGTAGAAAAGTTCCTTTTTAAAGTTGCTTTTATTGTTAAAGAATAAGTGTGCTGATAACTTTGTGAAGCCCTATCCTATGTAGCTGTTAGACACGCCGTACTCACAGGCACGTAGTACATTCTACGCCCTTGAACTTTAACCGAGATATCAGTCCTGGACGTGCTCACAGGGGCATGTCCCCGCTCTCCATGGCTTTCACCTGTTCAGAAAAGTTTTAAGTTGTCGGCCAGCCGGGTGTGAGTTTAGATGCTGAGGTCTGGCTCCAGCCCACGGAGCTCAGACACAGAAGGAAGGACGACCCCACACGCGTCAGGGATCAATGTGCATGTTTTCCTTTGTTCATTGTACTCTCGTGGCATGATGGCCAGCGAGGGTCCCCTTCCTGCAGCTTAGGAAGTAAAAACTGCGTTCCTGAGAGATCCTCTGCCTCAGAGCTGATTTTTCTTTGCAGCACCGAGCATCTATTTCCAACAACGCCTCTGACCATACTTTATCCTGATTGTGCAGTAAGCCCTCTCATCAGACACCTGTGCAGCATGGAGGGCCTCAGAATGGACACGCTTTGTTCTAGGTCCCAAGTGGATTAGTTGCAGAGCCGCTGGGCAGATGCAGGTATCATCACCGTGCTTTGCACGTGACTGTCTTCAGGATGAAACAGCTACATCGTCTGGGATATATAAACCCTGGGGTTCATTGTCTGGTGACGAGAAAGAATTCAGGACCCAGACACCTGTGGGTGGATTAAGGAGTGGAAAGTTTAAGAGACATAAGAAAGGAGAGAAGCAGCTCCTTAGAAAAGTGGGGATGGCATCAGCATTCGATTTTGTAAGCAGGCTGCAGAAGGAGGTGTCTGAAGAAGGTAGAGTTCACAGATTGCTTCGAGCAGGTATTACGGTTACATAGCGAGCGGGGAAGGCTGGTTGCCCCGCCTTAATCTTATTATGCAGATGGGTTTTCCAGTTGATAGGTGCCATCTTGTCTGCTCCTTGGTCCACATGTGGCTGGCAAAGGGAAGGGAAAATGGAGTGCCATCTTGAACGTGTCCAGGCCCTGGTTCCTGCCGGCATTCACCCCTGCAAGCTCCCAGCTGGGTTGTCTCTGTCTCAACTGGACCTGACAGGCTGCTCTTTGTTAGAAAATGATTTGGGACTGCTTTTCATCAAAAAAAAAAAAAAAAAAAAGAGAGAAAAGCCTTACCTGGGACTCCACACTCTGACTATCTGCCTAAGTGATTTCTTCTTAACTCCTGTATCTGCAGCAGCTTCTCTCAGTTGCCTGTTGGATGCAATAATATATTGTTGAGTGTCACAGCTGCATTGGGTGTGAGGGAGACGGTGTGAACAGGACATGGTCCCTGAGGTGCACAGAGCTCCCACGTGGCGCTGGGCAGAGATTCTAACCTATCCAGTGTCACGGTGCCCATACAAGTTGTTGGAAATAGATGTTCGGTGCTGCAAAGAAAAATCGGTACTGAGACAAAGGATCTTTCAGCAATGCAATTTTTACTTCCTGGACTGCAGAGAGGGGACCCTCGCTAGCCATCGGGCCACGAGAGTACAATGACCAAAGGAAAACACACACATGTAGCCCTTACACACTCGGGGTTGTCCTTCCTGCTGCGTCTCATCTCCGTTGGCTGGAGTGAGACCTCACCAACTAAACAAAAATCTGATTGGCTAATATCTTAAAATTTTTCTTAACAGGTGAAAGCGATAGAGAACTGGGGCAGGCCTGTCAGCACGTCCACCACAGTTATTTTGGTGAAAGTACAACGCCACGGAATGTACTACGTGCCTGTAAGCATGGTACGTCTAACAGCTGCAGAGGACGGGGCTTAGCAGACTTATTTGCAGACTTAGGATTTGTTCTTTAACAAGAAAGGCAACTTTAAAACCCGACTTTTGTACTTCCCACACAAGTACACGTCCAGCAGCTGCAGTTCTGGAAGGCGTGCACACAGAGTCCAGGGGGACCCTTGGAAAGAGGTTGAGTGGTTCCTGGAAAAATGCTGGAAGGCTGAGGAAGCGGTGGCCCCGGGCAGCTGCAAAGGTCGCACATGCAATTAGACTTGTGCAAAAGGGTCAGGGAGAGCAGCGGGAGCCGGCTCCGAAGCTACGCACAGCTATCAGCTCACAGACAGGCTTCATGCACCACCCACCACCGTTTTGTGCATTCGAAGTTTCCACAGGCATGCCTCCTCAAGCCCCTTGCAGCGCTGTTCTCCTTGGGGGGAAATGGGTCATTCTTCCTCTATGACATGCACGTATCTGGTCAACCAGATAAACGTGAGAAAACTCTAACAAAGCAGAAACTGCTTTGATTTATAGAGCAGAGTCATCGTAAACATTTGTGCAAGATTTTTTTTTTTCTGTGACAAGGTCTCCCTCTGTCACCTAGGCCGCAGAGCTGGAGTGCACTGGCGTGATCACAGTTCACTGCAGCCTCCACTTCCCAGGCTCAGGTGATCTTCACATCTCAGCCTCCCAAGTAGCTGGGACGACAGGTGTGCACCACCATGCCCGGCTAATTTTGGTATTTTTTGGTAGAGATGGGGTCTTGCCATGGTGCGCAAGCTCACGTTGAACCTATGGGCTCAGACGATCCACCCATCTCAGCTTCCAAAGTACTGGGTTTATAGGTATGAGCCGCCACACGTAGCAAGATTCTTTTTAAGGCACTTATTTTCATTTAGGGAATGAGACGCTGTATGATATTGTAAAACAATAAAACCAGAAAACGACTTGCGTTTCCATGGTTCCAACACGTGCGGGTCACATGCATTGCCTGAACTCACTGTTAAGCGCATGGTAAGTATCATGCACTTCCTTTTTTTCTTTTTTTTTCAGACAGAGTCTGGCTCTTGTCATCCAGGCAGGAGTGCAGTGGCGCGATCTTGACTCACTGCAACCTCTACCTCCTGGGTTCAAGTAATTCTCCTGCCTCAGCCGACCGAGTAGCTGGGATTACAGGAGTGTGCCAACATGCCCAGCTAATTTTTCTATAAGATTGGGTTTTGTATATTTTGTACAGACAGGGTTTCAGCATGTTAGCCAGGTTGGTCTTGAACTCCTGAACTCAGGTGATCCGCTCCCCTCCACCTCCCAAAGTGCTAGGATTACAGGCGTGAGCCACCATGCCCGGCCCAGTATCACTTTCTTAAATATTTTAGAAATGTGTAGAACTTTCAGGAAGTTACAAAAACCTTGCTCCATGAGCTTTTTTTTTTTTTCTTTTTCTTTTTTTCTTTTTTTTGAGACGGAGTTTCGCTCTCGTTACCCAGGCTGGAGTGCAATGGCGCGATCTCAGCTCACCGCAACCTCCGCCTTCTGGGTTCAGGCAATTCTCCTACCTCAGCCTCCTGAGTAGCTGGGATTACAGGCACACACCACCACGCCCAGCTAATTTTTTGTATTTTTAGTAGACGCGGGGTTTCACCATGTTGACCAGGATGGTCTCGATGTCTTGACCTCGTGATCCACCCGCCTCGGCCTCCCAAAGTGCTGGGATTACAGGCTTGAGCCACCGCACCCAGCTCCCTGAGCTATTTTAACATATTTACTTGACAGCTGTCTCATGCAACTTTTGTAAATAAAAGTAAGAGTACGGGCCGGGCACGGTGGCTCAAGCCTGTAATCCCAGCACTTTGGGAGGCCGAGGCGGGTGGATCACGAGGTCGAGAGATCGAGACCATCCTGGTCAACATGGTGAAACCCCGTCTCTACTAAAAATACAAAACATTAGCTGGGCATGATGGCACGTGCCTGTAATCCCAGCTACTCAGGAGGCTGAGGCAGGAGAATTGCCTGAACCCGGGAGGCGGAGGTTGCTGTGAGCCGAGATCGCGCCATTGCACTCCAGCCTGGGTAACAAGAGTGAAACTCCGTCTCAAAAAAAAAAAAAAAAAAAAAGTAAGAGTACGGCCGGGGGCAGTGGCTCACGCCTGTAATCCTATTGCTTTGGGAGGCCAAGGCAGGGCATCCCTTGAGACCAGCCTGGGAAACCTGGTGAGACCCCATCTCCAAACAAAAAAAAAAAATACAAAACTTAGCTGAATGTGCTAGCACACATCTGTATTCCCAGCTCCTGGGGAGGCTGAGGTAGGAGGATCGCTTGCAACCAGGAGGCCGAGGCTGCAGTGAGCTACGATTGCACCACTGCACTCCAGCCTGGGTGACAGAGCAGGCTCCTGTCTCTAAAAAATAAAAATAAGTCAAAAAATAAATGCAAGTATGTGGAGCAGCCAGCCTAGGAGGGCTTGAAGCAGGAGCTGCAAGTATAGATGGGGTCAGCTGCATGACCCAAGATGAAACCACCGGCAGTAGCAGTGAAGTCGGTAATACCCCTCCGTGGGAACAGGCAGATGTTTCCTTCTCTCTTGTTATGTAGCTAAATGTTTCCGAACTGTGTGGGGTAATTTTTTCCAACATAAATGTCTTGGAATGCTAATAAAAGTGCTTGAGGAGAAAAGAGGCTCTAAATGGGGCGGGGGTGGGGAGGGCCGAGGGTGTGGAAAAGACTGAGCTCCCAGTTGATCTGTTCCTTTCAGCAAGATTTCTCAGTCTTTTGTTTGCTGAAGGGCAATTAAACCTCCCCGGGGGAGAGAGACTGGGAATTGCAGCCAGCGTTCTGCAAATTCTTTGACCACAGAACTGTTTCTGCTAAAGTCGCTTATTAACATTTCGGTCCCGTGGGATGCCAGTGAGTAGAATCATGAAAGTCCTAAAGTCACTGAAGCATTAGATCAATAATCCCATTCAGATAAAATGTACTCCTTACAACCACTTGGCGCAGGAGTCTAAGCCTTCTCTAAGGAAGTGGATGGCGCAGTGTAAATGCGCCCTCACCCTCCGTGAAACACAAGATGTGGGTTTCACGCATATGCGGGTGAAATGTTTCACACACTAAGTGCTGCGTTATCTGAGTTTGCCGTATAAATAAAAATCAGGCACTTATATTTATTTATGGAATGAGAGGCTGTATGTTATTGTCAAAAAAAATTAAACCAGAAAACCAACTGCTTTCTCAACAAGTGGCTTTCCTTTTTGTTGGTTTGTTTGCTGTTGTGTGTTTTTGCGACCTGAGCCACCCTCTGTCACCAGGCTGCAGTGCAGTGGCACCATCTTGGCTGACTGCAACCTCCGCTTCCCAGGTCAAGTGGTTCTCCTGCCTCAGCCTCCCGAGGAGCTGGGACACCATAGGCACGCACCACCACGCCTGGCTAATTTTTGTATTTTTAGTAGAGACAAAGTTTCACCATGTCGGCCAGGATGGTCTCCATCTTTTGACTTTGTGATCCCCCCACCTCAGACTCCCAAAGTGCTGGGATTACAGGTGTGAGCCACTGTGCCCGGGCTTGTTTTTGTTTTTTGAGATGGAGTCTGGCTCCGTCACCCAGGCTGGAGTGCTGTGGTACGATCTGAACTCACTGCAAACTCTGCCTCCCGGGTTCAAGCAATTCTCCTGGCTCAACCTCCAGAGTAGCTGGCATTACAGGCCCCTACCACCAAGCCTGGTTAATTTTTGTTATTTTTAATAGGGATGGGGTTTCACCATGTTGGCCAGGCTGGTCTTGAACTCCAGACTTCCAGTGATCTGCTCACCTTGGCCTCCCAAAATGCTGGGATTATAGGTGTGAGCCACTGTACCCAGCCAAATTTTGGGACTTACTACACACTCTGAGGATTTTAGACTTCAGCCAAGACAAAACTCTAAGGATTAGTTTTCGAATCATTTTACTTGTCAGGACCTACATACAGTTAGAGGTTAACAGGGAGCACTGGCACACCGGCTTATGCATAAATTATAAAGTAATTGAGGAAAACCATCAGTATTTTCTTTCTTTTTTTTTTTTGAGACAGTCTCACTCTGTCACCCAGGCTGGAGTGCAATGGCACGATCTCGGCTCACTGCAACCTCCACCTCCCAGATTCAAGCGATTCTCCTACCTCAGCCTCCTGAGTACCTGGGATTATAGGCACATGCCACCGCACCCAGCTAATTTTTGTATTTTTAGTAGAGACGAGGTTTCGACATCTTGGCCAGCCTGGTCCTGAACTCCTGACCTGGTGATCCACCTGCCTCAGCCTCCCAAAGTGCTGGGATTACAGGCGTGGGCCACCGCGCCCAGCAACCATCAGTGTTTTCTAGGAACTTGACAAACTCCTGGCTCTTTATGAATGAGTTAAGACTCTGCCATTGAAGTTTCCAGAGATGCCAGACCTAAGAAATCCTGGAGAAATAAGGACACTTAAAACAATAAAAACCAGCTGGGTACAGTGGCTCATGTCTGTAATCCCAGCACTTTGGGAGGCTGAGGCAGGTGGATCACTTGAGGTCAGGAGTTCCAGACCGGCCTGGTCAACAAGGAAAAAGCCTGTCTCTGCTAAAAATACAATAATTAGCCAGGCATGGTGGCGGACACCTGCAATCTCAGCTAGTCAGGAGGCTGAGGCAGGAGAATCGCTTGAACTCAGGAGGCAGAGGTTGCAGTGAGCCGTGATTGTGCCACTAAACTCCAGCCTGGGTGACAGAGCGAGACTGTCTCAAAAAAAAAAAAAAAAAAAAAAAAAAGATAAAAAGTGGCCAGGTGCAGTGACTCACACACCTGTAATCCCAGCTACTAGGGAGGCTGACGTAGGAGGATTGCTTGAAGCTCTGTGAGGCAGAGGTTGCAGTGAGCCAAAGTTGTACCACTGCAATCCAGCCTGGGCAATAAGAGCAAAACTCCATCTCAAAAAAAAAAAAAAAAGAAGAAGTGGGAGCGAGAGCATGGCCAGGCATGGTGGCTCATGCCTGTAATCGCAACACTTTGGGGGGCCAAGGTGGGTGGATCACTTGAGGTCGGGGTTATGAGTTCGAGACCAGCCTGGCCAACAGGGTGAAACCACGTCTCTACTAAAAATACAAAAGTCTGCCCGGGATGATGGTGGGCACCTGTAATCCTAGCTACTCCAGAGACTGAGGCAGGAGATTCACTTCAACCCAGGAGGTGAAGTTTGCAGTGAACCACGATCACGCCACTGCACTCCAGCCTGGGCGACAGAGCAAGACTCTGTCTCAAAAGAAAGAAAAAGATACAGATCACGGCACTGAAAAGCACGTTTGACCTTGTAGCTCAAAGTGTGGTGTTGAGACCAGCAACGTCCGTACCACCTGGGAACTGGTTAGAACAGGGTGCCTTGGTAGCCCTGGAGCTGAGGAAGCAGATTCTGTAGTTGACAAGATCCCTGAGTGGTTTAATTGGACTTTCGGTTCCGCATGGCTGGGGAGGCCTCAGAATCATGGCGGGAGGCAAAAGGCACTTCTTTTTTTTTTTTTGAGATGGAGTTTCGCTCTTGTTACCCAGGCTGGAGTGCAATGGCGGGATCTCGGCTCACCGCAACCTCCGCCTCCCGGGTTCAGGCAATTCTTCTGCCTCAGCCTCCCGAGTAGCTGGGATTACAGGCACGTTCCATCATGCCCAGCTAATTTTTTGTATTTTTAGTAGAGACGGGGTTTCACCATGTTGACCGGGATGGTCTCGATCTCTCGACCTCGTGATCCACCCGCCTCGGCCTCCCAAAGTGCTGGGATGACAGGCTTGAGCCACCGCGCCCGGCCACAAAAGGCACTTCTTACATGGTGGCAGCAAGAGAAAAGTGAGGAAGAAGCAAAAGCAGAAACCGCTGATAAACGCATCAGATTAGCCGGGCGTGGGGGCTCTGCTTGTAATCCCAACACTTTCAGAGGCCAAGGTGGGTAGATCATGAGGTCAGGAGTTCGAGACCAACCAGGCCAACACGGTGAAATCCCGTTTCTACTAAAAATACAAAAATTAGCCGGGCACGGTGGCAGCACCTGTAATCCTAGCTACTTGGCACTCTGAGGCAGGAGAATCGCTTGAACCCAGGAGGCAGAGGTTGCAGTCAGCTGAGATCTCACGACTGCACTCCATGCTGGGTGACAGAGCTAGACTCCGTCTCAAAAAGACAAAAAACAAACCCATCAGATCTCATGAGCCTTATTCACTATCACAAGAATAGCACAAAAAAGACCATCCCCCATGATTCAATTACCTCCCCCTGGGTCCTTCCCACAACATGTGGGAGTTCTGGGAGATACAATTCAAGTTGAGATTTGGGTGGGGACACAGCCAAACCGTATCACTGTTATCTTGTAAAACATGGTTAGGAAGAATCAATATTGTGAAAATGGCCATACTGCCCAAAGTAGTTTATAGATTCAATGCTATCCCCATCAAGCTACCAATGACCTTCACGGAACTGGAAAAAAACACTTTAAACTTCATATGGAATCAGAAGATTGTCCTGCCCACATGGCCAAGACAATCCTAAGTGAAAAGAACAGAGCCAGAGGCATCACACTGCCAGACTTCAAACTATACTACAAGACTACAGTAATCAAAACAGCATGGTACTGGTACCACAACAGAGACATAGATCAATGGAACAGAACGGAGGCCTCATAAACAATACCATACACCTACAACCACCTGATCTTTGACAAACCTGACAAAAATAAGCATGGGGGCGGGGGAAGATGTGCATTTGTGCATTTTTGTCTTCTCTACTTGCCATAACAAATCACCACCAATTTAGTAGCTTTAAAAGAACAGAAATGTATTCTCTTTTGGTTCTGGAGTTAAGAAGCCTAAAATCAGTATTGCTGGGCTAACATCCAGGTGTTGTCAGAGCTGATTTCTTCTGCAGTCTTCAGGGTAGAACCTATTTTCTTGCCTTTGGAAGCTTGTAGAGGTTGTTTTGCATGCCTTGGCTTGTGGCCCTTCCTCCAACTTAAAGCCATCAGTACATCTCCCTCTTCTCAGACCTCTGTATCTATCCCCACATCTGCTTGTCTGCTCTGACCCTCCTGTGTTCTCCTTTTGGTATAAGGATGCTTATGATGGCACTGAGATACCCTCATATCTCAGTGTAAGTGTATATATTCCGTTATAATCCAGGATAATACTCTCATCTCAAAATCCTTAATCACTTTTACAAAGTTGCTTTTGCCATACGAGATCCCATATTCACAGATTTCAGGGATTCAGTTGTGAGTATCATGGGGGCCATTATAGTGTCTACCACATGGGGATTAGGACGTGGACATCTTGGGGCCATTATTGTGTCTACCACATGGGGATTAGGACGTGGACATCTTTGGGCCATTATTCTGTCTCCCACATGGGATCAGGACGTGGACATCTTTGGGGCCATTATTCTGTCTCCCACATGGGATCAGGACGTGGACATCTTTGGGGTCATTATTCTGTCTCCCACATGGGGATTAGGATGTGGACATCTCTGGGGCCATTATTCTGTCTCCCACATGGGATTAGGACGTGGACATCTTTGGGGTCATTATTCTGTCTCCCACATGGGATCAGGACGTGGACATCTTTGGGGCCATTATTCTGTCTCCCACATGGGTATTAGGACGTGGACATCTTTGGGGCCATTATTCTGTCTCCCACATGGGTATTAGGACGTGGACATCTTTGGGGCCATTATTCTGTCTACCAGATGGGGATTAGGATGTGGACATCTTTGAAGCCATCACCTGTCTACTAGAGGAAATTAGGATGTGGACATTTTGGGGTTCATCATCCTGTCTGCTACATGGGGATTAGAACATGGACATCCTTAGAAGCATTTTTCTGTCTACCACATGCGGATTAGGATGTTGACATTTTTGGAACCACTATGTTGTCTACCACATGGGGATAAGGACATGGACATCATTGGAGCCACCACTTTTTCTATGAGAAGAGGAAAGAGAATTGGGTTGAGGGTCAGGGGACATAAGCATGTGGTCCCAGCATTGCCATTAGTGAGTCAGTACACTGGAGAAAGTGCCGCTAGGTCCTCGGGTCCTACGTCTGTATTGTAGGGGTAATCCACCCTGGATCAGATCTCTGGCATTCCGGTAACAGGAACAGGCTAATATTCTCAGACATTCAAATGGCTTCATAACATCCATGAGCTATGGAACCATGAGCCAGACGCTTCTGATGTAACTGGAAGTTAAGAAAAGGGTCAGAAAGCTTTCTCTTCTGGTTCTCTGGAGCCAATTCTTTTTTTTTTTTTTTTTTTTTTTTTTTCTTGAGACGGAGTTTCGCTCTTGTTACCCAGGCTGGAGTGCAATGGCGCGATCTCGGCTCACTGCAACCTCTGCTTCCTGGGTTCAGGCAATTCTCCTGCCTCAGCCTCCTGAGTAGCTGGGATTACAGGCACACGCCACCATGCCCAGCTGATTTTTTGTATTTTTAGTAGAGACGGGGTTTCACCATGTTGACCAGGATGGTCTCGATCTCTCGACCTCGTGATCCACCCGCCTCAGCCTCCCAAAGTGCTGGCATTACAGGCTTGAGCCGCCTTGCCCGGCCTTGGAGCCAAGTCTTTATTTTGATCTGTCTCACTGTCAATGTCTTTTCATTTTCAGATCATAGCTACCAGTTTTTCACCCTTATATGTCTTTCAGCAGTTTAATATCATTCATATCAGTAGAAAATTGATTTTAGCCGGGCGCGGTGGCTCAAGCCTGTAATCCCAGCACTTTGGGAGGCCGAGGCGGGTGGATCACGAGGTCGAGAGATCAAGACCATCCTGGTCAACATGGTGAAACCCCGTCTCTACTAAAAATACAAAAAAAAAATTAGCTCGGCATGGTGGCGCGTGCCTGTAATCCCAGCTACTCAGGAGGCTGAGGCAGGAGAATTGCCTGAACTCAGGAGGCGGAGGCTGTGGTGAGCCGAGATCGCGCCATTGCACTCCAGCCTGGGTACAAGAGTGAAACTACGTCTCAAAAAAAAAAAAAAAAAAGAAAATTGATTTTAATAAGAGGGAGTTGAGCCAGTGTGGGGAGGGGTCAACATGAAAACAGGACAGCATTTGAATATTATTTTCTAAAATCAGATTATCCTCTTAAGCACACATTTCCCTAACTCATGGGAGGCCAACCTCAGTCATGGCATGAAGTTATATTTCCCACGTTGCATTTTAGATTGAGCTTCTATAAATCTGCAAGGATAGTGCAAACAAAACGGAACGTCCAAGGCTCCATAGCAAAGCAAACGAGCCAACCCCAAAGTCACGTAGAATCGACCCTATAGCTGCGCTCATTCATGACACTCGTTACTTCCAAATTAGATGTTTTTTCTTCAACAGGCTCAGTGAGTACTTAATTCTCATTCCAGCCACAACATCAAGCCTTTGATCTTGCCTGCTTCTGTTTCAGCCATAAACACAGCTACAAATAAGTATTGCAGATTAGGTAATGCAGTCAGTCTAAGATGGAAGACTCATCTTTCATCTTGGAAGCCTCAGGTTGTATGGAAGACACAGGTTGTAGTTGGTGAGAGAAACGGCTTACAACACCTGTCTGCTGGATTTAAACATGAGGCTGCCATTGGGGTTAGGGCTGGAAACTTACACGTCTCTGGTAGCTGAGTTCCTGACTCATAATCAAGTGTAGTTAAGAGCCAAGTACTTAATGATGACCTCCACTCTGTGAATGAGCAACGTCTTGTGGTAGACATTCCCCAAACTTCTCATCCGAGTTGGAATACACTTTCTGCACAAGTCTGGGTCCTTCCAGGACCTTCTTCAGAGTTGAGGTCTGGCAAACTTATTACATGCCCCAAGATCAGAACCAGGAGGGTTACCACTTTGCCACTGGCGTCCAAGCTTGAGTTGTTGATTTTCAAGCGACATGCTTTCTGTAGCCTCATTTCTGCCTTTATTCTCTCTTCTCCAAGGTCCCCAAAGTGGCGCTGGGTGAAGATAATGTGGTTTTTGGTTGTCCTTAAAACGCTGCATGGATATCTTCCTAAGAAAGCCACATGCGTTTTTTTGTTTTTTGCTTTTATGTACATGGTGCTTCCCAGACTATCAGGCGTATGCGCTTCTTGTGGATCTGCTACAACGCAGATTCTATTTCAGTGGGTCTGGCTGGGGCTTCATACTCTGTGTGTGTAAGTACTGGGCAGTGCCAATCCTGCTCATCCACGGACCACATATTGTGTCTTGAGTTGTTACAACACAGGTGTGCACAGGTGTGTGCACATAGGTGAAAACGGTAGCAGAGTGCAAACTAGGGGTCCCTGGAGGTAGGCATGGAGGTTGGGATGGCCACTTTCTGGACCCTCAGCAGGAATTGCATATGCCCAGGCAATTGATCACAAGAAAGACAAGGGAAATGCCGCAGGTAGATCAACTCAAACGTATTGGTACTAGCACAAACAACCTAAATGAGGCCTACCTGGCTGTAGCCACGTTCTGGGGTAGCGTCTTCCTCTGTGCTGATGTGAACTTGCTCCCAGAAGCAGAAACGGTTCACCCGACTGTGGGAAAACTAGACCAATCAATCCAGGCGAGACAGCCACAAACAGGGTTTACTAAATAATGACGGAGAGAAGAGGAGCTTTTGCAAAGTCTAAACACACATCCGTTCTAAGCACTTGTTTGTGTGTGTCAACTGCAAATTACGATAAAAAGGGAGTCTAAAAATTGTCATCGAATTTTAAAAGGGAGTCTTGGCTGGGCGTGGTGGCTCATGCCTGTCGTCCCACCACTATGGGAAGCTGAGACGGGAGGACTGCTTGAGCCCAGGAGTGAAAGGCAGCCTGGACCACATGGCAAAACTGTGTCTTTACAGAGAACAAAGGAAAGAAAGAAAAAGAAAGAAAGAAGAAAGAAAGAAGAAAGAAAGAAGAGAGAGGAGAGAGAGAGAGAGAGAGAGAGAGAGAGAAAGGAAGGAAGGAAGAAAACAAATGAGCTGAGCCCCAGGCTTGGTGGCCGAGGTGAAAGGATAACCCGGCCGGCTGAGTCCTCACTGTGCCGCTACACTCCAGCCTGGGTCACGCAGAGACACCATTTCCAAAACAAAGAAAGAAACAGAAAAGGGAGTCTTCCTGAGCTGATGCCTTTAGAACTCGGTCTTGGTAGAGACAAAGTTGGTGTGTGTGGCTCCCTGTGGATTTCTCTGGAGCGTAAGAGAGAGTAGCTGCATTCTGCACTGGGGAAAGTGCATGTCCCCAGAGGGCTTGCCGGCTCAGGTTTAAAAAGAGAAGTCTGAAGGTCAGTGCTTGCCAAAGGAAATAGGTGACGCTGAAATCACCTAGCATCTAGGCGCTAAAATGTCACCCTTTACCGGCTCCCTCTGCCTCAGTGGTACTAAATGACTAATTTCACCCAGGACAATTGGCTATTTAAACTTACTGGCACTGGCAAAAAAATAAAAAAAATTAGGGTGGACATTCTAAAATCAAAGATACTAATATAAAGATCTATTTTTATTTCTTTAAAAAAATACAGGAGATCTTCCAGGGAGCATGGACTGAGCAATATTTAGCATATAAAGTACTCCAGAGCCATCCAAACACTTGTCAACATTAGAGTATAAATATTATTCCTTTATTTTCCAAATTTCTGGTGTAGAATGTGTTGCAATTGTTGGAAACTAGACTGAGATTAAACAGTGAGTAATGCTCAGTGTTGCAAGCCGCTGTTCCCAATTTCCTGAACCACCAGGGGAATGCAATGCCTCTTTTCGGTGTTCTTTACGAACCATAGCTTTTGCATCACTTTCACAATTACACATGGCCAATGTTTAATATATAAAGTCATGAAAACTCTTGGGAATCTAATTGTTTCCCCCCACCCACCCCCGCCTAGAACAAACAGTTAAGAAGAGAAAGCTGTAAAGAGGTTCACGCACATTTCACAGAATGTGTTTTGTGATCTTTTTGCACCATGAGTTGGGCTCTGTCTCCAGGGGGATGTGCAATTCCCCTAATTAAATGGGGAACTCGGGCTTCTTCCAACCAAGTTGTTCTCTTCCTTTGACTGTATTTCACGGCAAAAATGGAATAGCACTGCAAACATTCTCTAGAATGCGCCAGACAAAGTCCATTCATTCAAGGGTGCATGCATTCATTTAATGAATATTCTTTACCTAAACTGTGCAGATATATTGAGGTAGGCCTGCGTGTATATGGGTCCCAACGTTTGGTCTCAGAAAATAAGAGGTAGATAGATGGATAGATGGATGAATGGGGGGTGGGTAAGTGGACGAATGGATGGCTGGATAGGAAGTTGGGTGCACAGATAGATGAATTATTAGATGGATTAATGGATGGACAGATATATGGGTAGATGGAGAAATGAGTAGGTAGGTAGTTGGATAGTTGATTGGATGAATGGATGAATAGATAGATCGATGGTTCTATAGAGAGCTGGATGGTTGGAAACATGGATGGTGGATGGACAGATGGATGGGTAGATGAATGGATGGGTAGATGAATGGGTAGATGGATAGTTGATTGAATGGATGGATGGATAGATAGTTGAACAGATGGTTACATAGAGACGTCAATGCATGAATCTACGGATGATGGATGGACAGATAAATAGGTAGACAGATGGTGGGCACATAGTTGGATAATTGATTGGACAGATGGATGGATGGATATATGGCTGGGTAAATGGTTATATGAGAGGTAGATGCACAGTAGATGGACAGACTGCGTGGGTGAATAGATGTGTAGCTAGCTGGGTAGATTGCAGATGGAAAAATAGATGAATATATGTATGGGTAGATAGATAATTGCATAGATAGTCGGGTGGATAGAAGGACAATGCTCCACTTCACGGCTGAATGCCAACTCCTGTCCACCCTTCATGGTGATTGCTGGGCCCAGGGGGTGCAAAATCGGTGGTCCCATACAGTGGTTCTAAGCCAATGTGCTGTTCTCAGAAGCCTCGGGGACTGGCTGTGTTACCTTGCTTATTTAACTGAACCTCTCTGTTTCCTGTCACATCTTTAAAGCAGAGGACAGGATCGCTGTGGGGATGATGTGAGAAAATCTGGGTCTCCGTGGCGTAGTGAGAGCTGAAGGCATGCTACTACAATTCAGAGAGTGATCATTAAATGCACCTCTTCAAATGCACTTCAGGACAGTCCCCTTCCGTGGTTCAAAAAAACGAACTCGGTCATTTCCCGACTGCAAACCCCGTCACCTTGTGTATTGCTTGAAAGTAAGTGACCTTACCTTTACATTTCCTTATCTTCCAATAAAAGACACTGGATCCCAAAGTTATCCGGAACAAGACATGTCATAAAAACACAGCGGCGTCCAGCGCAATGTGGAAGATGAATAACCCTGTGTGAAACGCAGGAAGAACCAGGTGCTGTCTCCACCTACTCAATGAATGAAAGAAACCCAAACCCAAGTGAGAACAGGGGGAGGGGTTATGACCAAGCAGATTCACAGGCTTGCTGATGATTAAATGAAATTATATTGATCCTGGCAGCACGGACTCTCACCCTGTGGCAATGGCATATTTATTTTATTTTATTTTATTTTTTACTATAGACAGGGTTTCACCATGTTGTTCAGGCTGGTCTTGAACTCCTGGCCTCAAGCAATCTACCCACTTGGCCTCCCAAAGTGCTGGGATTACAGGTGTGAGCCACTGTGCCCAGAGTGCCCTGTATTTTATCTGGCAACCCTCACCCAGGCTATCTGTGTCCAGAACTGGGGTACTTGGCAACTATTCTATAGCATTTATTTATTTATTTATTTATTTATTTATTTTGAGAAAAAGAATAATAAGAAAAAGAATCAAGAAGAGGAAGAAAGAGAAAGAGGAAGAGGGAGAGAGAATGGGGGTATTGCTTTGCTGCCCAGGCTAGAATGCAGTCTAAATATGGGTATGCCTATAATTGTCCTTAATAATGGAGACATGAAAGAAAATGAGGGAAGAGAGTAACAAACAAGGAGCCAACCAACATTTCGTTTAAACTTCTAAGTTGATATGATGTGGTACTGATAAGAGTGTATATTTTGTGTAAAGTGGAGAGTTCTATAAATGTTAATTACGTTTACTTGTTCCAGATCTGAGTTCAAGTCCTGGATATCGTTGTTAATTTTCTGTCTCATTGATCTGTCTGATATTAACGTTGAAGTCTCCCACTATTATTGTGTGGGAGTCTAAGTCTCTTTATAAGTCTTGTATGTCTGGGTATTCCTGTATTGGGTGCGTGTATATTTAGGACCTTTAACTCTTCTTGTTGTTGCATTGATTCTTTTATCATTATATAATGTCCTTCTTTGCTTCTTTTGATCTTTGTTGCTTTAAATACTATTTTATCAGAGGCAAAAATTGTAACGTCTGCTTTTTATTTCTTTATTTTTGCTCTCTGGTTGGTTGGTAAGTCTCTCTCCATCCCTTGTTTTGAGTCTTTGTGTATCCTTGAATGTGAGATGGGTCTGGATGCAGCATACAGTTTCAGTTTTTTGTCCAAATTGCCTGTCTTTGAATTGAGGAATTTAGTCAATTTAAATTTATAATTGATAATGATATATGTGAGTTTAATACTGTCATTTAATATTAGCTGGCTATTTTGCCCATTAGTTGATGTAAATTCTTCATTTTATTGGTGTTTTTTACTTTTTGGTGTTTTTTAGAAAGGCTGATACTGTTTGTTCCTTTCTGTGTGTAGTGGTTCTTTCAGAAGCTCTTGTAAAGCAGGCCTGGTGATGATGAAATCTCTGAGTGCTTGCTTGTTCACAAAAAACGTTATTTTTCCTTCACTTATGAAGCTTAGTTTGGCTGGATGTAAAATTCTTGGTTGAAAGTTCTTTTCTTTAAGGATGTTGAATATTGGTCTCCACCTACTCAATGAATGAAAGAAACCCAAACCCAAGTGAGAACAGGGGGAGGGGTTATGACCAAGCAGATTCACAGGCTTGCTGATGATTAAATGAAATTATATTGATCCTGGCAGCACGGACTCTCACCCTGTGGCAATGGCATATTTATTTTTAAAACATTATATTATATATATAAAAAATATATAGTATATATACATTCTTTCTTTCTCTCTTTCTCTCTTTCTCTCTTTCTTTCTTTCTTTCTTTCTTTTTCTTCCTTTCTTCTTGATACAGAGTCTCACTCTGTCACCCAGGCTAGAGTGCAGTGGCACAATCTCTGCTCACTGCAACCTCCACCTCTTGGGTTCAAGTGATTCTCCTGCCTCAGCCTGCTGAGTAGCTGAGATTACAGGGGCCGGCTTTCATGCCCTGCTAATTTTTGTATTTTTAGTAAAGATGGGGTTTTGCCATGTTGGGCAGGCTGGTCTCCAACCCCTGACGTCAGGTGATCTGCCCGCCTCAGCCTCCCAAAGTGCTAGGATTGCAGGCATGAGCCACCACGCCTGGCCTGCCATGACATATTTTTATGTAACATCATGTTACAACAGATGCTGTGCTCGTGAAAGTGCTTGTGCCAAACTGATGTCTTGTTTTACCCTCTCAGAATGGATGCTAGGATCTCTCTACTTCTTCATTTCCAGAGTAAGCAGGGAGCACGTTAGCATGTTTCTGTTCGATTTTTTTCGAGAGTAAGCAGGGAGCACGTTAGCATGTTTCTGTTCGATTTTTTTCGCAGCACACTTTAAGTTTTCTCAACGGGGTTGCCACGCCAGCACTGTGGGAGACTGAGGTGGGAGGATCACTTAAGCCCAGGAGTTTGAAAGCAGCCTGGGCAGCATAGCAAGACCTCATCTCTTAAAACATTTTTTAAAAAATCAGCCAGTCATGGCAGTGTGTGCCTGTAGTCCCAGCTACTGAGGAGGCTGACAAGGGAGGATTGCTTGAGCCCAGGAGGTCAACACTGAAGGGAACCATAATGTCACTCAGCCTGTGTGACAGAGTGAGACTCTGTCTCCAAATAATAAACAAACAAACAAATAAAGGAGTCTCCAAAAGTACTTGATTTTAAACATTCTCCTCCAAATGCCCAACAGAGCATAAAACAGCTATTAACAATAATTGCCCTAACAATTTCTTTTTGCTATGGTCATATCCGTATTACAGGAAGGATACTGATTTGAGACATCGAAATCAGTGAGTCTCAGCAGGGCTGCTCACGGAAGAGATGCGGGTTTCAGCAAACCCCCGATAACCCATGCACAACTTTGTGTAGGTATGGACGTGCCCATTTTCCATTTATATCGAGTTTTTTTGGTCAATCTCAAATACATCTGTCTTCCCATCTGCACTAGTCAGGGCTCTACAGAGGGAC